>NW_019154096.1:70373457-70913676 GCF_002288905.1 Enhydra lutris kenyoni | reverse complement strand
TCCCTGATATGAGGAAGTGGAGATGCAACATGGGGGGTTAGGGGGGGTAGGAGAAGAATAAATGAAACAAGATGGGATTGGGAGGGAGACAAACCATAAGAGACTCTTAATCTCACAAAACAAACTGAGGGTGGCTGGGGGGAGGGAGTCGGGAGAGGGTGGTGGGGTTATGGACATTGGGGAGGGTATGTGCTATGGTGAGTGCTGTGAAGTGTGTAAACCTGGCGATTCACAGACCTGTACCCCTGGGGATAAAAATACATTATATGTTTATAAAAAAATAATAAATTTAAAAAAATTAAAAAAAAATTCCATTTCAGCATAATTATTTGCATTTGCCTTAGAATCGCAGAATTTCAATAGGATGGAACCTTAAAGATAAACTCAAAACACAAGCAGATCCAATAGGTTGCCTGAGCTCCTTCATTTATTATAACTTCATCCATTAAAAGTGGTCAAAAGAACCATAGTATGAAGCTTGAAAATATGCTTGTCCCGTGGGTCCCCCGGTTGTAATATTTGAAGTAAAAAGAATCCTCTGCCTTATAGACTTACAGACTCAACTTATCAATGGCATGGCTACTTATGAGTCCCACAGGAACCTCAGGGCCACATTGTCCAAAAAGAGACTCAATTTTCCCCAGACTTATCTCCAAGGAGCCACAGAGGAGAATCCAGGATAAGAAATGAGTCCTGGGATGCCCGGGTGGCTCAGTGGGTTAAAGCCTCTGCCTTCAGCAGAGGTCATGATCCCGGGGTCCTGGGATCGAGCCCTGCATCAGGCTCCCTGCTCAGCAGGGAGCCTGCTTCCTCTTCTCTCTCTCTCTCTCTCTCTCTCTCTACCTGCCTCTTTGCCTACTTGTGATCTCTGTCAAATAAATAAATAAAATCTTAAAAAAAAAAAAAAAGAAATGAGTCCTTATTTTCATCCTGTTGCAACTTCTCCCCTGATGTCTTTAATAGAAAGGGGATATCTAATAGAACAATTTAAAACTGTATTCCCCCCAGAAGCTTCTAAAAGCTTTTATCTATCTATCTATCTATCTATCTATCTATCTATCTATCATCTATCCATCCACCCATCCATCCATCCATGCAACTATCTACGGATAATTCTCTTTCATTATAATTAGGTTACTAAATTTGTAGAATAGAGAAGAAAAAAAAGTCTCACCTAATCCTAGCACCCAGAGAGAGCTCTTGTTAACCTTTTGGTGTGGCTCTTTCCTGCAGATTTCAATGTGCTATTACTAAGAGTGCGCGTGCATTTTTGGTCTTGCTTTCTGCTTAACATTAGATAATGAGCGGTCTGTGTACGGCACGCAATGCAGGTTATAAAATCGTCTGCCCGAAGGGCTGTATGTTATTCTGTTAAGTGGCTATTCTGTATTTACTCAGCCATTTACCTTCTGGACATTTAGACAGGTTGAGTAAATAGACAATAGTCACATTTTATACCTACCCTTGCCTTGGTAGAATAATTCACACAGCTCCATGTCCTGCTTTGGTGAGGGATTTACAAAGCATTTGCAGTTCATTTGGTTCTTTTGCTACGAGAGACAAGATGGCTCAGATATGACTGCTTATCACAGCACAAATATCTGAAGTCACAAAACATTGGGAGACTTTTAAAAGCCAAATGTGATGCTTGTCCTTGAAAGTTTGAAAGAACAATGGCTTTTTTTTTTTCTCTCCTAGCCTCTAACATTGGTAAGATTTTAATAATTTGTATTTGATTTCTACCACTGAGTTTATTGGGTTTAAGTTTTGGGTCTCAATCTCTTTGGATTTACTTCTACTCCTTCCCCTACATTTCAGCAGAAAGTGATTGTGTTTGGGTTTCCACTCTTGGATGGCATTCCCTGGTCTGAACTGTTTTCATTTATTTTATTTTAACATTACAAAGACATTTCCAGTTATATTTGGTTTGCAATTCATTCCTCCCCGTTTCACAAAAACCATAAAACCCACATTGTCTAAAAATGCTGTGTTGAGCAAAATGGATTCAGTCCTCCTTGGAGAGCAGAAAGGGATGGAGCCGGTATGTGTTATAAACATTTCCAGGGAGCTTGCCTCTTTCCCAGAATTGGTTTTAGACAGATGCTGCTGACCAGTTGCGCGATTTCATTTCGGGTTGCTGACCCCGGACCCTACTTGAACTTCACTCTGGATGTCATGTAGGCATCTACCCACTTCGCATCCACTTCTTTTCAGCTCTCAGTCGTTCAGTCTCTCAGCTTTCGCTGATTCGGCCCCTGCCATTATTTTTTTTAAGGACCAGAGCCATGAAAAACCAAGGCTTTGGATTTCTGAATCAAGGTTTCTAATGTTAACCTTGGTGGTTTCCTGTCACAGAAGCACAGAGCCTGTGGGTTCTGATAGCACTGCGTGTGGATCTTTGTCTTCCGGCTAGATTAAACATCCTCATTCCCTCCGATTGCAACATTTGATCTTCTGTGCTCAGAGTCTGCAAATTCTTTGAACAGTTTATTTTCAGCAGATTTTAACGAGCCTTTCATTTTCCAATATGAGGAAAACCAAGTGGAAAGTGTGGGTTTTCTGTGGGATTTATTTTCCTGTTTGCCCTCATATGTAATTGAGGACTGTGATGGCTGGAACTCAGATGGAGGGCTTTCTCACGCAGGCCCTTGCTTCCGGTGGGCATTTGGGTTCTAGACATTGGTGAGCAGAGTCCTACTTCCCCTTTTGAAGTTATAGGTATTAGCCCCGGCCACTGGGGCCGTGGCAGTTGTGGTCTCAACCTGAGGCTTGGAAGGGACTTTTGGGAGAATCTGAGTCTTGCTCCCTCTATGGAGACCACCTTACAATCGTCCTTACTGCCCTCCACCCCTGCCCAGATTTACGGAGGAAGAAGAGAAGGGAAGAATACATAGTAGTCATATTGCTCACCTCACTGATACTCTTGGGTTGGAAGAACTCTCCATTCCTTAGGGAACTTAGGGAACCAATAGGCATGGTCCTTTTGGAGGCACCGGTGCATTTGGTCTCACCTTTGAAGACACAAGTCTTTTTATTTCTGCACAAGCTTGCCTTCTCTGCTAAACTAGGACCTAGCCGAGGGTAGAGAGGCATCCTGACCAGGAAACATTTATGGAAGTGTCTCCTGGGGACTCTGTGCTAGGGGAAGAGATGACTTCCTAGTTGGATTTGAGGAAATTCCCAGATACTCTACAGGCCTTCTTCCCCAGCAGGCCCCCATATTCCTGTTATGGGGCTGCCATAACCAATGACCACAACAGATGACTTAACGCAATGGCGATTTATTCTCTCCCGGTTCTGGAGTCCAGAAGTCCAAAATCAAGTTGTTGGCAGGGCCTCTTGCCCTCTGAGGACTCTAGGGAAAAATCCTTTCTTGCATCTTCTAGGTTCTGGGGGCCCAAGCATTCTTTGATTTCTTGCTGTAAAACTTGAATCTCCATTTCCACCTTCGCACAACTTTCTCATCTCTCTGTCTCCCCTTCTGCCTCTCAAAGAAGATCTGGCGTTGGAGTTAGGGCCCACCTGTGTCATCCAGGATGCTCTGGCCTTGAGATCCTTAAGTAAATCACATCTACCAAGACCTCCCCCCCCCCCCCCCGAATAACATTCGCAGGTTCTAGAGATTGACATGTGGACGTATCATTTTTAGGGGGCCACCAGTCAACCTACTAGACCCAGCAGTCGGAGTTATACAGGAAGAGGCTGGTTTCAGAGGTTTGCAGGTCTCATCTGACAGTTGGATCAGATTTGGGTTCTGTTAAGTAGACAGGACCAGGACTGTATCCTGCTTCTCCCTCCAATCGCATCTCCTTTTCCCCATCCGCAAAGAGGAGGTGCACAGCTTGGACTTTTCCTCTGCCTTTTCTGGCCTGTGCTATTGTACTGACACGGAGACTCTTCCCAGGGGAACAGGACCAGACATTCACATCAGTTGCTAACGATGCTAACTTGTGGGTCTGCATCAAAACTGTGCCTTCTTACTAGACAATTCACTTACTTAATAGCACGTTAATTATTTATAGAGTTTAAAAAAAATGTCTCTGCTAACTTCAGTCAGTGTTTGAACTATCCCAGGCACTGAGGAGAGAAAACTATCCTTCCCTTTTCGCAGACGGTTCTTGTTTGTTCTGTGTCAAATCAAGGCCCCTTCAGCAGCGAAATTCTAAGTACACCCCAGATGCAAGGTGGGCAGCTTCTTTGAAGAAGCTATTAACTTGTGTTTGTTTCCCTCAGCACTTTACTTAGTGATTTTTATTTGGCTGAAGTCAAGTCCTGACAGTACAGAATCAACCATTTAATGGGTTTTCAAAGGTGCAGTTCATGAAGAATCCCCTGGAGCCACCTGGGGCCCGCACTAGAAATAAATAGACCCGCGTCTCCCATTTCACTCCCACTTGAGACTCTAGGCTTTCATTCTTGAGAGTATAAAGGGAGAGGGTAAAACTGATTAGAGTCGGAAGACATGGATGGATTCTGGCCCTTCTGCTAACTGGTCAGTGACTTCACGTGTGTCACCGCAACTGCTCTTGGCTTTGATGTTCCCATCTCGAACTGGTCTGAAACTACCAACTCTCCTCTAGTTCTGAAAATCCAATTCTCCCTGTGACTCCCAGGTTCATTTCTAGCTCTAAAATTCGGCTTCTACAATGTTATCTTTATTATTTACAAAATTAGTGGGGAAGTAGGAAACAGATCATCGACCTACAAAGTTCTTCATCCTCCTCTGTGTCATCCAGCTTTCCCCACGAAGCAGAATTTGTTTCAGATTACAGTTTAGCATTCCAGTGGCTTGGGATGGAGAAAAATCTCGGGTATACCTACCCGGGTCTTTGCTAACTTCGTCTAATGTCATGTGGGTCTTTCACATCCAAGATGTCTTCTTTTAAATAGAAACTTATCTGAAACTTTAGTGGGAAGGTAATTGTGTTAATCAGTCTATTTATGTTAACAGCAGGCCAAATGTCAGTGATTTAACACAATAAAATGGTATGGCTTGCTCATACGGAGTCTAGTGTAGATGTTTCTAGTCTGGAGGCTCTGCTGGGTTGGGGGAAAGCCTCTTCTCCAGGCTGTCACACAGCTTTCTTCCATCACGGGCTTTCACTTCAGAGTCCATGTTTATAGCTTGGAAGAGAGAGAGCGAGAATGTGTGCAAGTACGTGTGCACAAAGAAGATGATTTTGGAAATTATTCGGTCCCAACCCGACTAGACGGGGTGTTGCAGATGCAGGCTTCCTGTGTGGGAAGGAAGAAGAGACACGTTTTGTGAGCATACAGAATGACCTCTGTCACAGTAATTCTACTTCCTACTTTGGAGGGACGAAGAGAAAGAGGCCAAAGGATTACTCTTAGCCCTCATGGTGTAGCTGCGTAGATCTCAGAAGAAAATTTGTAATTTCTGTTACACTCTTGAAGACATTGATCCACGCTTGCCTTGTCATCATTTTTTACCACAGAAACATTATTTAACCCAAGACTGTGGTTTTATTCCTTAATTTGCATCATGTGCTCCCAGTGCCTCATGGGAATAAATGGGAAACAATTTGGGTGACTGACAGCCCCTACTCACTGAGGCTTATCCTTCCCGGTAAAAGGGCCTCCGACCACATCTTAAGACTTTGAAAGGGTAATAATCATGACAATAGTTAACATCTAGTAAGTGCCTACTATATACTTAGCACCGTGGTAGGCGTGTGTTAGATCTACCTTATTTAATTCTCTCATTTAATCTTAAGGAGTTACTTTTACCAAGTAACTTAGAAACTGACTAACTTCTAAGGCTCGATTTCTAAGCAATTTGGGGGAACGGAACAGTTATAATTCCTTTTAAGGTGTTCCTCTTGAGAGCGGCAATCATTTGGATGGATAAGTTCTGACGGGTTTGTGAAAACACTGGTCATGTGACCGTAGAGTCCCATCTCCAGTGACTTGGAGGGAGTCTGGGGCTGGCCTGTCGTCACTTCTGCTGGCAGATGGGGCTGCCCATCTGCTCTTCATTTTCCTTGTCGCTTGCTCAGCCTGAAAGCTTGCAGTCAAAATGTTCGACAGATCTCCTTGTCCATCTAAGTGGACAGAACTGTTTGTCAGAGATGGAAGGTGTCAGTATTCTCTTGGGGCATGTGTTGGGGTCAGTTTGGGGAGCTTTGCTTTGGGGACCCCTGACTGGAGAGTATCTGCACTGGTTGGGAAGGGTAGTATTAATGCGCCCAGACACTTTTCCATGGATGAAATTAGCATCTCTGGCCGTCCTTCCTTCTCCTGGAGGTAGTGGCTGGATGTCTTCCTTGTCCAGCAAAAACCCACATGCTCCCTATGCATGCCTCAGATTCATCCTAAATAAAGGTAGGTGGTTAAGGGATGTCTGAATCCTTCCTTCTCTCCTCCACAGCTCTAGACATGTCCTTAAAGATAAACTTCCCAGGAGTTTTGTGGGGCTGGAGTGGAATAAAGGAAGAGGTCATTAAGCTGTTAGCATGGAGACCTAGTTTTTAGGGTGCCTCTAACACGAAAGAGGTGGTATTTGGAATGGACACTTAAACACATTTTTTTTTAAAGATTTACTTATTTGAGAGAAAGAGAGAGAGGGAGCAGTGTGGAGGGGCAGGGGGAGAGGGAGAGGGAATCTCAAGCAGACACCTCACAGTGCACAGAGCCTGACTTAAGGCTGGATCTCAGGATTCTGAGATCATGACCTGAGCTGAAATTGACAGATGCTCCACCAATGGAGCCACCCAGGTGCCCTGAGAACAGGTTTTCAAGAGAACTTTATGCTACCTAGACAATGGAAGACTTTTCCTCGTGCCTCAAGTACCCTGTCTAGTGATGGCAAAGCCCCTGCTGTGCAAAGGTGAGCTCAGAATCTGGACCCATAGCTTTTAAACTATAGCCTCTGTTTCAATACGTCATTAGGATTTCTGATGAAAATGAGCTAAAGTGAAAAGTCTTTTAAGGTGCAAAATCATAGCTTTTAGTTCCTGAAATACAGCTTTAAAATTTCCTGGTTCTACTCAACTGTCCAAAAGAAGAAGGGCAAAGACAACTGGGCAAATGCTTTGAAGCTCTTTTAGAACAGAGCAGATTTGCACAGATGCTTTTCACTGCATACATACACACTCCCCCGGGGGCCTCTCAGCCCATGAATTTGGCCGTGGTGGCCTCATAGCTGCCAGAGAAGGTGAGCTCCACCTTCTATCCATTCACGAGGGGCCAAGCTGCTGAGCTAGGTGGGGGGTGTGAATATCCACTAGACAATTAAACAAGACAAGATTAAAGAAACACCAGAGCAATTACTTCACATGACTTTTTAGGATCATATACTTTGTGAGGGTGACATAGATCTTTCTCCCCATTTTCTGATGGTCAGGGATTATCTTTGGTCTCAGGCCTCATCCTTTTGTGCTCTGACACCACCAGGGCCAACCCCCCCCCCCCGCCCCCACCTGGCCACCCATCTCTGCAGTATGTATCCTGGGCCTGATATTTATAGGGTAATCCAGTAGAGCCACTAAACATCTGTATAGCATGTTAGTAAGGTTGTTGGATTTGAAAGTCTTTTGCTAAATAACCATAATAGCCATAAACTGCTAGAGATAGGTTAATGATGATCATAAAACTTATGATTGCAAGTATCTGTTATCTTCCCGAGAGACGCCCTCTCTTTATCACAGTTGGGCTGATTACATTTCCCTGGTTAACATGTCACTAAGGCCTGTGTTTCACTCAGGGTCTCCTAACTTCTCAAGAGTTGAAGCCTGTCAGCTGGGAGCTCCTTTTGGGAATTTGGCTTTATTAATACTTTACGGTTAGTGGCCTTTAATTAATGTTAAATGAAAATGGGATTTTAAAGCATTACAGAAGACTCTTCGCTGGGGTGTCAAAATAATTCGCAGTGATTAATAAGCTTTAAATGACCATCATAAGAGATCGTTTGAATTCCATTCTGATGGTAAGACATTGATTGGAATATGTTTGTAATTAAAAAAAAAAAATGTGTCTTGGGAGGAATTTCTGGCTGATCTTACCAGTATGAAATGTCACACTTCTTCTGAACAGCTAGGGCATCCTTAAGGGGTGGCTAGAGGAACAACGTACAAGGGCCGTGTTGGTGGCCTGCCTTGGGTTGTTGTGGGGGTTCCTTTTTTTTTTTTTTTTAAGATTTTATTTATTTGACAGAGATCACAAGTAGGCAGAGAGGCAGGCAGAGAGGGGGGTAGAAGCAGGCTCCCTGCTGAGCAGAGAGCCCGATGCGGGGCTCGATCCCAGGACCCTGAGATAATGACCTGAGCTGAAGGCAGAGGCTTAACCCACTGAGCCACCCAGGTGCCCCTGTTGTGGGATTCCTTATGGGATGCCTGAATCGGCTTTATTTATCCCTCCATTTTCCCTTCTACCCACCCCGCTCAACACACACACACACACACACACACACACCTACACTCCTCTTCTGGACAAAGGTGGAGTATAAACAAATAAAAGCTAACATTTACAGAGACTCGTGTGTCAGGTGGGGCACTATTTATAGGCATAGTCTCACTTAATTCTTAGAGAAACTCCACGAGGTCGGTCTCATTATCATCCCCATTTTAGGGATGAGGAAACCAAGGCTCACAGTGGTTAATGACTTGCCCAAGATATTCTGCTAGGAAGGGACAGAATAGGATTTATACGGGCATTTTTAGAATTCAGAGTCAGTATCTTACACTGTTTCTCACGGATAAACAGATGACGTCCCAGAGCCCTGCTTTCCTGCCGGCAAGGGAGCCTGAGAGCCGGGGCGGGTCTCCACCTCCAGCGGGAAGCCGGGCAGGCCAAGGGATGAGGGCGGAGGCCCCGTGTGTGAATCGTGGTAGGCGAGCTCGGTGGAGGAAGAGGCTGCATCACGGACCAGCAGGCAGGCTGTTGACCCTCCTCCCTGGTGCTCCTGGGAGGGGGGGCAGTTGCAGGGGGCGGGGAGGGGAGAGGATGGGGAAGTGCTGGCAGAGGGCTGTGTTTAGAAAAGATAGTCCTGACTCCACCCTCGTTCATAAACTTTGTCCAACATGTTTACCGGAACGTGCTCCTGTCTCCCCTTTCATAGAACCCGGTTTCAAAATGGGTCTGTTACATAGAGGAGGACATTGGAGTCAGTTCTGGCTTTGCCCTTCCCAGGTCACCCAGGGCAGAATTTTCACTCAGGCTCCCCTGATCTGTCTCTGCACCCCCCGGGGGGCGTTCGGCCTCTCCCACACTCACTGCAGGGTCTTTTCTCTCTGAGGGGCACAAACAGCTTTGCTGGAGACCCAGAGCCCAGCATAAGCAGGACGACAAGTAGGAACAGGAAATAAGTCCCGAGACTTTTATTCGGTAGCTGCTGGGTGCCAGGGCCAGTGGGATGAATGGGATGTTCACGAGCTTGCTTGCTCCTCACCCTATTTCTGGGGCTATACCACCCCCCCACCTCCACCCCCCCCAGCCCCCCCTGCCCCCCTGCCCCGGCAGCCCGAATGGATGCATGTGTTGATCTTGAGTCTTTCCACGGTCTGGGTATGCTTCTCTCTGAGATCCTGGGTATGAGGGCACTGGAAGGCAATACCAGTGAGGCTGATGCCCCCGAGCCCCGCTGCTGGCCTGTTAGGTCCGCTCACCTGGCCCAGCCCTGCACAACCGGGTGGGACAGGATGCTCTAGCCCAGTCTTCCCCCATGGAGGGGTTGGAGCTCTTCTTAAGCTGTGATTATCCATCCCGTTGTGTGATGCTTGGATCGCGTCTGCCTCCTCCTCCCCCGGCGTTCTGCACCGTGCCGCCAGGGTCCGGGGTCCTGCCTGGCCCTCAGGAGTGATGTCCCGGGTCGGGGTGGGGGATGGGTGATGATTCTACAGACCCTGGGACAGCCTTGCGTGGGGCCCTTGCTGATCGGTAAGGAGCTCAGGGTCAGCTGAAGCCCTCTCATTCCGGGTCTAATTTAAACAAAAGGCACAAGTCGGTTATCTGTGGAGGGCTAAATATAGACGTTGTGGGTCTTTCCACCTGCCGCACAGAGACCACAGCTTGCACACATGTCCTACCTGCCAGGACGAGGTGCTGCTGAACTTCGGAGCTGAGAAGAGTAAACGTGGCCATGGAAACGGCTTAATTGGTTGAACGTTATCATCTTGGGCCCTTCTGGGGACACCCCGTGATCAGGAACTGGTTTCGCTCTGGTCGTGGTGGGGGTTGGGGGGTGGAGTCGCTGCGACAGCACACCCTTTGATATCCAGGCCCTCCCAGCTGCGCAGACTGCAGTCCTTCTTTCTTTTCCCCCAGGTGGATCTGTGTGAGTGTATACAGCAGCGTGTGCACGTGTGTCTGTGAGTATCTGTGTCTAGGCACATGCAACTACATTTGTGGGAATGTGTACACATCTGTGTCTATATATGTGTTGGGTGTGACTCTACATGTCTGTGTGTAGGCGAGTGTGCACAGGTGAACATGTGTGTGTGCATGACTGTGCACGTGACCGCATTTGTGGAAGTGTGTTTATCGGTGTGTGCACAAGTGCGCCCGTATGTATGAGTGTTGGGTGTGCGTCGGTTTGCGCGAGCAGCGGTATGTGGGTGGGAACGTCCCTGACAGTGGGTGCCCACGCATGTCTGCATATGTGCGTTGTGTCTGCTCTGCGCATGCCCCAGTGGCCCCCGCCGGGAGGGAGAAGAAGCCGGGGCTGTGCCCCCATCTTTCGCGTGTTGATGTTATCACTTCGGCTTCCCGACTCTGGCAGGAGCTGCAGAATTAAACGCAGACGCTCTGGTGCCAAAACAAAATCGTGAAAAGATTTGAAGCCCCCATTCCCTAAACTTGCAGCCTATCAAACTGGGAACAAGCCCTGCTTTGTTTCATTTCCTGCACTGAATGGGGGTAGAACAGTCTGGAGCCACATTGGTTCTGATAGTAGAGCTGACTCAAAGCCAGGGAATTTAAAATTGCTGAAACCCCAGGCAGAATGGAGACAGCAAGATGTGACGACGGAGAGGGGAAAAGCCTATATGAGAGGGAAAAAAGACTTTCTTACCTGGAGTTAGGAATGAGGGGAAGTGGCAGGCCAGTTCTTGAGAACTATGGAAGCACAAAGGGGAAAAGAAAAGGTGGTTCAGGCAAAGAAACCCGGCAGAGGTGGGCCTGGCCCTGACCTTGACTTACCCTAGATCCAGAGTCAGACAGTTGGGGGGGGGGGCGCCAATAAACAGGGAAGAAAGGGGTCTAGTTGAAGGTGTTTTTCTGTCCTGTCCTTAAACTTGTGGCTGGGGAAACAAAGGCCCTGCCGGGAAGCCATCTCCCTGAGCCACAGGGGATCTGGCCTCGCAGACTCCTGGCCCAGTGCTCCTTGTAAGAAGCCTAACAGGAGGCGAGAGCTGGCTGCTCCTGGGCACTTTCCCTGTGTGCCAGACTGCCTGACTGGCTGGTTATTTCGCTTTCAGAAAACAAGTTTTTCCCTTCTAGTTGGAGCCTCTGATCTTGAATCAGCCTTACCTGAGTTTTCTGGTTTTAGTGCAACAGTAGTGTTGGGCATACTGATACCACCCAGGTCATATTTTCACCTATTATGACTCAAGTGTTTCTTCTTTATTCCCCCCTGTTCATCCATCCCCAAGGGAGTTGATGACACTTGTTCCCCAAACCTGTAACTGCCAAGGTGGCCAGCCTCCAGGTCAGCTGTGAATATGAAATAGAAGGGGCTTGTGGGAGGGTCACCCCAGGCCATGGGAGAAATAGAACAGAGGCAGCATTGGGGCGGGGGGGACAGGGGTTAAGGGAGAATCATTGTGCTGCCAGGGGTGGTCATCTGAGCCATCTGTGTCCCGGAGTCTGGCTCAGACTAGGCCCCATTAAATGAAGATATTTACCCCTAAAGCAGTGCTCCTGAAACCACGTAGGTCCCCAGCCTGGTTTCTCCTCTTGCACTGAGTCTCTGTCCATAGGGAGTCGCCAGACCAGGGTGACTCCATGCTCACTGTCCTGAAACGGGCACATCTGTATAGAAGACCACGCTTCCCAGGAAGGGGCCCTTTCTCGGTCCATAGAGTGGGTTTTTCAGCAGTGACAGCCGCTGACCTCATTGCTGTCGACTCTGTGCCAAAGGAGCACGCTAACGGCCATTAAAGCCAAATTTCTAATCTCAGGTTCGAATGACAACTCTTCCCTCTGTTATCTTTTGCCGAGAAAACTTGGTATAACAAATCTTCTTTATTGGGCTTTACGAAGTGAAGTGGGGTACATTTATGTAGGAGAATACTTTGTAGCTGCTAAAAAGAATGGGGCAAATCTGTACAAAGCAAAGATAGCCACGATATTATTCTCTGTTCTTTTACTTTGGTAAGTGAAAAATGCCAGCTGTAGAAGACGGTGAATTATTTGATTCAATTTTTATTACATAATGAGTGTATATGTCTGGGAAGCCATGTACCAAACTGTTAACAATGGCAGTTATCTTGGGGGAGTGGAGCTTAAGAACTTGTGCTTTTTACTTTATGTATCTTTGTTCTCTCTATTGAGCATAAAAATATTTTTAGATTAAAAAATCTCTTATTAATATAGCAGTAAATATACTTTCAGTCTAGGAAGGCCAGAGTTCATTGTGTGGACTTCCTTAGTATATATGGGAAAAACAGGAGAGTAAGAGCCTAGGAGACCTGGCTTTTCTCTTACCCAGGGGTTTTACTTCTTTTTTGTGCCGTGGACCTTTTTGACAGTCTGATGAAATCTTTGGACCCCTTCTCAGGACAATGCTCTAAATACAGAAAATGAGATTTTTATAAATTACAAAGGAAGTCATCTATATTAAAATATGGTTATTAAAGCATTAAAAAACAAATTTGTGATATAGTAATATATGTGCATCTTAATTAATGCATTAAGATACGAGATCTAGCTGAAGGTCTAATAACTACTATAATTTAGCATTAGCGATTGAGCATACATGGTATTTTAAGAAATCTGTAATGAGTGAATGTTACATGGAAATATCTCTGATTGCCATTAGTGAGAGACTCAGATATGTGAACACTACTCTGGTGTGTGTCTTCCCTTCATAAATGAAGGAAATGCTGAATTACAGTTAGAGGTAGTGAAAATGGAGATGTCATTTCTTTCCCGACTTGGGTTTGATTTTTCCAGGCTAAGCACTAATGCTCTTAACTAGCTGTGAGATACTGAATGATACGACTGCATCTCTCAGAGTCTCCTGGCTCCTTGTCTATAAAATGGAAGGCTCAGCTACAGCAAATGCACATTCTCTTATATGTTAACTTTAACTGATTAAGTATGACGTGGTGAGGCATGCTGAAAACATTACTGAGATCGTCCCTGAGATTGGTTGGAAAGGATGCCATGAGTGATTGGTATGTCTGCCATGGGCACCGGACGAGAGAGAGGAAGGTGGATGTGCATGGCACAGACTTCCCTTCGTGGACTAGAGGAGCCCGGGGTCCTGTCCAGCTCTGATATTCTAATAAGTCTGAAATTACTTATTCTCTTCTGATTCTAATTAAAAATATCTGTTGTACAACAACAGCAGCACAAGGAATGTTAGTCCTTCCCAATGGACTGGGGTGCGTGTGTGGCATTGGCACCCTTCTCCCCCTGTGGACCGAGTCTTCAGATAGACTTTTCATTAAATGAAATGGCAAGCCGTACCTCCAGTTTCAATGATAAAATGGGTACTGGGAACAAATTGTCTAGAAAGAAAACAAGAATTAGTAAACACGATCTTACAAATGAGCCATCTGGAGATTTATTTACATAAGAAAGGAGGAAAGCCTCGGTATGTTCAAGCTGGGGTTTCTCTTGCAAGTAGCCACAGGGGTGTACTTATCATGAACACACATTGAGCCTTTTAGCAAAGATTGCTGAAAGCCTGAAAAAGCGAGACTCACTTGATTGGTTACTTGGGGACGGGGGAGGAGGCCAAGAGACAGAGTAGGAGTCACCAAAAAAAAAAAAAAAAAAAAAAAAAGTTTTTGAATGAATTTTAGCAGATGGGATTTCAAAATAGTTACAATGTGCTCACACCCTGGTTTTGAAATTACACATTATCCCCAAAGTGCCAAATGAGAACAATTTTCCCATAACAAGGTCAAATTTGGAGGCATTAAGCCATCAGGCAAATGCAGAGGGACTGCAGAATAGTGCTAAGGGCCCCAAACCTTGACACAATTTGTTCAGCTGTGGGCAGAGCGGTCTTTCCACCCCAGGCAGTCCCCTGGGTGTCACACTGGCTCTGCAGAACCACTTAACCCCCTCCGCGAGCTTGTCCCTTTTCCCACTGTTCACTCAGGGAGCATGCCTGAAAATAGTTCTCTCTTCCTAAGGGTTCCAGCCACATGACCTGGCCTCCCACCTGTGGAGGGGGGCGGTTCTTCCATGTGAGGAGGACAACGCAGAGTAGATGAGAGGGGTGGGGAGGAGCCCAGAGGTGGTGGAGCTCCCCAAGTCCCAGTCCCCATGCTGGAGACCACACAGGTCCAGGTTACATTGCCTGCCATGCCTCCAAAGAGATGATCTGGATAAAAAGAGCCTCCCTGTTGGGGTGCCTGGGTGGCTCAGTCAGTTAAGCCTCTGCCTTTGGCTCGGGTCATGATTCCAGGATCCTGGGATCGAGTCCCGCATCAGGCTCCCTGCTCGGTGGAGAGCCTGCTTCTTCCTCTCCCTCTGTCTACTGCTCTGTGTACTTGTGCTTTCTCTCTCTCTCTCTCTATCTCTCTGTCAAATAAATAAATAAAATCTTTAAAAAAAAAATAGCCTCCCTGTGTCTGGACAAGTGCTCTTTGGCCAATAAAATACAAATTAATAAGACAACAGTTGGACTGACTTTACAGAAAGATAAGTTTCTGCTCCTGGGCTGGGTTGTAAAGTATCTTACATGTTTGTTCTGGAAATTGTATAGCTCAGGGCAGCAATTCTTTATAGGGGCAAGAAGAGGCAAGACTGGAAGGGCCTAACAGGTCTGCTGCCCCAGGGCCCCTGGAGTCAGAAGCAGCTGCAAGGGGATGGGAAGCGAAGCTTGAAGAGTGAACATAGCTGGAAGGCACCCAGCGATTCAGAGCCATCAGCATAGCAGATAATTACCTGCTGACAGGTCTCTGATGTGTACCTGGATGTGTATGTGTGTGTGTGCGTGTATGTGTGTGTACGTGCATAAGCTCTGATTAACCATGTCTTTACAGGCAACTTGGGAGCATATTCTATACTCCATACCTGGCTAAGAGGGGGTAGGGCTCATAAAGAAAGTTCCAGAACTCTTAAACATTGTACTGTGAACAAATCTGCAACTAAACGTGAAAATGTGGAAGCTACAAGGAAAAACAAAATCTGAACTGGGGGAAGTTTCTGGAAGAGGTAGGTCCACAGCAGTGCTCTGGGCCAGGGGCTGGCTTGAAGGAGATATTTCTGAAAAGGTTTTAAAGGCGTCCATGATCAGTTGGCCAACTGTCTGAGGGGAATTATAAGAAGAAGAGCCAGTATGGATGGCAAGTGCTTGGCCAGGCTCTGGGGCAAAGGGCCTCCATGGTTCCTCTCACTGTGGGTGCTCTTTTTGGATCCATTTTTCAGACGAGCATTTTGAGGCTGAGAGGGTAAGTTAGTAAGTTTAACTGAGCTTCCAGAAAGTGGAGATTTAAACCTACATAGCCTGATTCCAAAGGCTGCCTTCTTAGCTATTACTGAAGCAAAGGTGACCTTGACCTTACCGAAATGACAACTGGGAGGCCATGTGAGGTGGGAGGAGCAGAGCACTGAAGTAGGAGACCCTAGCTTGTGGCTGAGGAGGTCCGCAGCACTGGGCAAGTCGTCATTATTTTTGTATGCTCTTCCTGATGCCACCTTCGTTATCGTCATTGTGATTGGTCACTACCAATATGCGGATTTGGTGATAAGGTCGTAGCATTTTGGATTTTGTTTTTCATATTCTTAAAGGATGTTTACAGGGCTCTGAGAGTAAGTTCTGGCAATAGTGAAATTGGCAGGTACTCACGTAGTGGCTGTGTACTTAGTATCTAACGTCGGTAAGTCAAAAGTACTCTAAATTTAAAATGTTTTAAATGGATTTGTATAATGTTGTTTTGACATCAGGTACACATATTTGAAAACAGCTACACATACAGGAAGGAGACAATTTAGATTATTTAAGGAACAGGTCCGTCTCCCTGGACAAGCATGGTTAGGAAGACATGTTTCAATCCTAAAATGAGAGAAGAGTGGCTACTTTCCAAGGAACACAAGGAGCACCAAATGGAGCCCTTGACTCTCTGCTTGTAATCCAGCATCATCCCCAGCACCTAGTATGACTTTTTCAAGGACGAAAGGAGCTCCCGGAAACGGCAGTCCAATTTGTCCATTTAGAGTGTCAGGCTAGGAGTCTCTCAGGTGAGGTAATGGATATGACTTGTTCCATCAAAGTCGTTCCAGAAGATGTAGCTTCAGAGTCAGGCAAGTTCAGAGCCCTGTTTTCCAATTCCAGTTCCCATTATTGAAAGCCTCCACTGGTTCCTTTATGATGGCAGTTGACGGAAATGTGATCTAGGGGGAAATGAAACCTGCAACCCCACTGATGAGTTACATAGAGGTTTTCTCCCCAGGCTCCCACCTCCAAAAGCAGAACTGGCTCTGTTTAATTCACTCTTGCTTTCTCAATCCCCATGCCGGGAGCAGCAAATTCCACAGGCACTTGCTAGGCGCTTATCTGATTGTCTCTCTCAGGGACTGACACACTGTAACTCATTGCTGATGGAAATGAAAGGTAACATAATACTGGTATTATGCTACTTTTCCATGAAAGCCCGTAAGAATCATGCTTATTTTCCATTCATCTTTTTCTTTCTGGAATTTGCAAAAATTTAACTGGAGCCCATTTGTATTCTCTGTCCTTTTAGAACTTGGGGTTCTGGAATTTTCTAACATCCCCGGTATTTTCAACTTGAATGACAAATTGATCTTTGTCCTTAGAAATGCATTAGCTCTTGGATCTGCAGATACAGAGGCAGGTGATGTTATGTCTTCTTGTTTCTTTACACATAAATACCTCTTTATGTGTAAGGCAGGGTGTTGGGGGTTTCCTCTCCCTTCTACTAGGGTGTGAATGACATCACGAGTGACAACTCTGTCTTCCTTTGTGAGAACAATATTGTGCATTTTGCTGAGCTTCTGAAGAGCGCACAAGCGGCGTGGATTCGATAATTATTGTGAGTAGAATCTAGTAGGCTTACAGTTCCAACTTGTTTTGGGGCTCAACTTCTGGAAGACAGCCTACAAAAATAGCAATTTACAGGGGGGGAAAAAGCAGGTCCTGAGGCATTTGGTCGGGGCGGACATTAGTTCCATTTAGGGTTTAAACCAGCCCACAGTTAATTGTAGGTCCCTTGCATTAGCTTGTAGGAGCAGTAAAAGCATGTAATTCGAGCTAATCTGATGGGCAAATGAACTGGGTACTTGGTGCCAAGTGAGACCGTGAGACAAAAGGACACATGTGTTTTCAGGAAAAGAAAACCAGCCCCCACACCCCCCCCCCCCCCCGCAAACCAACACAGTGTAGTTTCAACTGTTGCACACGTGAAACTCTGGAGAAATCTTTGGAAGGTTTGTCACGTTAGAAAAGAACCTTTAGGGTACAGAGGCTGAGGCTTGGGAATCTCAGTGACTCTCCGCTGGCCTCAAAGCTGTGGTCTGGAATCATTTGGGGACAGCTTTCAGGGAAGAAGTTTGGTTTCAACGGATTGTCAAGCCCTTCTTTAGAAATCCCTTCTGTCTTGTGGGTCTTCACATTCATTTCAGCAGATGGAATGTTAGAATCAGCCCCTGTCTCATCCCTGTCGATTCTGATTCAATTAGTTTGAGGTGGGGCTCAGGGGTCCTTGCTGTCTAGAAATGCCCCCCAGAGGAATGCAGTGATGACTGTAGTTAGAGTTAAGAACCCCTGATCTAGTATCAGATATGGCTTAAGGAAGGTGAGGTTAAAGGACATAATTTAAGCTACCGGAGAGGGAAGTGATACAAAGCCAACGGGTGAGGTTGTAAATGGTCATCTGGAAGTCGACAATGACGCCATCTTGTTGGTCCATGTTGTAGGATTTGTGTTCCCGGGGAATTCATGCACTGGTAGTATTTTCAGTGCCATTCACCCAGAGAGCAACTTCCTCAAAGCACAAACGTAATGTGACCTTAAATCAGACCACTCAAATATGCTCCATGCCAGAGCAAGACTTCCAAAGGAGATGATTCTGGACCCTCTTTCTTAAATCCTGATCCTCCAGCGGGCGTTTATCATGGCCTCTCCTGGGCAGGGCCGACTTCCTGAGTCCAAGTTGTAAGGGCCTGTTGGTAAACTTGTTTTAGGTTAATAAAACAATCAGGCAGTTGCGTCAAGCAACTCAGAAATTATCCATTTCAGCAAAAATGTATTAAACCGCTAGTTGAAAAAAAATGGGTTAAATCAGTAGTCAGTGTGTTCTGAATACATTTTGCTAACTTCAACCAGTTGCTAAGGTAAGAGGTTGTGTTAAAATCAGGCATATTGATTTTACTATTAGAAGAAAAATGTTGTAAGGGTAAAAATATTTAATACCCCAAACATGTAATTTGGGTTGAACTGCAGGAGTAGAATCCTCAAAAATTAGAGGCAGAAAATTAAACAGTAATTCAAACATAAGCTATTATATATCTCAAAAATGTAAAAAGACATTTAACATCCTGCAGATTAACAGGGCTCATCAGAAAAGCATTAAAGGGGCACCTGGGTGGCTTAGTCAGTTAAGCGTCTGCCTTCAGCTTAGGTCATGATCTTGGGGTCCTGCTCAGTGGGGAGTCTGCTTTTCCCTCTGCCCTTCCCCTCACTAGTGCATGCACTCTCTCTCTCAAATAAATAAAAATCTTATTTTATTTTGAAAAGGTACTAAAAAGAAAAAACATTTTGTCTATTGCAGACTAAATATTAATCCCACATTAGGAAAAGCAACGGGTATAATAGTTTTTATTCTCCAGATGTTAATATGGAGAGTGGAAATTGAATCAGTAGCTCATTCACAAACTTGAAAGCTGTGATCTCCCTGAATAGCATAACACGCAACATCGCTGGTGTCCCTAGGCATGAAGTTAAGGGTCTTAGGGCAAACCAGGCATGGGAAGTGCCATGGCAAAAGTGATTTCTTAACAGACATTTAAACTATTTACAAAACATTCATACGGTCTTTTTTCCGGTTAACACGTTCTACTGATTGGGTGAGGCCCACCACATTGTGGAGGGTAATCTACTTTACTCAAAGTCTTCTTACTTAAATGTGAATCACACTGAAATACAAATACAAAAGTCTACAAAATACCTTCTCAGAAACATCTAGGATAATGTCCGACCAAATATCTGGGTATCATGGTCTAGAAAGGTTGACAAGGAAACTTAGCCATAAACTTACAGGCAGGCTCCTTGTTGTGTGTGAGATGAAACTGTAAGGATTCTGAGTGGTGGGCTCAGCAGCCCACCTTGCTTATTCTGCCACACTCTGTCATCCCCAGAGAATGTTTGCTGTTGCTCCCTGAGGTCCAGTCAGTTTGGTAGATGGGATTAGTTACCAGGTGAGGCTCCATAGATAAGGGAGGGGGCTTCTGATCTCCTTCACATATAATTTCCTCCCAAGAGATGGAATGGAAATTTGAGAAAAATTAGCAGTGCACATGCTAATTTTCTCAGTTCTCCATTTGCACATTTCTAATTGCACTTTCCAGTTGCACATTCCAGAGCACATGTAGGGTTCAGAAAGCAGGAGGATCCTCTTCCTAGACTTCCAGTGTACAGAGAATTATTCTCATGGCCAAGTTTATAATGAAATCATGTTTTGACTCAGCTAAACCATTGTATTTTCTTTCCCTACATCGTGATTGGGGGTCTCTGATGGATGTTATTTTAATGTAAATAGGACAGGTAATAGTGTTGTTGGTAGTAAGAGTGCAAGTTGATTCATGGAATTGTTCCTCTTAAAATTGGTATGATTGACTTAATTTTTTCTAAAGACTATATAGTGTTATTTCAACAATTTGGGAGCATGGAGAAGAAATCATTAGACCCACCAGGCGAGCTCAGTGACTTATGCTTTCGTGCGGACCTTTTTGTTGCTTTGTTATAGACATACATTTGTTTGCGTGATTATTATAGTGTACATATATTTTTATCCTTTCCCCATTAACATGAGATCACTAGTACATTTCTGTGTCTTTTATAGTCAGTTTTAATGGAGACATAACATTCCATCCAAAGGATATAGAATAATTTAATTAACTAATCCCTATTGTTGCTTGCTGACGGTTGCTCCAAGCCTTGTATGGCCATAAATCACCTTGCAGTGGTTTGCTTTTCTTTAGTATAAATTCCTAAAAACAGGATCACTGAGCAAAAGGATATTTTATGGTACTTGATGCCCACTGCTTTTGTTGGATTTCACTGGATTGTCTGTACTTTTCTATGTTTGTTTCTTTGATAATGACCTTACCTTACCATCCCTGGTTTCCAACAATGACCTCTGTAGCCAGCGCCACACCCAGACAGCCATCACGACTCCAATCCCTGCAATTGTAGCTCTCTGACAGAAATATTCTTCAAGGCTGAAAATGTCCATACCTAGTCCTAGCTTGAGAGAGATTTATAGCTTGGAAAACCTGAGTACAATCTCTGCAGCCATTTTTCAATCGAGAATGGAAAAAAAATGCGTTTCACACTTAAAAAGCAATTTAGGATTTATTTTTGGTTCTTTGATAATTCAGGGAGACTTTGAAATGCTTGACATCTCATTGTGTCTCAGCATAATAGAAGACGAGCCCCATGTTGAGAAGTTGAAGGAGCAGTTCTAAGAATTTGGGGCAAACATTTTAGAAGACAGAAGTTAATGGTGCCACTATCTCAAAAAAAAAAGGTGCCATTATTTCTTTAAAAAGAGATTTATTTATTTACTTATTTTTTGTTGGCAATATTTGGAGTTTCGTATGGGACATCAGTGTTCTATTTTGCTTGGGGGAGTGTGGTATATTTGTTTCAGGTCTCATCTCCATTCAAGGAACTAGCATATTGGAAGAAGTAAATTAAATAATTGGTGTTAGGCATGGTACTAAACTTAAGTCTGAGGAGTGAATTACTTATATTTGGGGAACACTGTTTACACTCGAACACAATAATTTTTGGCCTTTCAAATAAATGGAATTCTACACTAGGTGACCGTATGTGACTATCTTCTTTTCCTCAGTGTTATGTTCCTGAGGTTGACTCATGTTGGAGCATGTGTCAGGCCTTTGTTCCTCTTAATGGGTGAATAATATTCCACAACATAGAGCGGCCACATTTTATTTATCCATTTATCAGTTGATGGACATTTGGGCTGCTTTCACTTTGGGGCTATTAGAACAGTGCTGCTATAAACATTCATGGGCAAGCCTAGAATGGACATACATGTTCATTTCTCTTGGATACATGCCTAGGGGTCGAATTGCGGAGTCATATAGCAACTCCATGGTTAGCTTTTTAAGAAGCTGCCCATATGTTTTTGGGGCTCACACCTGGAGATGGGCAAGGTTATGCTTAGCCACACTAGGGTCAGTGTGGGTGAGGGGCGTGACCCAGATTGAGGGTCAGACAGTAGCATGATGGAGAGGAGTGCCTCAGACTAAGGAAGTTTTAAGGATGATGGTTTTTCATAATACTTGGCTCATTCAGTGGTCTTCCCTTCAGTCGTTAAGCATATTTATTTGTGTAGCAGTGAAGTTGTAGTAGGGTATTAGTGGTCTGAAAGATTCGATGTGATCCATTTATGAAGCCTCCTATAATGTTAAGTGCCCCATTTACTTTTCAGGAATTAGTTTTTGCATTGGAAAGCAAATACCATGCCCGCCGAAGCTTTCCAAATAAATATCCTGTCTGGGCCCTTCTAACAACAGGATCTGAGTTGCCTTCCTTGAGACCCAATGAGGGATACCATGGGTTCACCAAATGTTTGAACTCTGCCTGGATTCTGCTTGTATGTGAAGGTTATAATAACATTGGTTTGTTTTATGCAAAGTCCCCTTAACAACATGGGAGGCAGCATTTGGGAGACATTTCTGAAACTGACATTTGATAAATTGAAGAAGATCTATGATAAGCATGTTAATGTTACTGTCGGATGCCTCATTCTTCACTTTTAAATGTTGGAACACGCATACCTTAGGAATTTGATATTAGCTTTGGTATTAAACCCAAAATGGTTCATTCACATGAACGTTGGCCATGAGGATTCCTTTTCCTTTTCTTTAGTAGAAAGATGATATTAGCTTGTGTAATTATATCCCTAGGTGGCATTAACCACAGAATTGAAGGTTTGGCTTCCTTCTGGCAAACAAACCTCGGTCTCTGGCTTGACGATCGCACAGCCCGCTGGTATAATCATGCTACATGTGAAGGGTGGAAATTAGAGTCTAGGGTTGCTGATTTATATTCCATCAACCGAGTTTTCCTGTGCCAGCCCAGAAAAATCTTACCATTGCTGAAGTGTTCAGTTTTCCTGTGGCTTCTACAGACCCTGTCAATGATCCAGGAGGCAGATTTTGGTACATTCCAGCACAAGTTCTAATTATGGATGTAATGATTGGTGAACATTTAAAGCGAAAGCCCAAATACCAAACATGGACCTTCTTGTTTTTTAAATTAAAAGGTCAGCAACCCAGTGTCAACAGTTTTAGACAGCTTGGGTTTTACCTCAAAGAAATAATCAAAGTCAGCAAGAAAAAACAAACCCAGACCATTCCATTGCTTAGAAATGAAGGAATCCAGTTGTCCTACATGTTGTAACTGACGCGACCCGACATGCTCATTTTTTTTTTTTTTAGTCTTTGGGTTTTGAATAATTGCTTCTTGCAGAAAGCCTATATTTTCTGTACTCTGTGGTTGCCAAGCTGTACTTGACTTTTTAAAAGAGAGTCAAAGGAACGTATCCTTGTGAGAAATTGCTGCTTTGTGGAGTACAAATGAGAGGTTTCATGATCTTTGAAGCCAGGAAGGCCAAATCCGGCTCAGAAACCCCATCGCCAGGGTGCATTTTATATTCTTCAGTGCTCTAGTAAATTGCCCTGTCCTTTTGCTGGAAGTGGGAGGGAAAAAAGATGTAGTGGAGAGTAAGGGCCCAGCTCAGTGATTCCCCACCTGGCTCGGAACACAGAAAGTTCTCCCTGACCATGGTGATCCAGAAGCTGGGCTGAATGGCAGACTGCTCCAGCCCTAGACCAGTGGTTTTCAACTGGGGACACTTTTGTCCCCAGGGGGACATTGGGCAATGTCTGGAGACATTTTGGTTGTCATCACTGGAGGGGGCTGGTATGGCTGCTGCATTTAGTGGTTAGAGGCCAAAGAGGCTGCCTAGCAGTCTTGTTTGCACAGGACAACGCCCCGTGACCAGAGAAGCGGCCCCAAATCAACAGGACCAGGTGGACAAATGCTGACTCGGAGGGATTGCTCCGAACACCAGGTGTGACGTTTCCTGCTCCACTCCTCCCGTGGTGGGGGGGGGGTGCGGCGGCGGAGAATAGAATAAAAGATCCAGTGTCTTCCTTCCAACAAAATGTCTTCTTTATTTGGCACCTCATTTCTTGGGACCACTCTTAAAGACAGCATTGGAATAGTAGGAAACGGGAAGAAAGCCCCCTACCTGCAGGGGGCGCTGGGGCACCCATGGAAACTCAGGGCTTCTCCCCACACCGCTCGGTGGGTGAGCCAGCAGCAAGACCCTGCAGGCTTGGAATTATCCTCTTTTTTTTTTTTTGTCAAGTGTTTCATAAACTCCTTTTGCCCCAGGTGAAATTTGCCCTTCTATATTCTTAAAAAAATAAGTGTTTTGTTGTTGTTGTTGGTGGTGGTGGTGGTGAGGAATTATTTTCTGAGCTTTCACCTTTCTTGGAAGGGAAACACTTTGACCAACAGATTAGAAAGTTGTCTGAAGTCACTGTAACTTCTAGTCCATTTGGAACCTTGCTGACATGGGAGTATTTCTACTCAGCCACATCTGCAGTTGGGCAAAACTGCTTTCATCGGCTTTTGAGAATCAAAGGATTCAAGCATTCTGGGGGCTGAACGTAGCCCATAAAACAGCATGCAACCCAAGGTCCCAAGGTGCCCGCCCCGGGCCTTGGAGTTCCCTTCCCACTGCGTAAGCCCCACGGACTCTTGGGGCAGCGCTAGGCAGGAGGAAAGGGAAGGGAAGATGTCTGTACTGAGGTGTTCATGTTCTAGCTCACTTCCCTCTGCTTTTCAACTCCAGGCCTACAGAGCATGACACAAGGGGAAGGGGTGATCGCCCACCCTGGTTATTTCAGCTGGTGATAGTCCGGTGGGGTGGAGAGCTTTATCTCCAAAACACACCCGGAGTCAGCATCACCCTCATCGGCGAACATTTATTGCACTACTCAGCACTGATCACCAGGAAGAATGAGAAATTGAGTGAAGTCTCTTTGCTGCCCTGTGCTTTGTAGGATGATCTTATTTAATGTTCAGCCACAACCCGATGAATGGAGAGCTTTTATTCTCTTTGTTTCGCAGAGAAGGAAACTGAGGCTTAAGAAATCAAACGATCTGTCAAGGTAACAGAATGAGTAAGTAACTGTCAGAATTTGAACATAGGTAGAGGCCTTTGTATTTTCTAGATCCTGCCTTAATAGTAGGAGCTCAACAAATGTGCCCTGAACAGAAATTTTATCGACACATGAAGTAAAGGCATATATATTCACTTAACTTATAATTTCAACTCCATGGGCTGAGCAAAACAGCGATCAGATCTCCGATCTAGAACAGCATGTATGAGACGGTCAGGGAGAGTCTGGTCCCCCTGCGTGTGGAGAGGTGTGTCTTGGAAGTGGGCACGTCTTGAGCAATGACTGGTTCTGATGCTTAAGGTCATTTTCCATCTTGGACCCGAAGTGCAAACCATCTCCTTTGCCATGGCTCTCGGTTGAAGAAATGGGGATCTGTTGCAGCAGTGGAGAAAATCCTGGTCAGGGTGACTTATGGGGAGAGGGCCTGTGCCCCGGAGACATAAGGATGGTCTAGAGATGCACAGTTCAGTACTTTATGGGGCTACGGGGCCCTCAAAATGTGGCTAGTCTGAGTTAAGATGTACAGTGGCTATAAAATTCATGCTTTTCAACACTTAGTACAAAAAAGTAAAATATCTCATTAACAATTTCTACATTGATTACATGTTGGAATAATGCTTTGGATATATTAGGTTAAACAAAATATATTACAGAAATCAATTTCACCTGTTTCTGGTTACATTTTGAAAGCAGCAAACAGAAAATTTAACATTACCTATGTGGCTCTTTATATTTCTACTGGACAGTGGCAGGCAGTTTAGTGAGTTTTTAAGGAAAATATAATTGTATGTGCTAACTTTATAACCTGACTCCCCTAAGTGAAAATGCAACACTATTATCATTGTCAAAAATAGTCTTAGGGGGCAGATGTCGTTCCATTTTTACAAATGAAAACTAGTGTTTTGGTGAGTTTAGAATATTAAGGCTAATTCTTGCAACAACTGATGATTGTACCTGGGAGTTGAATTCATGTCTGTTTGAATTCAACCCTGGTTTCTTGCCCTTGTTATTTGTGGAAAAAGATAAGCAGATAGTGAAAGGGAAGGAATACAACCACCCTTTTGCCCGAGTACACACCGAAGCCACAAGCTTTATGAGTGTTTTCTTACCGTTGCTACTTATTAAATGCAGAAGGTGTACAGATTCAGTGACTTGAGGGTTCTGGTTCGCTGGTCTGCAGTTAATCCAAGTTTCATGGAATATTTCAATTTTAAAAGTTTTTTGTAAAAAGTGGAGGACATAAAAGAAATGGCCGCTTTAAAGATGACAACTTCTTCTCCTGTTTTATTGCATATAACTGACATCCAACATTGTATTCGTTTTAAATGTACACCCCGATGATTTGGTATATGTATCTACTGGGAAATGAGAAGCATGATACATTTAGTTAACATCTACCACCTCACATAGTTACAATCTTTCTTTCTTGTGATGAGAACTTGTGAGAGCTACTCTCCTAGCTATTCTCAGATATACAATAGTGTTAATCATAGTCGCCCTGCTGTACATTACATGTACGTTACGACTTTTTAAATTGTAGAATGAGCTTATGTCTGTAGTTTATCCCCCCTGTATTCTTTATTCACCATCAGAGAGGACTCTTTTGGGGACTCTGTATTAATTTTGCTTTTGTTCTAGGGGAGGCTAGTAGTTAAGAGGGGTTTTTAGCTGAATTTATCTCCATCCCCATGCTGCAACCTGCCTGAAGGCGTGTGCCAACATAGCTCAGAGTACAGCTGGGGTTTGGCTGCTGTTCACTTTCTATGGTATAGACCAAGTGGGTGGCCCGTGTCCCTTCCCTTCCCTTCCCTTCCCTTCCCTTCCCTTCCCTTCCCTTCCCTTCCCACCAAGACCTCCCCCCCCCCCCCCCGAATAACATTCGCAGGTTCTAGAGATTGACATGTGGACGTATCATTTTTAGGGGGCCACCAGTCAACCTACTAGACCCAGCAGTCGGAGTTATACAGGAAGAGGCTGGTTTCAGAGGTTTGCAGGTCTCATCTGACAGTTGGATCAGATTTGGGTTCTGTTAAGTAGACAGGACCAGGACTGTATCCTGCTTCTCCCTCCAATCGCATCTCCTTTTCCCCATCCGCAAAGAGGAGGTGCACAGCTTGGACTTTTCCTCTGCCTTTTCTGGCCTGTGCTATTGTACTGACACGGAGACTCTTCCCAGGGGAACAGGACCAGACATTCACATCAGTTGCTAACGATGCTAACTTGTGGGTCTGCATCAAAACTGTGCCTTCTTACTAGACAATTCACTTACTTAATAGCACGTTAATTATTTATAGAGTTTAAAAAAAATGTCTCTGCTAACTTCAGTCAGTGTTTGAACTATCCCAGGCACTGAGGAGAGAAAACTATCCTTCCCTTTTCGCAGACGGTTCTTGTTTGTTCTGTGTCAAATCAAGGCCCCTTCAGCAGCGAAATTCTAAGTACACCCCAGATGCAAGGTGGGCAGCTTCTTTGAAGAAGCTATTAACTTGTGTTTGTTTCCCTCAGCACTTTACTTAGTGATTTTTATTTGGCTGAAGTCAAGTCCTGACAGTACAGAATCAACCATTTAATGGGTTTTCAAAGGTGCAGTTCATGAAGAATCCCCTGGAGCCACCTGGGGCCCGCACTAGAAATAAATAGACCCGCGTCTCCCATTTCACTCCCACTTGAGACTCTAGGCTTTCATTCTTGAGAGTATAAAGGGAGAGGGTAAAACTGATTAGAGTCGGAAGACATGGATGGATTCTGGCCCTTCTGCTAACTGGTCAGTGACTTCACGTGTGTCACCGCAACTGCTCTTGGCTTTGATGTTCCCATCTCGAACTGGTCTGAAACTACCAACTCTCCTCTAGTTCTGAAAATCCAATTCTCCCTGTGACTCCCAGGTTCATTTCTAGCTCTAAAATTCGGCTTCTACAATGTTATCTTTATTATTTACAAAATTAGTGGGGAAGTAGGAAACAGATCATCGACCTACAAAGTTCTTCATCCTCCTCTGTGTCATCCAGCTTTCCCCACGAAGCAGAATTTGTTTCAGATTACAGTTTAGCATTCCAGTGGCTTGGGATGGAGAAAAATCTCGGGTATACCTACCCGGGTCTTTGCTAACTTCGTCTAATGTCATGTGGGTCTTTCACATCCAAGATGTCTTCTTTTAAATAGAAACTTATCTGAAACTTTAGTGGGAAGGTAATTGTGTTAATCAGTCTATTTATGTTAACAGCAGGCCAAATGTCAGTGATTTAACACAATAAAATGGTATGGCTTGCTCATACGGAGTCTAGTGTAGATGTTTCTAGTCTGGAGGCTCTGCTGGGTTGGGGGAAAGCCTCTTCTCCAGGCTGTCACACAGCTTTCTTCCATCACGGGCTTTCACTTCAGAGTCCATGTTTATAGCTTGGAAGAGAGAGAGCGAGAATGTGTGCAAGTACGTGTGCACAAAGAAGATGATTTTGGAAATTATTCGGTCCCAACCCGACTAGACGGGGTGTTGCAGATGCAGGCTTCCTGTGTGGGAAGGAAGAAGAGACACGTTTTGTGAGCATACAGAATGACCTCTGTCACAGTAATTCTACTTCCTACTTTGGAGGGACGAAGAGAAAGAGGCCAAAGGATTACTCTTAGCCCTCATGGTGTAGCTGCGTAGATCTCAGAAGAAAATTTGTAATTTCTGTTACACTCTTGAAGACATTGATCCACGCTTGCCTTGTCATCATTTTTTACCACAGAAACATTATTTAACCCAAGACTGTGGTTTTATTCCTTAATTTGCATCATGTGCTCCCAGTGCCTCATGGGAATAAATGGGAAACAATTTGGGTGACTGACAGCCCCTACTCACTGAGGCTTATCCTTCCCGGTAAAAGGGCCTCCGACCACATCTTAAGACTTTGAAAGGGTAATAATCATGACAATAGTTAACATCTAGTAAGTGCCTACTATATACTTAGCACCGTGGTAGGCGTGTGTTAGATCTACCTTATTTAATTCTCTCATTTAATCTTAAGGAGTTACTTTTACCAAGTAACTTAGAAACTGACTAACTTCTAAGGCTCGATTTCTAAGCAATTTGGGGGAACGGAACAGTTATAATTCCTTTTAAGGTGTTCCTCTTGAGAGCGGCAATCATTTGGATGGATAAGTTCTGACGGGTTTGTGAAAACACTGGTCATGTGACCGTAGAGTCCCATCTCCAGTGACTTGGAGGGAGTCTGGGGCTGGCCTGTCGTCACTTCTGCTGGCAGATGGGGCTGCCCATCTGCTCTTCATTTTCCTTGTCGCTTGCTCAGCCTGAAAGCTTGCAGTCAAAATGTTCGACAGATCTCCTTGTCCATCTAAGTGGACAGAACTGTTTGTCAGAGATGGAAGGTGTCAGTATTCTCTTGGGGCATGTGTTGGGGTCAGTTTGGGGAGCTTTGCTTTGGGGACCCCTGACTGGAGAGTATCTGCACTGGTTGGGAAGGGTAGTATTAATGCGCCCAGACACTTTTCCATGGATGAAATTAGCATCTCTGGCCGTCCTTCCTTCTCCTGGAGGTAGTGGCTGGATGTCTTCCTTGTCCAGCAAAAACCCACATGCTCCCTATGCATGCCTCAGATTCATCCTAAATAAAGGTAGGTGGTTAAGGGATGTCTGAATCCTTCCTTCTCTCCTCCACAGCTCTAGACATGTCCTTAAAGATAAACTTCCCAGGAGTTTTGTGGGGCTGGAGTGGAATAAAGGAAGAGGTCATTAAGCTGTTAGCATGGAGACCTAGTTTTTAGGGTGCCTCTAACACGAAAGAGGTGGTATTTGGAATGGACACTTAAACACATTTTTTTTTAAAGATTTACTTATTTGAGAGAAAGAGAGAGAGGGAGCAGTGTGGAGGGGCAGGGGGAGAGGGAGAGGGAATCTCAAGCAGACACCTCACAGTGCACAGAGCCTGACTTAAGGCTGGATCTCAGGATTCTGAGATCATGACCTGAGCTGAAATTGACAGATGCTCCACCAATGGAGCCACCCAGGTGCCCTGAGAACAGGTTTTCAAGAGAACTTTATGCTACCTAGACAATGGAAGACTTTTCCTCGTGCCTCAAGTACCCTGTCTAGTGATGGCAAAGCCCCTGCTGTGCAAAGGTGAGCTCAGAATCTGGACCCATAGCTTTTAAACTATAGCCTCTGTTTCAATACGTCATTAGGATTTCTGATGAAAATGAGCTAAAGTGAAAAGTCTTTTAAGGTGCAAAATCATAGCTTTTAGTTCCTGAAATACAGCTTTAAAATTTCCTGGTTCTACTCAACTGTCCAAAAGAAGAAGGGCAAAGACAACTGGGCAAATGCTTTGAAGCTCTTTTAGAACAGAGCAGATTTGCACAGATGCTTTTCACTGCATACATACACACTCCCCCGGGGGCCTCTCAGCCCATGAATTTGGCCGTGGTGGCCTCATAGCTGCCAGAGAAGGTGAGCTCCACCTTCTATCCATTCACGAGGGGCCAAGCTGCTGAGCTAGGTGGGGGGTGTGAATATCCACTAGACAATTAAACAAGACAAGATTAAAGAAACACCAGAGCAATTACTTCACATGACTTTTTAGGATCATATACTTTGTGAGGGTGACATAGATCTTTCTCCCCATTTTCTGATGGTCAGGGATTATCTTTGGTCTCAGGCCTCATCCTTTTGTGCTCTGACACCACCAGGGCCAACCCCCCCCCCCGCCCCCACCTGGCCACCCATCTCTGCAGTATGTATCCTGGGCCTGATATTTATAGGGTAATCCAGTAGAGCCACTAAACATCTGTATAGCATGTTAGTAAGGTTGTTGGATTTGAAAGTCTTTTGCTAAATAACCATAATAGCCATAAACTGCTAGAGATAGGTTAATGATGATCATAAAACTTATGATTGCAAGTATCTGTTATCTTCCCGAGAGACGCCCTCTCTTTATCACAGTTGGGCTGATTACATTTCCCTGGTTAACATGTCACTAAGGCCTGTGTTTCACTCAGGGTCTCCTAACTTCTCAAGAGTTGAAGCCTGTCAGCTGGGAGCTCCTTTTGGGAATTTGGCTTTATTAATACTTTACGGTTAGTGGCCTTTAATTAATGTTAAATGAAAATGGGATTTTAAAGCATTACAGAAGACTCTTCGCTGGGGTGTCAAAATAATTCGCAGTGATTAATAAGCTTTAAATGACCATCATAAGAGATCGTTTGAATTCCATTCTGATGGTAAGACATTGATTGGAATATGTTTGTAATTAAAAAAAAAAATGTGTCTTGGGAGGAATTTCTGGCTGATCTTACCAGTATGAAATGTCACACTTCTTCTGAACAGCTAGGGCATCCTTAAGGGGTGGCTAGAGGAACAACGTACAAGGGCCGTGTTGGTGGCCTGCCTTGGGTTGTTGTGGGGGTTCCTTTTTTTTTTTTTTTAAGATTTTATTTATTTGACAGAGATCACAAGTAGGCAGAGAGGCAGGCAGAGAGGGGGGTAGAAGCAGGCTCCCTGCTGAGCAGAGAGCCCGATGCGGGGCTCGATCCCAGGACCCTGAGATAATGACCTGAGCTGAAGGCAGAGGCTTAACCCACTGAGCCACCCAGGTGCCCCTGTTGTGGGATTCCTTATGGGATGCCTGAATCGGCTTTATTTATCCCTCCATTTTCCCTTCTACCCACCCCGCTCAACACACACACACACACACACACACACACCTACACTCCTCTTCTGGACAAAGGTGGAGTATAAACAAATAAAAGCTAACATTTACAGAGACTCGTGTGTCAGGTGGGGCACTATTTATAGGCATAGTCTCACTTAATTCTTAGAGAAACTCCACGAGGTCGGTCTCATTATCATCCCCATTTTAGGGATGAGGAAACCAAGGCTCACAGTGGTTAATGACTTGCCCAAGATATTCTGCTAGGAAGGGACAGAATAGGATTTATACGGGCATTTTTAGAATTCAGAGTCAGTATCTTACACTGTTTCTCACGGATAAACAGATGACGTCCCAGAGCCCTGCTTTCCTGCCGGCAAGGGAGCCTGAGAGCCGGGGCGGGTCTCCACCTCCAGCGGGAAGCCGGGCAGGCCAAGGGATGAGGGCGGAGGCCCCGTGTGTGAATCGTGGTAGGCGAGCTCGGTGGAGGAAGAGGCTGCATCACGGACCAGCAGGCAGGCTGTTGACCCTCCTCCCTGGTGCTCCTGGGAGGGGGGGCAGTTGCAGGGGGCGGGGAGGGGAGAGGATGGGGAAGTGCTGGCAGAGGGCTGTGTTTAGAAAAGATAGTCCTGACTCCACCCTCGTTCATAAACTTTGTCCAACATGTTTACCGGAACGTGCTCCTGTCTCCCCTTTCATAGAACCCGGTTTCAAAATGGGTCTGTTACATAGAGGAGGACATTGGAGTCAGTTCTGGCTTTGCCCTTCCCAGGTCACCCAGGGCAGAATTTTCACTCAGGCTCCCCTGATCTGTCTCTGCACCCCCCGGGGGGCGTTCGGCCTCTCCCACACTCACTGCAGGGTCTTTTCTCTCTGAGGGGCACAAACAGCTTTGCTGGAGACCCAGAGCCCAGCATAAGCAGGACGACAAGTAGGAACAGGAAATAAGTCCCGAGACTTTTATTCGGTAGCTGCTGGGTGCCAGGGCCAGTGGGATGAATGGGATGTTCACGAGCTTGCTTGCTCCTCACCCTATTTCTGGGGCTATACCACCCCCCCACCTCCACCCCCCCCAGCCCCCCCTGCCCCCCTGCCCCGGCAGCCCGAATGGATGCATGTGTTGATCTTGAGTCTTTCCACGGTCTGGGTATGCTTCTCTCTGAGATCCTGGGTATGAGGGCACTGGAAGGCAATACCAGTGAGGCTGATGCCCCCGAGCCCCGCTGCTGGCCTGTTAGGTCCGCTCACCTGGCCCAGCCCTGCACAACCGGGTGGGACAGGATGCTCTAGCCCAGTCTTCCCCCATGGAGGGGTTGGAGCTCTTCTTAAGCTGTGATTATCCATCCCGTTGTGTGATGCTTGGATCGCGTCTGCCTCCTCCTCCCCCGGCGTTCTGCACCGTGCCGCCAGGGTCCGGGGTCCTGCCTGGCCCTCAGGAGTGATGTCCCGGGTCGGGGTGGGGGATGGGTGATGATTCTACAGACCCTGGGACAGCCTTGCGTGGGGCCCTTGCTGATCGGTAAGGAGCTCAGGGTCAGCTGAAGCCCTCTCATTCCGGGTCTAATTTAAACAAAAGGCACAAGTCGGTTATCTGTGGAGGGCTAAATATAGACGTTGTGGGTCTTTCCACCTGCCGCACAGAGACCACAGCTTGCACACATGTCCTACCTGCCAGGACGAGGTGCTGCTGAACTTCGGAGCTGAGAAGAGTAAACGTGGCCATGGAAACGGCTTAATTGGTTGAACGTTATCATCTTGGGCCCTTCTGGGGACACCCCGTGATCAGGAACTGGTTTCGCTCTGGTCGTGGTGGGGGTTGGGGGGTGGAGTCGCTGCGACAGCACACCCTTTGATATCCAGGCCCTCCCAGCTGCGCAGACTGCAGTCCTTCTTTCTTTTCCCCCAGGTGGATCTGTGTGAGTGTATACAGCAGCGTGTGCACGTGTGTCTGTGAGTATCTGTGTCTAGGCACATGCAACTACATTTGTGGGAATGTGTACACATCTGTGTCTATATATGTGTTGGGTGTGACTCTACATGTCTGTGTGTAGGCGAGTGTGCACAGGTGAACATGTGTGTGTGCATGACTGTGCACGTGACCGCATTTGTGGAAGTGTGTTTATCGGTGTGTGCACAAGTGCGCCCGTATGTATGAGTGTTGGGTGTGCGTCGGTTTGCGCGAGCAGCGGTATGTGGGTGGGAACGTCCCTGACAGTGGGTGCCCACGCATGTCTGCATATGTGCGTTGTGTCTGCTCTGCGCATGCCCCAGTGGCCCCCGCCGGGAGGGAGAAGAAGCCGGGGCTGTGCCCCCATCTTTCGCGTGTTGATGTTATCACTTCGGCTTCCCGACTCTGGCAGGAGCTGCAGAATTAAACGCAGACGCTCTGGTGCCAAAACAAAATCGTGAAAAGATTTGAAGCCCCCATTCCCTAAACTTGCAGCCTATCAAACTGGGAACAAGCCCTGCTTTGTTTCATTTCCTGCACTGAATGGGGGTAGAACAGTCTGGAGCCACATTGGTTCTGATAGTAGAGCTGACTCAAAGCCAGGGAATTTAAAATTGCTGAAACCCCAGGCAGAATGGAGACAGCAAGATGTGACGACGGAGAGGGGAAAAGCCTATATGAGAGGGAAAAAAGACTTTCTTACCTGGAGTTAGGAATGAGGGGAAGTGGCAGGCCAGTTCTTGAGAACTATGGAAGCACAAAGAGGGGAAAAGAAAAGGTGGTTCAGGCAAAGAAACCCGGCAGAGGTGGGCCTGGCCCTGACCTTGACTTACCCTAGATCCAGAGTCAGACAGTTGGGGGGGGGGCGCCAATAAACAGGGAAGAAAGGGGTCTAGTTGAAGGTGTTTTTCTGTCCTGTCCTTAAACTTGTGGCTGGGGAAACAAAGGCCCTGCCGGGAAGCCATCTCCCTGAGCCACAGGGGATCTGGCCTCGCAGACTCCTGGCCCAGTGCTCCTTGTAAGAAGCCTAACAGGAGGCGAGAGCTGGCTGCTCCTGGGCACTTTCCCTGTGTGCCAGACTGCCTGACTGGCTGGTTATTTCGCTTTCAGAAAACAAGTTTTTCCCTTCTAGTTGGAGCCTCTGATCTTGAATCAGCCTTACCTGAGTTTTCTGGTTTTAGTGCAACAGTAGTGTTGGGCATACTGATACCACCCAGGTCATATTTTCACCTATTATGACTCAAGTGTTTCTTCTTTATTCCCCCCTGTTCATCCATCCCCAAGGGAGTTGATGACACTTGTTCCCCAAACCTGTAACTGCCAAGGTGGCCAGCCTCCAGGTCAGCTGTGAATATGAAATAGAAGGGGCTTGTGGGAGGGTCACCCCAGGCCATGGGAGAAATAGAACAGAGGCAGCATTGGGGCGGGGGGGACAGGGGTTAAGGGAGAATCATTGTGCTGCCAGGGGTGGTCATCTGAGCCATCTGTGTCCCGGAGTCTGGCTCAGACTAGGCCCCATTAAATGAAGATATTTACCCCTAAAGCAGTGCTCCTGAAACCACGTAGGTCCCCAGCCTGGTTTCTCCTCTTGCACTGAGTCTCTGTCCATAGGGAGTCGCCAGACCAGGGTGACTCCATGCTCACTGTCCTGAAACGGGCACATCTGTATAGAAGACCACGCTTCCCAGGAAGGGGCCCTTTCTCGGTCCATAGAGTGGGTTTTTCAGCAGTGACAGCCGCTGACCTCATTGCTGTCGACTCTGTGCCAAAGGAGCACGCTAACGGCCATTAAAGCCAAATTTCTAATCTCAGGTTCGAATGACAACTCTTCCCTCTGTTATCTTTTGCCGAGAAAACTTGGTATAACAAATCTTCTTTATTGGGCTTTACGAAGTGAAGTGGGGTACATTTATGTAGGAGAATACTTTGTAGCTGCTAAAAAGAATGGGGCAAATCTGTACAAAGCAAAGATAGCCACGATATTATTCTCTGTTCTTTTACTTTGGTAAGTGAAAAATGCCAGCTGTAGAAGACGGTGAATTATTTGATTCAATTTTTATTACATAATGAGTGTATATGTCTGGGAAGCCATGTACCAAACTGTTAACAATGGCAGTTATCTTGGGGGAGTGGAGCTTAAGAACTTGTGCTTTTTACTTTATGTATCTTTGTTCTCTCTATTGAGCATAAAAATATTTTTAGATTAAAAAATCTCTTATTAATATAGCAGTAAATATACTTTCAGTCTAGGAAGGCCAGAGTTCATTGTGTGGACTTCCTTAGTATATATGGGAAAAACAGGAGAGTAAGAGCCTAGGAGACCTGGCTTTTCTCTTACCCAGGGGTTTTACTTCTTTTTTGTGCCGTGGACCTTTTTGACAGTCTGATGAAATCTTTGGACCCCTTCTCAGGACAATGCTCTAAATACAGAAAATGAGATTTTTATAAATTACAAAGGAAGTCATCTATATTAAAATATGGTTATTAAAGCATTAAAAAACAAATTTGTGATATAGTAATATATGTGCATCTTAATTAATGCATTAAGATACGAGATCTAGCTGAAGGTCTAATAACTACTATAATTTAGCATTAGCGATTGAGCATACATGGTATTTTAAGAAATCTGTAATGAGTGAATGTTACATGGAAATATCTCTGATTGCCATTAGTGAGAGACTCAGATATGTGAACACTACTCTGGTGTGTGTCTTCCCTTCATAAATGAAGGAAATGCTGAATTACAGTTAGAGGTAGTGAAAATGGAGATGTCATTTCTTTCCCGACTTGGGTTTGATTTTTCCAGGCTAAGCACTAATGCTCTTAACTAGCTGTGAGATACTGAATGATACGACTGCATCTCTCAGAGTCTCCTGGCTCCTTGTCTATAAAATGGAAGGCTCAGCTACAGCAAATGCACATTCTCTTATATGTTAACTTTAACTGATTAAGTATGACGTGGTGAGGCATGCTGAAAACATTACTGAGATCGTCCCTGAGATTGGTTGGAAAGGATGCCATGAGTGATTGGTATGTCTGCCATGGGCACCGGACGAGAGAGAGGAAGGTGGATGTGCATGGCACAGACTTCCCTTCGTGGACTAGAGGAGCCCGGGGTCCTGTCCAGCTCTGATATTCTAATAAGTCTGAAATTACTTATTCTCTTCTGATTCTAATTAAAAATATCTGTTGTACAACAACAGCAGCACAAGGAATGTTAGTCCTTCCCAATGGACTGGGGTGCGTGTGTGGCATTGGCACCCTTCTCCCCCTGTGGACCGAGTCTTCAGATAGACTTTTCATTAAATGAAATGGCAAGCCGTACCTCCAGTTTCAATGATAAAATGGGTACTGGGAACAAATTGTCTAGAAAGAAAACAAGAATTAGTAAACACGATCTTACAAATGAGCCATCTGGAGATTTATTTACATAAGAAAGGAGGAAAGCCTCGGTATGTTCAAGCTGGGGTTTCTCTTGCAAGTAGCCACAGGGGTGTACTTATCATGAACACACATTGAGCCTTTTAGCAAAGATTGCTGAAAGCCTGAAAAAGCGAGACTCACTTGATTGGTTACTTGGGGACGGGGGAGGAGGCCAAGAGACAGAGTAGGAGTCACCAAAAAAAAAAAAAAAAAAAAAAAAGTTTTTGAATGAATTTTAGCAGATGGGATTTCAAAATAGTTACAATGTGCTCACACCCTGGTTTTGAAATTACACATTATCCCCAAAGTGCCAAATGAGAACAATTTTCCCATAACAAGGTCAAATTTGGAGGCATTAAGCCATCAGGCAAATGCAGAGGGACTGCAGAATAGTGCTAAGGGCCCCAAACCTTGACACAATTTGTTCAGCTGTGGGCAGAGCGGTCTTTCCACCCCAGGCAGTCCCCTGGGTGTCACACTGGCTCTGCAGAACCACTTAACCCCCTCCGCGAGCTTGTCCCTTTTCCCACTGTTCACTCAGGGAGCATGCCTGAAAATAGTTCTCTCTTCCTAAGGGTTCCAGCCACATGACCTGGCCTCCCACCTGTGGAGGGGGGCGGTTCTTCCATGTGAGGAGGACAACGCAGAGTAGATGAGAGGGGTGGGGAGGAGCCCAGAGGTGGTGGAGCTCCCCAAGTCCCAGTCCCCATGCTGGAGACCACACAGGTCCAGGTTACATTGCCTGCCATGCCTCCAAAGAGATGATCTGGATAAAAAGAGCCTCCCTGTTGGGGTGCCTGGGTGGCTCAGTCAGTTAAGCCTCTGCCTTTGGCTCGGGTCATGATTCCAGGATCCTGGGATCGAGTCCCGCATCAGGCTCCCTGCTCGGTGGAGAGCCTGCTTCTTCCTCTCCCTCTGTCTACTGCTCTGTGTACTTGTGCTTTCTCTCTCTCTCTCTCTATCTCTCTGTCAAATAAATAAATAAAATCTTTAAAAAAAAAATAGCCTCCCTGTGTCTGGACAAGTGCTCTTTGGCCAATAAAATACAAATTAATAAGACAACAGTTGGACTGACTTTACAGAAAGATAAGTTTCTGCTCCTGGGCTGGGTTGTAAAGTATCTTACATGTTTGTTCTGGAAATTGTATAGCTCAGGGCAGCAATTCTTTATAGGGGCAAGAAGAGGCAAGACTGGAAGGGCCTAACAGGTCTGCTGCCCCAGGGCCCCTGGAGTCAGAAGCAGCTGCAAGGGGATGGGAAGCGAAGCTTGAAGAGTGAACATAGCTGGAAGGCACCCAGCGATTCAGAGCCATCAGCATAGCAGATAATTACCTGCTGACAGGTCTCTGATGTGTACCTGGATGTGTATGTGTGTGTGTGCGTGTATGTGTGTGTACGTGCATAAGCTCTGATTAACCATGTCTTTACAGGCAACTTGGGAGCATATTCTATACTCCATACCTGGCTAAGAGGGGGTAGGGCTCATAAAGAAAGTTCCAGAACTCTTAAACATTGTACTGTGAACAAATCTGCAACTAAACGTGAAAATGTGGAAGCTACAAGGAAAAACAAAATCTGAACTGGGGGAAGTTTCTGGAAGAGGTAGGTCCACAGCAGTGCTCTGGGCCAGGGGCTGGCTTGAAGGAGATATTTCTGAAAAGGTTTTAAAGGCGTCCATGATCAGTTGGCCAACTGTCTGAGGGGAATTATAAGAAGAAGAGCCAGTATGGATGGCAAGTGCTTGGCCAGGCTCTGGGGCAAAGGGCCTCCATGGTTCCTCTCACTGTGGGTGCTCTTTTTGGATCCATTTTTCAGACGAGCATTTTGAGGCTGAGAGGGTAAGTTAGTAAGTTTAACTGAGCTTCCAGAAAGTGGAGATTTAAACCTACATAGCCTGATTCCAAAGGCTGCCTTCTTAGCTATTACTGAAGCAAAGGTGACCTTGACCTTACCGAAATGACAACTGGGAGGCCATGTGAGGTGGGAGGAGCAGAGCACTGAAGTAGGAGACCCTAGCTTGTGGCTGAGGAGGTCCGCAGCACTGGGCAAGTCGTCATTATTTTTGTATGCTCTTCCTGATGCCACCTTCGTTATCGTCATTGTGATTGGTCACTACCAATATGCGGATTTGGTGATAAGGTCGTAGCATTTTGGATTTTGTTTTTCATATTCTTAAAGGATGTTTACAGGGCTCTGAGAGTAAGTTCTGGCAATAGTGAAATTGGCAGGTACTCACGTAGTGGCTGTGTACTTAGTATCTAACGTCGGTAAGTCAAAAGTACTCTAAATTTAAAATGTTTTAAATGGATTTGTATAATGTTGTTTTGACATCAGGTACACATATTTGAAAACAGCTACACATACAGGAAGGAGACAATTTAGATTATTTAAGGAACAGGTCCGTCTCCCTGGACAAGCATGGTTAGGAAGACATGTTTCAATCCTAAAATGAGAGAAGAGTGGCTACTTTCCAAGGAACACAAGGAGCACCAAATGGAGCCCTTGACTCTCTGCTTGTAATCCAGCATCATCCCCAGCACCTAGTATGACTTTTTCAAGGACGAAAGGAGCTCCCGGAAACGGCAGTCCAATTTGTCCATTTAGAGTGTCAGGCTAGGAGTCTCTCAGGTGAGGTAATGGATATGACTTGTTCCATCAAAGTCGTTCCAGAAGATGTAGCTTCAGAGTCAGGCAAGTTCAGAGCCCTGTTTTCCAATTCCAGTTCCCATTATTGAAAGCCTCCACTGGTTCCTTTATGATGGCAGTTGACGGAAATGTGATCTAGGGGGAAATGAAACCTGCAACCCCACTGATGAGTTACATAGAGGTTTTCTCCCCAGGCTCCCACCTCCAAAAGCAGAACTGGCTCTGTTTAATTCACTCTTGCTTTCTCAATCCCCATGCCGGGAGCAGCAAATTCCACAGGCACTTGCTAGGCGCTTATCTGATTGTCTCTCTCAGGGACTGACACACTGTAACTCATTGCTGATGGAAATGAAAGGTAACATAATACTGGTATTATGCTACTTTTCCATGAAAGCCCGTAAGAATCATGCTTATTTTCCATTCATCTTTTTCTTTCTGGAATTTGCAAAAATTTAACTGGAGCCCATTTGTATTCTCTGTCCTTTTAGAACTTGGGGTTCTGGAATTTTCTAACATCCCCGGTATTTTCAACTTGAATGACAAATTGATCTTTGTCCTTAGAAATGCATTAGCTCTTGGATCTGCAGATACAGAGGCAGGTGATGTTATGTCTTCTTGTTTCTTTACACATAAATACCTCTTTATGTGTAAGGCAGGGTGTTGGGGGTTTCCTCTCCCTTCTACTAGGGTGTGAATGACATCACGAGTGACAACTCTGTCTTCCTTTGTGAGAACAATATTGTGCATTTTGCTGAGCTTCTGAAGAGCGCACAAGCGGCGTGGATTCGATAATTATTGTGAGTAGAATCTAGTAGGCTTACAGTTCCAACTTGTTTTGGGGCTCAACTTCTGGAAGACAGCCTACAAAAATAGCAATTTACAGGGGGGGAAAAAGCAGGTCCTGAGGCATTTGGTCGGGGCGGACATTAGTTCCATTTAGGGTTTAAACCAGCCCACAGTTAATTGTAGGTCCCTTGCATTAGCTTGTAGGAGCAGTAAAAGCATGTAATTCGAGCTAATCTGATGGGCAAATGAACTGGGTACTTGGTGCCAAGTGAGACCGTGAGACAAAAGGACACATGTGTTTTCAGGAAAAGAAAACCAGCCCCCACACCCCCCCCCCCCACCGCAAACCAACACAGTGTAGTTTCAACTGTTGCACACGTGAAACTCTGGAGAAATCTTTGGAAGGTTTGTCACGTTAGAAAAGAACCTTTAGGGTACAGAGGCTGAGGCTTGGGAATCTCAGTGACTCTCCGCTGGCCTCAAAGCTGTGGTCTGGAATCATTTGGGGACAGCTTTCAGGGAAGAAGTTTGGTTTCAACGGATTGTCAAGCCCTTCTTTAGAAATCCCTTCTGTCTTGTGGGTCTTCACATTCATTTCAGCAGATGGAATGTTAGAATCAGCCCCTGTCTCATCCCTGTCGATTCTGATTCAATTAGTTTGAGGTGGGGCTCAGGGGTCCTTGCTGTCTAGAAATGCCCCCCAGAGGAATGCAGTGATGACTGTAGTTAGAGTTAAGAACCCCTGATCTAGTATCAGATATGGCTTAAGGAAGGTGAGGTTAAAGGACATAATTTAAGCTACCGGAGAGGGAAGTGATACAAAGCCAACGGGTGAGGTTGTAAATGGTCATCTGGAAGTCGACAATGACGCCATCTTGTTGGTCCATGTTGTAGGATTTGTGTTCCCGGGGAATTCATGCACTGGTAGTATTTTCAGTGCCATTCACCCAGAGAGCAACTTCCTCAAAGCACAAACGTAATGTGACCTTAAATCAGACCACTCAAATATGCTCCATGCCAGAGCAAGACTTCCAAAGGAGATGATTCTGGACCCTCTTTCTTAAATCCTGATCCTCCAGCGGGCGTTTATCATGGCCTCTCCTGGGCAGGGCCGACTTCCTGAGTCCAAGTTGTAAGGGCCTGTTGGTAAACTTGTTTTAGGTTAATAAAACAATCAGGCAGTTGCGTCAAGCAACTCAGAAATTATCCATTTCAGCAAAAATGTATTAAACCGCTAGTTGAAAAAAAATGGGTTAAATCAGTAGTCAGTGTGTTCTGAATACATTTTGCTAACTTCAACCAGTTGCTAAGGTAAGAGGTTGTGTTAAAATCAGGCATATTGATTTTACTATTAGAAGAAAAATGTTGTAAGGGTAAAAATATTTAATACCCCAAACATGTAATTTGGGTTGAACTGCAGGAGTAGAATCCTCAAAAATTAGAGGCAGAAAATTAAACAGTAATTCAAACATAAGCTATTATATATCTCAAAAATGTAAAAAGACATTTAACATCCTGCAGATTAACAGGGCTCATCAGAAAAGCATTAAAGGGGCACCTGGGTGGCTTAGTCAGTTAAGCGTCTGCCTTCAGCTTAGGTCATGATCTTGGGGTCCTGCTCAGTGGGGAGTCTGCTTTTCCCTCTGCCCTTCCCCTCACTAGTGCATGCACTCTCTCTCTCAAATAAATAAAAATCTTATTTTATTTTGAAAAGGTACTAAAAAGAAAAAACATTTTGTCTATTGCAGACTAAATATTAATCCCACATTAGGAAAAGCAACGGGTATAATAGTTTTTATTCTCCAGATGTTAATATGGAGAGTGGAAATTGAATCAGTAGCTCATTCACAAACTTGAAAGCTGTGATCTCCCTGAATAGCATAACACGCAACATCGCTGGTGTCCCTAGGCATGAAGTTAAGGGTCTTAGGGCAAACCAGGCATGGGAAGTGCCATGGCAAAAGTGATTTCTTAACAGACATTTAAACTATTTACAAAACATTCATACGGTCTTTTTTCCGGTTAACACGTTCTACTGATTGGGTGAGGCCCACCACATTGTGGAGGGTAATCTACTTTACTCAAAGTCTTCTTACTTAAATGTGAATCACACTGAAATACAAATACAAAAGTCTACAAAATACCTTCTCAGAAACATCTAGGATAATGTCCGACCAAATATCTGGGTATCATGGTCTAGAAAGGTTGACAAGGAAACTTAGCCATAAACTTACAGGCAGGCTCCTTGTTGTGTGTGAGATGAAACTGTAAGGATTCTGAGTGGTGGGCTCAGCAGCCCACCTTGCTTATTCTGCCACACTCTGTCATCCCCAGAGAATGTTTGCTGTTGCTCCCTGAGGTCCAGTCAGTTTGGTAGATGGGATTAGTTACCAGGTGAGGCTCCATAGATAAGGGAGGGGGCTTCTGATCTCCTTCACATATAATTTCCTCCCAAGAGATGGAATGGAAATTTGAGAAAAATTAGCAGTGCACATGCTAATTTTCTCAGTTCTCCATTTGCACATTTCTAATTGCACTTTCCAGTTGCACATTCCAGAGCACATGTAGGGTTCAGAAAGCAGGAGGATCCTCTTCCTAGACTTCCAGTGTACAGAGAATTATTCTCATGGCCAAGTTTATAATGAAATCATGTTTTGACTCAGCTAAACCATTGTATTTTCTTTCCCTACATCGTGATTGGGGGTCTCTGATGGATGTTATTTTAATGTAAATAGGACAGGTAATAGTGTTGTTGGTAGTAAGAGTGCAAGTTGATTCATGGAATTGTTCCTCTTAAAATTGGTATGATTGACTTAATTTTTTCTAAAGACTATATAGTGTTATTTCAACAATTTGGGAGCATGGAGAAGAAATCATTAGACCCACCAGGCGAGCTCAGTGACTTATGCTTTCGTGCGGACCTTTTTGTTGCTTTGTTATAGACATACATTTGTTTGCGTGATTATTATAGTGTACATATATTTTTATCCTTTCCCCATTAACATGAGATCACTAGTACATTTCTGTGTCTTTTATAGTCAGTTTTAATGGAGACATAACATTCCATCCAAAGGATATAGAATAATTTAATTAACTAATCCCTATTGTTGCTTGCTGACGGTTGCTCCAAGCCTTGTATGGCCATAAATCACCTTGCAGTGGTTTGCTTTTCTTTAGTATAAATTCCTAAAAACAGGATCACTGAGCAAAAGGATATTTTATGGTACTTGATGCCCACTGCTTTTGTTGGATTTCACTGGATTGTCTGTACTTTTCTATGTTTGTTTCTTTGATAATGACCTTACCTTACCATCCCTGGTTTCCAACAATGACCTCTGTAGCCAGCGCCACACCCAGACAGCCATCACGACTCCAATCCCTGCAATTGTAGCTCTCTGACAGAAATATTCTTCAAGGCTGAAAATGTCCATACCTAGTCCTAGCTTGAGAGAGATTTATAGCTTGGAAAACCTGAGTACAATCTCTGCAGCCATTTTTCAATCGAGAATGGAAAAAAAATGCGTTTCACACTTAAAAAGCAATTTAGGATTTATTTTTGGTTCTTTGATAATTCAGGGAGACTTTGAAATGCTTGACATCTCATTGTGTCTCAGCATAATAGAAGACGAGCCCCATGTTGAGAAGTTGAAGGAGCAGTTCTAAGAATTTGGGGCAAACATTTTAGAAGACAGAAGTTAATGGTGCCACTATCTCAAAAAAAAAAGGTGCCATTATTTCTTTAAAAAGAGATTTATTTATTTACTTATTTTTTGTTGGCAATATTTGGAGTTTCGTATGGGACATCAGTGTTCTATTTTGCTTGGGGGAGTGTGGTATATTTGTTTCAGGTCTCATCTCCATTCAAGGAACTAGCATATTGGAAGAAGTAAATTAAATAATTGGTGTTAGGCATGGTACTAAACTTAAGTCTGAGGAGTGAATTACTTATATTTGGGGAACACTGTTTACACTCGAACACAATAATTTTTGGCCTTTCAAATAAATGGAATTCTACACTAGGTGACCGTATGTGACTATCTTCTTTTCCTCAGTGTTATGTTCCTGAGGTTGACTCATGTTGGAGCATGTGTCAGGCCTTTGTTCCTCTTAATGGGTGAATAATATTCCACAACATAGAGCGGCCACATTTTATTTATCCATTTATCAGTTGATGGACATTTGGGCTGCTTTCACTTTGGGGCTATTAGAACAGTGCTGCTATAAACATTCATGGGCAAGCCTAGAATGGACATACATGTTCATTTCTCTTGGATACATGCCTAGGGGTCGAATTGCGGAGTCATATAGCAACTCCATGGTTAGCTTTTTAAGAAGCTGCCCATATGTTTTTGGGGCTCACACCTGGAGATGGGCAAGGTTATGCTTAGCCACACTAGGGTCAGTGTGGGTGAGGGGCGTGACCCAGATTGAGGGTCAGACAGTAGCATGATGGAGAGGAGTGCCTCAGACTAAGGAAGTTTTAAGGATGATGGTTTTTCATAATACTTGGCTCATTCAGTGGTCTTCCCTTCAGTCGTTAAGCATATTTATTTGTGTAGCAGTGAAGTTGTAGTAGGGTATTAGTGGTCTGAAAGATTCGATGTGATCCATTTATGAAGCCTCCTATAATGTTAAGTGCCCCATTTACTTTTCAGGAATTAGTTTTTGCATTGGAAAGCAAATACCATGCCCGCCGAAGCTTTCCAAATAAATATCCTGTCTGGGCCCTTCTAACAACAGGATCTGAGTTGCCTTCCTTGAGACCCAATGAGGGATACCATGGGTTCACCAAATGTTTGAACTCTGCCTGGATTCTGCTTGTATGTGAAGGTTATAATAACATTGGTTTGTTTTATGCAAAGTCCCCTTAACAACATGGGAGGCAGCATTTGGGAGACATTTCTGAAACTGACATTTGATAAATTGAAGAAGATCTATGATAAGCATGTTAATGTTACTGTCGGATGCCTCATTCTTCACTTTTAAATGTTGGAACACGCATACCTTAGGAATTTGATATTAGCTTTGGTATTAAACCCAAAATGGTTCATTCACATGAACGTTGGCCATGAGGATTCCTTTTCCTTTTCTTTAGTAGAAAGATGATATTAGCTTGTGTAATTATATCCCTAGGTGGCATTAACCACAGAATTGAAGGTTTGGCTTCCTTCTGGCAAACAAACCTCGGTCTCTGGCTTGACGATCGCACAGCCCGCTGGTATAATCATGCTACATGTGAAGGGTGGAAATTAGAGTCTAGGGTTGCTGATTTATATTCCATCAACCGAGTTTTCCTGTGCCAGCCCAGAAAAATCTTACCATTGCTGAAGTGTTCAGTTTTCCTGTGGCTTCTACAGACCCTGTCAATGATCCAGGAGGCAGATTTTGGTACATTCCAGCACAAGTTCTAATTATGGATGTAATGATTGGTGAACATTTAAAGCGAAAGCCCAAATACCAAACATGGACCTTCTTGTTTTTTAAATTAAAAGGTCAGCAACCCAGTGTCAACAGTTTTAGACAGCTTGGGTTTTACCTCAAAGAAATAATCAAAGTCAGCAAGAAAAAACAAACCCAGACCATTCCATTGCTTAGAAATGAAGGAATCCAGTTGTCCTACATGTTGTAACTGACGCGACCCGACATGCTCATTTTTTTTTTTTTTAGTCTTTGGGTTTTGAATAATTGCTTCTTGCAGAAAGCCTATATTTTCTGTACTCTGTGGTTGCCAAGCTGTACTTGACTTTTTAAAAGAGAGTCAAAGGAACGTATCCTTGTGAGAAATTGCTGCTTTGTGGAGTACAAATGAGAGGTTTCATGATCTTTGAAGCCAGGAAGGCCAAATCCGGCTCAGAAACCCCATCGCCAGGGTGCATTTTATATTCTTCAGTGCTCTAGTAAATTGCCCTGTCCTTTTGCTGGAAGTGGGAGGGAAAAAAGATGTAGTGGAGAGTAAGGGCCCAGCTCAGTGATTCCCCACCTGGCTCGGAACACAGAAAGTTCTCCCTGACCATGGTGATCCAGAAGCTGGGCTGAATGGCAGACTGCTCCAGCCCTAGACCAGTGGTTTTCAACTGGGGACACTTTTGTCCCCAGGGGGACATTGGGCAATGTCTGGAGACATTTTGGTTGTCATCACTGGAGGGGGCTGGTATGGCTGCTGCATTTAGTGGTTAGAGGCCAAAGAGGCTGCCTAGCAGTCTTGTTTGCACAGGACAACGCCCCGTGACCAGAGAAGCGGCCCCAAATCAACAGGACCAGGTGGACAAATGCTGACTCGGAGGGATTGCTCCGAACACCAGGTGTGACGTTTCCTGCTCCACTCCTCCCGTGGTGGGGGGGGGGGTGCGGCGGCGGAGAATAGAATAAAAGATCCAGTGTCTTCCTTCCAACAAAATGTCTTCTTTATTTGGCACCTCATTTCTTGGGACCACTCTTAAAGACAGCATTGGAATAGTAGGAAACGGGAAGAAAGCCCCCTACCTGCAGGGGGCGCTGGGGCACCCATGGAAACTCAGGGCTTCTCCCCACACCGCTCGGTGGGTGAGCCAGCAGCAAGACCCTGCAGGCTTGGAATTATCCTCTTTTTTTTTTTTTGTCAAGTGTTTCATAAACTCCTTTTGCCCCAGGTGAAATTTGCCCTTCTATATTCTTAAAAAAATAAGTGTTTTGTTGTTGTTGTTGGTGGTGGTGGTGGTGAGGAATTATTTTCTGAGCTTTCACCTTTCTTGGAAGGGAAACACTTTGACCAACAGATTAGAAAGTTGTCTGAAGTCACTGTAACTTCTAGTCCATTTGGAACCTTGCTGACATGGGAGTATTTCTACTCAGCCACATCTGCAGTTGGGCAAAACTGCTTTCATCGGCTTTTGAGAATCAAAGGATTCAAGCATTCTGGGGGCTGAACGTAGCCCATAAAACAGCATGCAACCCAAGGTCCCAAGGTGCCCGCCCCGGGCCTTGGAGTTCCCTTCCCACTGCGTAAGCCCCACGGACTCTTGGGGCAGCGCTAGGCAGGAGGAAAGGGAAGGGAAGATGTCTGTACTGAGGTGTTCATGTTCTAGCTCACTTCCCTCTGCTTTTCAACTCCAGGCCTACAGAGCATGACACAAGGGGAAGGGGTGATCGCCCACCCTGGTTATTTCAGCTGGTGATAGTCCGGTGGGGTGGAGAGCTTTATCTCCAAAACACACCCGGAGTCAGCATCACCCTCATCGGCGAACATTTATTGCACTACTCAGCACTGATCACCAGGAAGAATGAGAAATTGAGTGAAGTCTCTTTGCTGCCCTGTGCTTTGTAGGATGATCTTATTTAATGTTCAGCCACAACCCGATGAATGGAGAGCTTTTATTCTCTTTGTTTCGCAGAGAAGGAAACTGAGGCTTAAGAAATCAAACGATCTGTCAAGGTAACAGAATGAGTAAGTAACTGTCAGAATTTGAACATAGGTAGAGGCCTTTGTATTTTCTAGATCCTGCCTTAATAGTAGGAGCTCAACAAATGTGCCCTGAACAGAAATTTTATCGACACATGAAGTAAAGGCATATATATTCACTTAACTTATAATTTCAACTCCATGGGCTGAGCAAAACAGCGATCAGATCTCCGATCTAGAACAGCATGTATGAGACGGTCAGGGAGAGTCTGGTCCCCCTGCGTGTGGAGAGGTGTGTCTTGGAAGTGGGCACGTCTTGAGCAATGACTGGTTCTGATGCTTAAGGTCATTTTCCATCTTGGACCCGAAGTGCAAACCATCTCCTTTGCCATGGCTCTCGGTTGAAGAAATGGGGATCTGTTGCAGCAGTGGAGAAAATCCTGGTCAGGGTGACTTATGGGGAGAGGGCCTGTGCCCCGGAGACATAAGGATGGTCTAGAGATGCACAGTTCAGTACTTTATGGGGCTACGGGGCCCTCAAAATGTGGCTAGTCTGAGTTAAGATGTACAGTGGCTATAAAATTCATGCTTTTCAACACTTAGTACAAAAAAGTAAAATATCTCATTAACAATTTCTACATTGATTACATGTTGGAATAATGCTTTGGATATATTAGGTTAAACAAAATATATTACAGAAATCAATTTCACCTGTTTCTGGTTACATTTTGAAAGCAGCAAACAGAAAATTTAACATTACCTATGTGGCTCTTTATATTTCTACTGGACAGTGGCAGGCAGTTTAGTGAGTTTTTAAGGAAAATATAATTGTATGTGCTAACTTTATAACCTGACTCCCCTAAGTGAAAATGCAACACTATTATCATTGTCAAAAATAGTCTTAGGGGGCAGATGTCGTTCCATTTTTACAAATGAAAACTAGTGTTTTGGTGAGTTTAGAATATTAAGGCTAATTCTTGCAACAACTGATGATTGTACCTGGGAGTTGAATTCATGTCTGTTTGAATTCAACCCTGGTTTCTTGCCCTTGTTATTTGTGGAAAAAGATAAGCAGATAGTGAAAGGGAAGGAATACAACCACCCTTTTGCCCGAGTACACACCGAAGCCACAAGCTTTATGAGTGTTTTCTTACCGTTGCTACTTATTAAATGCAGAAGGTGTACAGATTCAGTGACTTGAGGGTTCTGGTTCGCTGGTCTGCAGTTAATCCAAGTTTCATGGAATATTTCAATTTTAAAAGTTTTTTGTAAAAAGTGGAGGACATAAAAGAAATGGCCGCTTTAAAGATGACAACTTCTTCTCCTGTTTTATTGCATATAACTGACATCCAACATTGTATTCGTTTTAAATGTACACCCCGATGATTTGGTATATGTATCTACTGGGAAATGAGAAGCATGATACATTTAGTTAACATCTACCACCTCACATAGTTACAATCTTTCTTTCTTGTGATGAGAACTTGTGAGAGCTACTCTCCTAGCTATTCTCAGATATACAATAGTGTTAATCATAGTCGCCCTGCTGTACATTACATGTACGTTACGACTTTTTAAATTGTAGAATGAGCTTATGTCTGTAGTTTATCCCCCCTGTATTCTTTATTCACCATCAGAGAGGACTCTTTTGGGGACTCTGTATTAATTTTGCTTTTGTTCTAGGGGAGGCTAGTAGTTAAGAGGGGTTTTTAGCTGAATTTATCTCCATCCCCATGCTGCAACCTGCCTGAAGGCGTGTGCCAACATAGCTCAGAGTACAGCTGGGGTTTGGCTGCTGTTCACTTTCTATGGTATAGACCAAGTGGGTGGCCCGTGTCCCTTCCCTTCCCTTCCCTTCCCTTCCCTTCCCTTCCCTTCCCTTCCCTTCCCCCTCCCTTCCCTTCCTTCCCTAGCCAAATGTGAATAAAAACTAGCTTTTTGTCCTATACTGTTTGGGATTGGAATCTTGACTGCCAATCAGAAGATACCCACCTACCAGTCCCTCTGTTCATGCTTAATCTTTTTTATGATGTTCCGCTGCTCTGCCTGAGAGTCGCGTTCTCACCCCAGTGGTGCAAAGCTTTAGGGCAGTCAAGCCGGAGCCCTTCATCTTCCGTCAAAATATACATGATTTTGATGTTGGAACAATTAAAACTAAGAGACCGGAGAACATGTTTGAGCACGAGTAGCACAACCCCCAGTGTAACAGATGAGCGAAGGCCGCAGAAGCAGCTGGTGGCAGATGTGGGACTAGACTCAGGATCTTCTGCTGTCCACACTGCTGAAGTCTGCTCCATTTCTAAAGTGGGTGGCACTGGGTTGGCTGGCTTCAATAAATTCAACCACTGAAATGTTCTGGTCCGAAGATCTGGTGATGAGGAAAACAGTGTGTGCCATAGCTTGCTCGAAATGCTCCCTGCGCTTGAACCCTTTTAATTTTCACAATAGTCATGAAGCAATCACTGTCATTATCCCCATTTTATAGATGGGGAAACCAAGGCAGGGAGCAATGAAGAAAATTGCCCTAAGGGATACAGCGAGGTGGGGATCAAGCCAGAATCATGAAGGCAGGCGGAGGTGGCGTCAGAGCCTTTGCTGAAACCACCACCCTGGGCTGCCAGGCTCTGACAAAGCCCTGCATGTACAGAGTTCCAAACCGAATACCTTCATCCTCAATTGGTCCCTCTTCCTGTTCCATTCCTCTGATTGGTTTCGTCACTCTCCTCCCTAGGGAGGGGTGGGATACTAGGGGTAAAACCCCTTGCTCCCTCATAAATCGAAAACATAACCAAGTCCTGTAGATGTGACCCACTCAGGGCTTCCCAGTTTGTTGTGTTCCTTTTCGTCGCTGCAGCCGGTGTGGAACTCTGGGGCTGGTGACAACTTTGGACCATCAAGCATGCAGGGGGAGGGGCTTACCGGGGTGTCCAGGCTCAGCCTTTCCCATCCCAATGGAGAGGCGTTGCCCCCAAACCTGCCAGCGCCTCCTGCCCCACCTGCTGGCTTCCTCTCTCTTTACCTCAATCCTTCCCATTCGGGACCTAGAATTAACTGGCTTCGTGGAAGCAACCCTTTGTGTTGATGTGGATACATACCCCACCAGCCATGCAGAAGCGAAAAACTCTCAATGAAGCCTGGAGTCTGTATTTTTAACAAGTTCTCTAGGTATTTCAATAGGCAGGTTGGTTTAGGGGCCGCGTCTCGTTCACTGTCCCATCAGGCCATTTCTGTCCTGCACGGACACCCTCCTCTGGGCTCTGGCGCCCTGTGGGAGCCTGTACTGGCCAGCTTTAATGACGTCAGTCCCAGCTGCTCCCCCAGCGGCGCCTCTGCCTCCAGCTGCTCCAGATCCTACACGCGGGGGATGTACAAGGACATTGTCTACCATTTGCGTCGTTCAGCCAACAGGGGGCCTTTGCGGAGCCCGGGAGTTTCCAAGGACTCCTGAATGAGCATGGGGGATGCCTGTCTGGTCAGATTAACTGATGTCTGGGAGCTCTCGAGGTCCTGGGAACGCATGGGCTGAGCATAACCCCTTCTCTAGTGGTGTTTAGATATGGGTTTTGATCACTGTCTATATTGTTTTTGCTCAGGGTCCAACTCCCTAAGTGGAAGAAAGAGTTTGTTTTAAGTTCCGTTACCGCAAAATCGAGGAGTGTTATATTCGTAGGCTCAGGATCTGCAAGGAGCAGAATTCCAATGTGTTAAGTCCTGCTTGGCACTCATCACATTCTGGATTTCTCTCTGCCTGGGCCCGTTGCTGCTGCTCGTGATTTCTCCACCCGCAGAGGACACAGGTGTGAGCCTGACTCCCTGACACTTTCCCTTTCTCATGCTTCCGTTGTCACCTGTCAAGGCATGGCCTTCATGACGCAGCTCTGAGAGGCTCTCTGAGCCTCGGCACACATGGCAGTCTTGGAGGAAAGCTGTGAATGGCCTCTTCATTCAGTTGCCTCTTCAGAGGCAAACCCAGAGGTAGGATCCCATCGCTCCATGCACCCCTTCCTCTGGGGAGAACAGACAGGACACCTGAAATCTGTGTATCACTTTTTCTTACTTGTCTATTCCTTCAAGCAACTGAGATTCATCGAATGTCCAGGTCTCCCGACGGTCACAGGACTTGCTTTCTGCCTCAGAGAGTTCCTAAATGAATGCTGTAATTCCCCTGCCTTTTTATTTATTCTTATTTTATTTAATTTTTAAAATTTATTATTTTTTAAAATTTTAAGTACTCTGCACCCAGTTTGGGGCTTGAACTCATGACCCAGAGATCAAGAGTCTCATTTTCCTCTGACTGAGCCCACTAGGCACCCCTCCCCTGGGTTTTAAACCCATGCTGCCTCCACTAAGTAAAGCAAAACAAAGCAAAACTTATCTCATGTCCTCTTTTGTCGTTGGTTGCCATAAAAAACAAATAAGATTCTTATGACTAAAAACAAATCAAAGCCATGATAATTTTAAGATTGTGCTCCCAGCTTTGGATTAGTATCCAATTGCTACTTCCCACCCCAAACTTCCCACAGATTCCCCGAAATACAGGAAGTTTCTGCAGGGGACAACCTGGATTGGTGTCCTCTTCTCCTCCGTAGCAGCCAGATCTACCAGGAACGGTCATGTCCAAGATGACCACGCTTCTGCCCAGCACACGGCAGGCACTGGTCCGTGGTTGAGTGTGGACTGCTTCGTTTCATAGCCTGCCTCTCCCTACCCAGACAGAGACTGATTGACGTCAACACTCGGAATGGTGGGCTCATCTATCTACTCCCTGTGGGTCTTTGTTATGCTCTCTTCCTGTGTTCATCCCATCTCCCAGCTAGAGTTTGTGACCTTCTTGTTTTTCTCTCTTTTTCTCCTGGTCCCTAGCGCCATCCCCTGCACTTGCTGGGTGCCCAGTGCATATGTTAAGATGATTAGAAAGATAAAAATGTAAGAATTGGTGCCAGCATGCCTCGAGATCCTGCTCAATGGGATTTTGGCTGCCTTCCTTTAAAACAACAACAAGTATATTGTACCTTTTTCTTCCTAATCTTCCCATTTCCTTAGCCAGGAAAGAATGCAACATGTCTTAGGTGAGACAGGTTTGGCCCTGTGATGCCTGTGGGGGGTGGTTCTCTTGCTGCTGTGATTTTGGACCCCGGGGCCAAGACTACCTCATTGCTCTCCGGCACCTGGCTGCTAGAACCTCCCTGACTCCTTCAAAGGGAGAAGAGCTTTGGCTGCAGAAGGAAGCAAGGTTGACTTCATCTCCTTGGGCAGTGCTCAGTGTATCCCTTTGGAGAGGGCCACCCTTGACCTTGGCTGTGACTCCTGGCAAGACTTACGACACCTGGACTGTCCATGCTCCAGGTGGCTCCCCATGGGTGAGGAAGATAGGCCGGTCCAGCCAGGGCTCTAATAACTGAGGCAAGTTCTCCTTGGCTGCTATCTGCTGACGACTTTTATGGCAATGAAACAGCCTGTAATAAATACTGTCTTTAGAACTTTAGAAAAACCTCACCTGGTATGCAGGGCTGAGACTGCTTATCTTCGTGTCTGAGACCAGTAACATTGGGTGTAAGAACACTCAGTGTGGGGTATGTGCCAGTTACTATTTAATTTAATTTTAATAAACCTTTGAGACAGATATTATTGTGCCCATATTACCAAGCAGGAACCTGAAGCTCAAACGGGAGGCCATCCCCCTTGAGCCATATCCCTGGTAAGCAGCCAAGCTAGGATTTGAACCCATGTCAGCGTGACTCTAGAGATCTTGCTTGTTTCCAGAAAGTTCCTACAAAGTAAATGGATGTTCTCAACAATATCACAGAGAGAATACTTAACCCATGGCAAAGCAACTGCTTCAGCAGCACAGAGACAGAATTTATTGCTAGCCAATTGATAGATGAGTTACAAATCAGATTGTATTTTCCATAAAGCCTTTCTTGAAGGAGTTCTATGTGCCAGCGATGTTACAAAGTATGAATTATTTTAGTACTTGAGAGTTATTAAACTACTTGTCATTAAAAATAATGACTTATCAGACTTTCTTCTAATTCAGACTGGCAGTTTCCTGGAAGTAGACTGAGTTAGCATTTATTATTGCTAATTCATCGGGCCACGAAAACAATCAGTTTGGCTTGCCAGTACGCTAACTTAGTTCTGGCTCTATTTATCAAATATGCTGATGGTTGTAGCTCCCCCCACCCCCCATCAGAATTAATCTCGGCCCCTTCCAGCTTGATCTCATCCACTGCTTTACTAAGCTTTTGTCTGGGACATGCCTGGCACCGAGTATGGGCTCAATGAGTATTTGTTGAATAAATGAATCAAAGTGCTCACTTGTGGCATTAATCAAAATGCTGAGCAGGACAGGGCAGACGTGCACAGCTCAGTGTGTCTTGGGTCCCCGCCACACCCACACATGAGCTTTGCCACAGTCCCCAGCTCTTGCTTTTACCTCCATCCTTTCTTCTTGGTTAAGGTCCAGGACTAAAGTGTCACCTTTAAAAAAACCTTTTAAATTACCCTGTCGTGTCTGTCTTGTTTTGTCTCTTTGTCTTCTGTGTCTTCTCTGTCTCCGTGTCTTTTGCTCTGCTTCTTTTCTGGTTATTCCCATAAATCTCAAGGTTCTTCCCAGCACTACTATGGGCCCCTTCTCTTCTCTCAGTTCTCACCCCACTCTGGGCTCTGAACCATCCACATGACTTCTGAGACCACAACTAGAGTGAGGACTCCCAACTCCATCTCTCTTCTGAGTTTTGGAAACAGACATCCAACCACGTGCATCCTGAATGTCTTCTCTGCATTAGAAAGCTCTGTAGAAGAAGCATTTTCAAAATCAACTTCTCAATTGTCCCCATCCCAACCTTGAGCCACCTTTTATATTTTCCATATTGTGCCAGTGGTATCACAAAATCGAATCTAGAAACTTTATAATTGTTCCACATACCACTCTTTCCTTCTCTGCTCTCCTATCACCGTCTAGTTCATCATAAAATCCTGGAGATTCAGTCCCAGAGATGTCACACAAAGGCAGCCCTTGTCTCCTTGGATTCTGCCCCTTGTCCTTATCCTAATAGGCTACCAGATGGGGCATCACGTGACAGCAGAGTGGGCCTGTTTTCTCCCAACAAAAGGCAGCCAGTAGTTGACTCTGTTTCTCCTCCAGTCTTGTTAGTGATCAAAGGAGCTGTTGCACTGCATGTTCTGTGACTGACCCATGAAGACGTGGGCTGCACCAGGCTTTCAGTTGGGCAGAAACCATGAAATAGACTGAGACATGGAAGCAGGTTGGCATTCCTGGGCTGGCCTCTAGCCTCCAGGTCGTGGTGTGGTCCTCAGGCCATGTCCACAAGCAATGTAGACAGAGGATGGTGTCAGAGATGCCCACAGTCTGCTGCATGGAACCTGAGCCCTTATCTCTGGTTGGTGAAAATGGTATTCCTGATGTAGCATTGTTTCTTTTTGGCTAAAGCACTATATTGCCATCGTGTGCTCATGTGTGTGTAATTGTGTCTAAGTTAGTGTGTATATGTGAGTGTGCATGTGTGAGTGTGTGTGTTTGAATCAGCAAATTCATAATGAGGAAAATCCAACCCGCATGGCCTAGAAGAGAGACCAGGTCAAAGTAGGACCAGGATTTAATCTATTAGTGAAACCCAGGAGAGAATACTTGTGTCTTTAAATAGGGACTGCTGAAAACAGTCATTCCTCTGCTTAAAAATCTCAGTTCCCTCCTGTCATCTACAGGATTGAGTCTGACCCTTTGCCTTGGGATCAAATCCTCTAACCTTGGACGCTGGCCCCTTCTCCAGTCTGACCTCTAGCTGTTTCACCTTCAATAGCCACACTTTGTCTTTAGACAAGGAATGGCCCTCAGAACTTTGTGCCATGTTGTGTGTTACATCCTATCCTTTGAATACCTTGCCCTGTTTTCCCACCTCCTTGTTCAACTTTGCTCCAATATCAGCCCTGCTGTGGACTTCTCTGGGTTCCTTGTCAGATAAAATTTAGGATGCCCAGTTAAATCTGAATTGCAAGTACACAACAAAAATTTTTCAGTATATGTCCCAAATAATTTAGTCATTTTTTATCTGGCATTGAAAATGAACTATGTGTCTTGTAATTTTCTTTTCTTTCTTTTTTTTTTTTCTGTATCTGGCACTCCTACTTCTGACATTCCTCCCACCTCAATAGTCCCACAGAACCCTGTACACAAATCTCTTAGAGCTCTTCATATACTGTGGTTGTTTCCAGTTATCTTCCCTACCAGAATACGTGTCCCTGCGTCATGAACTGTGACTGTGTGCTCACCCACTCAGTGTTTTTTCGGTCATGCCCCATCTGTTAAGCCCTGTGCTGGGTGTTGGGTACAAACATTAGTAAGAACAGGGCCCTGCACTAGAGCACAGTTGGCAAACTACAGCCCTGGGCCACATCCAGCACACTGACTGTCCGTGCATGCCACAGACACTGTCATGCCCCCCCCGTTTATGTGTTGTCTATGGCTGCTTTCACGCTACAACGGCAGAGCACGTGGCCTCTTGGCCCACAAAGCCTGAAATATTTACTATCTGGCCCCTTACGGAAAAAATTTACCAACCCGTGGTCTAGAGGATCTTAAAGTCTAGAGGAGACAGACGTAAACAAATAAAAGCAAATTCATCTTTCATCTCCACAGCCTTGTATATATCAATGTGTGGTCTGGAGACCACCTATCTGAGAATCTCCTGGAGCTTCCCCCAGCCAATTCTGATTTCTGAGCCCAGAGAGTCTGCCTTTAAACAAGCTTTCCAGATGATTCTTCTCATCGAAGACTGAGGACCAGCGCTCTAGTGCCAGCCGTCCTGTGTGGTGCCAGCGCAGCCCTGATACATGAATGGGCAGGAAGTGTCTGTTCATTGATTGTTTCTCAAGTCTGTTGTTTTTTTTTTTTTAATCCCCTGGGGCTGTTTGTTACACAGAGTCACAAGTTTAGTGTTTAACCCTGTGAGTGGACTTAGCAAAACTGATCACCAGTTCAGGCACAGTGCTGCTGGCTTCCTCCAGAGAGATGCACGCACAGACCTTTCCCAAGTGGCGTGAGCAATGTCTTCCTTATCCTGAGGGAGCAAGCAGCTGCTGTCTGCCACTCTTGAGCCTCAGGAACAGAGCGACCCATTAGTGTGGATGCCTGGCCGTCCTCTATCTCAGTCAGGATCCATCACGGGGCGACCAACGGTCATACAGTCACAGCATCAAAATAAGCTGACTGGCTCCTTCATGTCCCAAGGCTCGGCAAATGCTCTCTCCTCGGGGTGCAGCGTGATGGGCCGGCAGAAAATAAATAAGAGCCCATTCACCACATTAGCATTTGGAAGGCAAATGTCTCCTAGTGAAAATAAAGTCTGTGACGCTATGTTGGGACAGATGTTCACACTTGCTACCCTTGTTAGAGGACTTAAGAAAATAAATTCCTGATAAGAGAACCAGCCACAGGCTTTCCCGGGGCCTACGTGTTCCTGGCTCTTCAGGCTCTTGTGAACAGTGTTGAGGGAACAAGGGGGATCAAATATCAAAATAATTTTCCCAACAATTCCAACTAAATTTTCTTGTTACAGATAAATCAGCTGGGCAAGGGGAATTTTTAAAAAGCTGGGTTTTCTATGTAATCAGTTACTTGAATGGCCCTCTCTATTTCTCCGACGAGGATCCAGCCTAAATGTTCTGTTGCTGTGTTGGCAAGAGCAGATGTGTTTGGACTACACCTTGTATGGATGGCAGTGAGCTCGAGCAGTTTGCACTTGCTTCTGTGTCTGGGTTTAGGCGCTGCTGCTCGAAGGCAGTGAACTGCAGTCATCCCGAGGTAATTGAAGAGTCTGGGCATCCCCGGAGACCACCAGCTCTCCTGTGATAGACATCAATTTTTCTTCTCCATCCTTATTTGATGCATGAAGTGCTTGGTTGTAGACATGTTTCTGTGAGTGGTTGTTAAGACCCGTGTTAAATGAAATGCCACTGCTTTTGCAATTTGGCTTTTGGGTGTTTAAGTAAATGAGAACTCCTCTGTCTCTGACAAAATTAGGAGAAAAACACACCCCCCTCACCACCCCCTCCCCTGCCAATATTGCTGGACTTATAATCTTTGCATCTTTTAAAAACTCCAAAAACATAGGTAATCCTGTACTTGATGATTTCTTTGATTCGTATAGTCCGTGTATGTTACGTTTATTGTGTTCCAAGCAGTTTATGTTAGTCTACATCTTACACACAATCTTACTTGATATAAAAGCTCTTTTTTTAAAAAAAAAAGATTTTATTTATTTATTTGACATACAGAAATCACAAGTAGGCAGAGAGGAAGGCAGAGACAGAGAGGAAGGGAAGCAGGCTCCCTGCTGAGCAGCAAGTCAGATACAGGGCTCGATCCCAGGACCCTGGGACCATGACCTTAGCTGAAGGCAGAGGCTTTAACCCACTGAGCCACCCAGGCGCCCAATATAAAAGCTCTTGATATAAAAGCCTAATTATTATATTTTCATATTCAAATACCCACCATTATTTTTTTTTTCTTTTAAATACCTTCTTCATGACCTAATGTTTTTCTGTGGACTTCGGTCACTTACAGAAACACACGAGGGAGGGAAACCTGAATTAAAAGTGGTCTTGCCACATTTTGTAGAAAGGGTCCTTGGCACTGGTTACGAATTGCACCAGCATGGGGCTTATTAGCCAGTTAAAGCCCCATGTAGATGAATTTTTAAAGGAGGCCAAATAAATTTTATTTGCAAATCTGAAGTTTACCAAGAAAAAAAAGTAAATCCTCCCTTATGTAATCATGAGGAGAAGGGATCAGGTGCTGTTACACATCTAGGACACAAAGTACACATAAAAAGCAAGTCTCCCACCATTCAGCTGTTTTTGATTAATAAAACTCCATCCATCATAAATTGCTGGAAAAGCTGGCCAGATGTTTGAAACTCACCCCACTTGTCACCTAGGTCATTCCTGCAGGAGTACAATTTAGTTAATTTCCCTACTACAGTAGCTTGATATAATTAAAGACTCAGTAGGGTGTGTTTTAAATGCTATTAAGTCATTAAGGGTTTTTAGGGGACCAGGAATGTGCCTTCATTGTAGTAAAAAAAAAAAAAAAAAAAAAAAGCAACATTTTCTCAACACAAAGAAGCCAATGATCCATATTTTAAGAAGCAGGAGTTAAAGTACCTAGCGATGAAATGAGATTCTCAGACATCAATTATGGAAATCAATAAGGAACGCTACAACATACCCTGAGCTTTCTTTACCCTTTCTTGATAGAGGGAGAGACCACAGCAGAGCCAACAAGACTCTGCTTGCTTTAATCAAAGCAATAAACTCTCTGTGTCAGAACTGCATTTTTAAAGAAGCTCTAAAATTTCTTTTTGGTGCCGAAGCCTGTTTCTAAGACCAATTTACCTAATTCCCGAGAACAATAAAGGCGCAATAAAGGATTTTTCCCGCTGAACCAGTTTAAAATAACATACAGAAATTGCTCTACAAATCTTTCAGCAGCTCAGTCCTGCGAACAAAAATAAGCAGTTGGGGAAAGGCAGGGGCAGAATGAGAATCTACGTGCAACCAAGTTGCTAAAAAGCACGAAACTCACTGTGGCACCAGAGTGTATTTAAATGGGTTGAGTGGATCGGAAGGGGAATCACCCTGAGCCTGCTTTCCTGAGGTGAGGCCAAAACCACCTGTGACCACGATGCCTCGTACCCCTCGGTGCTGGCCTGACGTCACCCCGGGAACATTCCCAGCCCCTGGATGGGCCCTCGGCTCTCTCGGGCCCTTTCAACAAGCCCCGTGGAGACCACTCCAGGCTGTCCTGGAAGACCTTCCATGTGCCCCATGATTGCTTATGTACGTTTGACTCTACTCATTAGTACTGTAGGGGTTAACAATCCGATCCAGAGACAAGTCTCATAAGTCAGGACACTGACTTCAGAGCTCACGGCTTCCTCCATTCTGGTAACTAGGAGAGAACAGGGCCTGAAAGAAGGTGTTGGGTTACTCTCAACTCAGAGCTGTTGGGGGAACCCGAGTTGTTACCCACACGTTGCAAAGAGATGTTGAACGTAGATGACGAGTAGGGTGACCGTCAGAAAGAGTTGGGGTGGCTCTGCGTGGGGGTCACGTGATGCCAGCCTGAGCGGGTCCACAAAGTGCTTACTTTGCCCGGGTCTGGAATATTCCAGGTACTTTGAGGGAGTTCAGGGTAGGGGGAAGAATGATCCAAAAGAAAGTCACAAAACTGTGATGAAGGCTTTAAGAGCCAGAGGGTCGTGCACATTCAAGGTCAAGAATGTGTATTAGGGCTTGGCCAAAGGCTGCCTCATGGTCACTGCCCACAGGGAGATTGCTGAAGAGCCCAGGCAGTTCAGTTTGGGCCTGGGGGTGGTGATCGAGACCATGAGTGACACCATCAGGCCTGGGAGCTTTGGTATAGCAATCCCCGCATGTATCTGAAGGAAAATCCAACTGGACCCAGGACTGGCTTCTGCACAACAAGGAAGTCTTGTCCCATAGGTACTTGGTCTAGAGCTAAACCACTTCTTGGACATGCCTCTTTGGAGCTGTCACAAGGAAGAGCAGCCTGGTCTAATTGGAATCTTGATTCCTGACTTGATCCAATTAGCGTGCCTGGTTTGCTGAGGTCCTTTGGGGACTAGAAAGGATTCTAGTGACCAGCGGCAATGGAAAGTTCCTGTTTTGAGTTGGAAGGAAACCAGATGTTGAGTATGCGACTGACTGTCAGTGTTGATCCCAGTTCACATGTGGATGGCTCCTTGCAGATGTGTGGGCTAATCAAAGCCAACTGGCTGTCTGGTTTTAAGTGGGTCTGGACCTCTTGCCTAGTCCCCAGCCCCCGCCATAAAATGATTCAGGCTTTAAACAGTTTAATGGTAGCTTAACTTAGGGAGTCCTCCATTTTTTCTTGAGCACCTTCTAGGTGCCAGGTATTGGGGTTACATACAAGGCAGGTTTCTCCTTGATAAGGGTTTCAAGGCCATGTGCATCATTGGGCTTTGGCCTGTCTCCTCAACCTCCTTGCACCACCCCACCCCTTTTGTGCTGCAGTCACACTGTTGTAGGGCCTTTGCACATGATGCCCCTCTTCTTAGAATGTTCTTCCTGTTGCTTCATCACACAGCTGCACATTTACCATCTTTCAGGTGACGAAAGCCTTTCCTGACCACTGTTCCTGGAGTCAACTCCCTACCCAATGACCCAACAGACAGCCCCAGTAATCGTAACTATTATATCTTGAATTTATTTACCCTACAGTTTTCTTCACAGTTTTTACTGCAGTTTGTAATCATTTTGTTGTGTTCGTTTGCCCAGGAGAGCATGTTGTTTAAAACTATGAGCTCTGAGGTCTGAACTGCTTGGGTTCAGATTTTGACTTTGCTGCTCCCTGGTTCTGTGTCTCAACCTCAGTGCCTTGGCTTTTTTGCAAAATGGAAATTACAATAATACCTAATAAACAATAAAAACATTTCTTTTTCATGTCAGTTTAATGAAATCTTTTAGTTCATGGTCCTACATTTCTCTTACTTTGAGTCATAGTTTAACAAAACCCTAACATAGCAATGGATAGAGACAGAGTGTTTTAATGACCAGACTGCCTTAATCAAAAACTAGTATTTTTAGGCTATGATTATTAAAGTCTCTCCATATCTTCATTAAATAGGTCAATTTACTACTATAAAATAGAAGAACTTACTTGCCTATAAAACATATAAAAATAGTTCAGAATTAGGAAAAGACAGGTACCTTCCAAGCTAACATAGTATAGCCCGAGATTTACATGTTCAGTGCCCTCATATGCATAAAACAACTGAATTCAGATGGTTCAACATCACCTAAAAAAAAAACTGGCCATTCCTAGGATTTAATCATTTGCTAGTTCAACATAATGAGAGGAGACCAGGGAGTTAACACGTCTAAAATAGAGAAGGTGTTAATGACACAAATGAATTATTATAACCTTTAATGGGAAATGTAATAAGTAGCTTAAAAGAAAACAATGTCTTTTTAAAAAATAATAAAAGCATTGAAAAAGGAATGTGAAAAGTTGTTGGCAGTAGGTAATATTTGACAAGAAAAGCATATGTTGAGAGTGTTTTTGAAAGGTGAATCTTGTGGCAAAGAGTCCTTTAGTTCAGAGTCAAATATTAATTAATGTGGTTAGCATGTAATAATATGGTGGCTGTGGTCATGGGAGTGACATGACATATTTCTAGTACTTTAACTAGCAATCTAGAACTTCTTTTGTTCCCTAATGAGAATGTTTCAAATAATCCATGTTGTGACTCCTGAACGGAGCGTGCGTCATCACAGCGTCAGATAATAAGGAGAGTCTCATGTTCTCTTTCCACCATTAACACTCTGGTAACCAATATGGTTGGCAGTTGATGTTCTGTTAAATTAAGTTTTCTGGTTACCTGAATTACCATATGTACCCTGGAGATTCTGAATACTCAAGAGTCTGCACCCCATAAAATTCACAGGACATTAAAGCTCTGCTGAACAGAATTTCATTTTTAACTTGAAAATTATACAAGGTGGTTATAATTTTTTTATATTTGCCATTCTGAGCACCAGTAATCATTCTGGTGATGTAGCACTAGCTGGTAGCTATTTCCAGTGGATACACTGGACCAATCTGTTGTTCCCAGGCCGGTTATAGGACTAACAGTGGTAGAGTAGCTGCCACTTAGTGAGAGCTTTTCACGGGTCGAGCCCTGATTTAAGGTTGGCTTTACAGGTTGGTTCATGAAATCATCTTAGCAGCCCTTAAAGAGAAGTAGAAGTATTAGCTTCATTTACACATGGTGAAACAGAGGCCCAGAGATGTAAAGAAAGTTGCATAAAGTATCTCTTTCTGTTTGTGAGTAGAGATGTTGGGATTGGAACCCAGGCAGTCTGGCTCCAAAAGTGGCATCTTTATATTGTTACACGTTACTGATCTTTGGTTTGTGTGACCATTTTTATGTGGTTATGTGTGTGAGGAAGTTGATAAAAATTGCTTGAATATTACAAAATGTGATAATGATCTGTATATACCTATTTTTACATGATATATTCATGTATCTATGTATGTATGTGTGTATGTATATTTTGGTATGGGCCAGACTTGAACCTCAAATGGGTAAGGTTATTCTTTTACCTTTGGGCTGGAAATTCAATATTAGTTATTGAAGCCTTTGGGTTAAGTGTTTCTCTCCTCTGGCAATTTTTTTAAGTGAAAATTCCCTTGTAGGAGAAACAACTTATTGTGAATTAAAACTTCAAGTGTCCCCAAATAGTTTTTCTGTTGGATTTCTTTCGTGAAGCACTCTCTAAAACTGAGGTATCTTGAGACCTCAGACAAATGTTTCTAAATTCATTAGGCCAAGTATCACTGTAATGTTTAAAGCTATAACTAAAAAATTAAAACATTTATAAATTATTTAACTCTGGTTATGGGCTATAAAATATATATTATAATATAAAGGAATCAAAAAACCCATCATCATTCAAAGCCTGTTGTGCAAGTGTTTAAGAAGTTACAATGCATGTCAATTATCACAGATTAAAAGCATTGTTACTTTATAGAACGATGGCTACCTTCTTTACATTTCTTTGAGGGTCTTCTTTAGCACTCTTTTTATTGAAGTGGAACATACATAGAAAAGTGGACAAATCATAAGTATGTAGTTTAATCAACTTTTACAAAGCAAAGATACCCACGTACTCAGCACAACTATAGCTAGTACCTACCTAGATCAAGACAGAGTATTAATGATCCCTCCGAGGGTTCCCATTTGTATCGGTCCCAGGCATACCCTCCCAAGTTTAATTACCCTGACTGCTATTTCAATCAGTTAATCTTGTCTGCTTCTGAATGGTCTACAATGGGATTCATACGGTAGATCTTCATTCTGTATTTGACGTCATTCTGGTGGGGAAATTTTGCCATGTGTGATGCAGCAACATCTTTTCATTGCGGTAAAATATTCAACTTTGGGGTTCATTGTTTTATACATCAATTAATATATACGTGTTCTCTATACCTATATTTATATCTAAATATCTATCATCAAGTTAGTTCATTATTTTGTTAAGGTCTTTTATGTTCTTACTGCTATTTTGTCTGGTTGTTCCATCTGTTACAAAGGAGATAAAGTCTCAAATACAGCCTCTATTAGAATCGACTATGATTATGAGTTTGAATATTTTCCCCTTTAGGTCTATTGATTTTTGCTTTATATATTTGAAGCCTTATTATTAGATGCATATAGATTTGTAATTGTTATATCTTCCTTTTGGTTTGATACTTTTACCATTATGAAATAGCCCTCTTTAATGATATTCCATTCTTAAGGTTCATCTTGTGTAATATTAATATACTACTTTCTTTGGCTGACTTTTACATAGTATAGTTAGTATATTTTCCAACATTCACTATAAACTTTTCTATGTCCTTTTATTTAAGGTGTGTCTCTTATAAATAATGTATATGTGTAATATTATAAATATATGTTATTTATTAGATATAAAGATATATTTTTAATGAAAATATGTAGAACATTTGTAATAAATGTGATTGTTGATGTGTTTGGACTTCCATATACATTTACTTTGTATTTTCCCATCTATTTTAAGTGTTTTTTAGAAGTTGAAAAAATTCTTACCATATTTCTTTCTTTGTTAACTCATAACTTGTATATTCTTTATTCTTCTTTTGGTGGTTAAGCATGCATGCTTGACTTAACTAGAGTCAAATTAGTATTTTCCCTCTTCCAGATAATGCTAAGATTGTTGAACATTTTAAAATCTATTCCCTTTCCTCATTTTTTTCACTGTCATCAGGCATTTTAATTCTACACATGTTACTTTTTAAGAGATATTATTATTATTATTATATTTATTTAGGTTTACCCATTTAACACAGATGGCCCTTTCCATTTTTCTTCATTCCTTCCTTCTTTGCTGGGTTTCCATCTGGGATCATTTTTCTTCTGTCTGAAAACAAAACAAAACCAAAACAATTCCCTTTATTTTTCTTTAATACAGTTCTGTGAATGATTAGTTTTCTTAATTTTTGTTATTCTAGAAATGTCTTTATTTGGCCTTCAGTTTTGTTTTGAGTTTTTACATTTTTTTTTTGTTGAGGTATAAATTATATAAAGAGCCCATAGCTTAAGCTTATAGCTTAATGTGTGTATGTGTGTGTGTGTGTGTGTGTGTGTGTATTCATTATACATGCACACACACCTGTGTAACCACCACCCAGATCGACATATAAATCATTTACATCATCTCTGTACAATTTTTGTGCAATTCCAAGTTAATAAATGTTTGCACAGAGTTAACTATTGACCTCTAGATTAGTAAGTCAGATTAGTTTTATTTATTTCAAAAATTGTAATAAAAATGGTATCATATATTAGTTACTCTTTTGTTTCTTCTTGCACTTAATGTTGTATCTGTGAATTTCAGCTATGTTGTAAGCTTAGCAGTTTTCATTGTTACTGCTGTACAGTATTCTATTATATGACATTACCATAATTTGTTCGGTGGCTGATGGGTTGTTTGGGTTGTTTGCTGGTTTGGGCTGTTGTGAAGAATGTTTCCATCAATATTCTTGCTTAAGTCTGTGGAAAGAATAGTGCAATTCTTCTGTGTATAAACCTGCAAATGAAAGTTCTGGGTCATTCAGTGTATGTATATATAGCAAAAAAGACAATGTGCCTTTTCCCCCCATATGCTTTAAGATGTTGTATTAGTCTTGGTTTTAGCTATTTTATTGTAATGTGTGATGTGATTTTTCTTTGTATTTTACTTAGGTTCATAGGGTTTTGTTTGTTTTGCTTGTTTAATCTGTGGCTTGATTTTATTTTTTAGTTTTGGTAAATTCCTAGCCATTTTCTCTTCAAATATTGCTCCTTTCCCATCCCATTTCTTCTCTCCTGAGACATCAAATGCATATATTGTAGACCTTTGATTATGTCTTATATGGCTTTTATACTGCTTTCTGTACTTTTCAACACCCTTTCTTGTTTTGCTTTGTTTTATTTTTGTCCTGGCTATGTTCCTTTTCCTTCCTTCCTTCCTTCCCTCCCTCTGTCCACTCCCCCTCTTTCCTTCCTTCCTTCTTTTCTTTCTTTCTTCCTTCCCCTTCCTTCCTCCTCCCCCCCCCCTTCCTCTTCCTTCTCTCCTTCCTTCCTTTCCTTTCTTTCTCAGGCTCCACACCCCAGCATGGAGCCTAACCCAGGGTTTGAACTCACAATCTTGAGATCAAGACCTGAGCTGAGATCAAGAGTCAGACACTCAACTGACTGAACCACCCCGGTGTCCATTCTGTTAGATTTCTGAGTTCTCTGATTCTCTCTTCAGTTATGTCTACTCTTCTACTAAAGCCTTCTATTAAGTTCTTAGTTTCAATTATTTTATTTTTCTAGAATTTCCATTTATTTCCATTCTAGAGTTTCCACGTTTTTATACATTTCAGGTCTCTTCTATTTTTGTGAACATATAAATTACAGTTATTTTAAAGTTTGTGTCTGATAACTCTAATATCTTGGTTAACTGTAGTCTGTTTTTACTGTGAATTTTTTGTCGTGATTCTTTTTTTTTTTTCCCTCCAGTGTGAGCAGTTAATTTAAAATTGTAGGCAGAGTAGTTCTCTATCAGTATGAACTTTGCAGAAGCATTGCTTTATGTTATTTTCCTCCAGGGAAAATACACCTTGTCCTTGAACTCGCTGCAGAAAGGAAGATTACTCCAGTTCAACGAGGGAATAAGCTGACCCCAGCCTGGCTGGGCTCTTTGCAATGCTTGGTCCTCCCCTGGTTTGCTCCTATTCGCAGGATATTAACCTCTGGGGTTTCCAAATGAATGTCTGCAGTATTTCCTTTCTGCTTGGCTTCTTGGCTCCTTTATTTGTGCAATTTGACCAGAAAGTGCCCCTCGAAGAAATCACTGAGAGTTGGGTTCAGCCTTTTGTACCTTGCTGCATCCCAGGATCTTGCCCTCTCCCCCCAAACCTGGTTGCTTTGCTGATCCTGAACTCTAAGTTCTGTTTCTCCAGATTGTGAGACTGACTCAACTCTGCTGCTTTCTCTACCTCTTAGCAGCCTCCTTCCTCTTTTCTTCTCAGCTTCTTTCTGCATGCCAAAAATTGACAAATGCTCCAAGGAGATGGGAGGTGTGCAGAAATTTGGGCTCATCTCAGTGAATGTCCCTTCTCTCTGGGCTGTGCCTTCTCATGTCCTAGATGCTTTGGAAGTCTTCTGATGCCTTTGGACACATGAGTTTTGTGTTTCATCCAACTTTGCTCTTGCTCAGATCTTCTATATACTATTCAATCATAGCTGGAAAGCTTTTACCATTTTTCAGTTTTGATAAACATACACTATAATCTCCAAGCAACCCCAAGTAAGAGAAATATAGCAATATTCATTAGCATAGAACATGATATGACTATCTTTATAATTTTTTCAGTATCTGTTATGATGCAAAATATCTTCTGGAATGCTTTAATGTAAAATCATGGTCTTACTACTGTTTATGTTAAGATAGAAAAAGGAAGATTAAAATGTTACTTAAATATTCATTTGAACGAAAGTCCCCTGGCATCTAGAAATGCTGCTGTTACCACAATGAGGTCACTGTTTGCAGGGCGAGATAGCACCCTGGCTGAAGAATGCTCCTCTGTCTCAGTTCTGCCATGTGCAAGTGGGCTGTGGTTTGGGCACTGATATCATTTATAGGCAGAAGCAAGCTCCGTTGTTTGAAATCAGCATGGCCCTTTCCTCTGCAAGGTGAATATCACAGTGGCCCAAGAGGTCTACAGCTGTCAATCACTTCCACAGTCATCAGAAAGACAAGCTCCGTTTTTAATTGACAGCATTTCTAAAGCTGTCAAGCAGGAGCAAGAAGGGCAGGAGTGAAGTCTGTCTTCTTCAGAGGGCGCCTCCCTTTTAGAAAATGCCCACTTGAGATTTATGGAAGGAAAAAACGTAGCTGTTTTCCCATTGCTCCCATTCTTTTTTTTTTTTTTTTTAAGATTTTATTTACTTATTTGACAGAGATCACAAGTAGAGAGAGAGGCAGGCAGAGAGAGAGGAGGAAGCAGACTCCCCGCTGAGCAGACAGCCCGATGCGGGACTCGATCCCAGAACTCCGAGATCATGACCTGAGCCGAAGGCAGAGGCTTTAACCCACTGAGCCACCCAGGCGCCCCAGCTCCCATTCTTTTGATAAATACTGTGTACTTACTGTGTGTGTTCAGGTGCTCTGAGAGAGTTAAAACATTATGCGTAGTAACTCCAGCCTTTTAACACTCTAGAGAGCAGCCAAGATTTCTGTGAAGGGTGAAAATAACTGTTGCAGAAGGTAAGTGTAATGGGAGGTTTGCCAAGGGGCTGATCTGTGAGATGTGGAGGTACCTGGGAAGGCTTCCTGGGGGAGGCAGGTCTCCTGTTGGGGCCAATGTTCAGCAGTTCTTCCTCACTTCTCCAGAACTGAAATGGTGCCCACCTCTGCTTCATGATTTCCACTGGCTCTTTCTTCCTCCTTCAGTTCTGTGGTCTGAACAAGATTTGACAAGTGCTGCTTCAGTGTTCTGTGGTTTCTTCCTGGGCGAATCTATCTCCAGTGCAAATGGGTGTATGGGATGACTTCCCAGGCTTTCTTCTCCTTTGGACCTTTGCCATCCAGAATGAACCCTCACCTGCAGACAGTTCCCACACCTCACTGTGACTTCCCTTGGCATTCAGCAGTTGCCACAGGATGAACGTCAAGGCAGAGGCAATCAGAGAGAATTGGGACCTGAACTTCTTGGGCGCCATTGCTCAGACCTTTGAAGGGGTTTCAACGAATTAGTAGTGTTGAGAGAAAATTCCTTTTAATCATTTCCCCTCTTTTTCTTGTTGGCTCTGTGAATTTTTCCAGAAGGCAATGACCAGAACTTTATGAAAACCAAATGATAGGTTATTTGAGAGAAATAAAAGATAATTGATTTGGAATATCAATTTATCTTCTCTCTATAGTTCCGTAGAGAGGGTTCCCCCCACCCTTGTCCTTGAAATCCAAAGGAAGTTTGTTATTTAAGGCTGATGCTGATTTGTCAAGTCATTGAGCCTCAGAAATAGTTCTTTTAATAGGTTGAGACTCTGGAGGCATCTCATGTATAAAGAGAGAGCAAGTAGAATAGAGAGGCAGGCTGGTGAGCCCATGCGGTAGGCAGAGAGACTAGTCCCCTCACTGCAGATTCCATCTTCCAAGGTCAAGCCCACCACTGAGTCCAGGACAGGAATTCACATGTTCGGTTGATTGACTATTGGAACTGGTTTGCAGTCTCGCACATGATTGTCTTCTGCTTTCATATACTTCACCAACCCATGAATGAATGGCTCCCAGCTCTATGCCCTATGTTGGAGAATGGCTAGAATGAGGGCTGCAACACTCAGGAAATATTCAAACCTATCATCATCTCTACCTTCTGGGTTTTAGCAACCTCCCATGGAATCTTTGGGGACATGATAGAAAAATGGGAGTAGAGTTCTCGAGCCATCTTGGGTTGACGAATACCTAAGGAATGCTATTATTGGGTTGAACCTTGCTGGAGAGAGGTCTCCAGAGGATGCACCACATCAGACTTCAGTCCTTGCCTTCACTCTGTATAACATTTTAGACAAGAAGAGGACATTAAAGGCATGTGCAGACTGGGGGGACCCAAACTTATTCTGTAAAGAGCCATATAGTAAATATATTAAATTTTCAGGCTCATGGGCCTTGGCTGCAACTGCTTAACTGTCTTGTTCGAGTTTAGAAGCAGCCACAGAGAACATGTAAACAAATGAGCATGGCTATATTCTGATAAAACTGTATTTTTGAATGCTAAAATTAGAAGTTCATATCATTTTCACTTGTCATAAAATATTGTTCTTCTTTGAACTCAACCCTCCCCAACCATCTAAAAATATAAAAGCTCTCTTAGCTCATGGGCTGTACAAAAGAAGGGGATGGGTTGGAACTGGCCTGCAGGCTTTAGTTTGCCATTCACTGGTGTAGATAGTTGGACACTTAGAGGGATTCCTACCATAGCGGATGCTGCATTCAAGCTCCCCAAGAATCTTGAACAACTTGAATGATGGACCAAACCTAATGAAGTCAAGTGTGATGGGACTCGTTCTTTGAGCAATCCCTCACTCAACTGCTGTTTCTTGAGGGCTTGCTTTGTGCCAGACATGAGACGAGCAATAATTTCTCAGGGATGCTCTGGTGGGCGAGCCTGGGCTAGATGACTAGGGGAGGTCTTCCCTTTATTCATGATGTTCTGGTATAGCTAGGAGAAAAAGCAAATGCACGGGGATCTAGAAAAGCATGGGGGTTACAGAATCACAAATAACTGCTAAGAGGACCAATGCCATGTCTCCTTGATGGAGGCTGATGGAGGGTGGAGCTGTGTCCTCCGGCCACGAGTAACTCAGGGCTTCTACTGGCAACAGATTAGTGAGCTGAAATGGTCCTAGTTCCACCAATGTCGGCAACTTCTCTTTTCTGATGAGAATGTTTTAGGAGTAGAGAAGGCCCTAAATTATCTGCTAATGAAATTATTTATTATTTAATATTATATATTTAATAATATATAATTATTATTTACATAATTATATATTTATATAATTATACATTTAGCAAGATATAATCATATATTATTTAATAATTATTTATTCCCCTTGCCATTGTGCAGTGGACAATAATGTTTATAATTATGAACCTGAGGCACTAAATATATCATCAGAGTAAATAGGGCTTAAAATATCTTCTTAATATTAAACACATGATACTATGTTTCAGTTGTTTTAAAAATATACCCTTGTTATGATAAATATAACTCTTTATTAACCGGAATGCTTACCCAAATACCCATTTCATCTCCAACCAACCTCGGTTGGTTACCAACAGATTACCATTCTCCTTTTATGTGGCTGTAGGAAGGAGTAGCTAGTTAGGAAGTAGTAGCCCTTGCTTGCCTTGAAAGATCTGAGGCATATTTCCAACTCACAAACTTTCTGAAGGAAGGGTGGGTAACTCAGTCATTTGAAAAATTTGGTGTATTTCAGCAATTCTAATATACATTTTTTCCCTACCTCTTCTCATTTTTGAAATCATGATGCATCTGACAATCAAAGGTGTTTAGAACCACTCAGAATTGTCTTTCCTCTTTCTTTTAGTTTCCTTCCCTTTCTCTCTTTTTACCTTCTCATAAAATAAAAGTACATTTTTGAATGAACCGCATTTTACACTATGAAATACAGCATTTTTGAGTAAGCCAGTCTACTCCGAATGCATGTAACTTGGGGTGGCACTGTAGGGAGTGGAGTCTGATGGCCACGATCTCCATCCTGCTCTTCCCAAAGTTACTTTAAGTAATGATAATAATATTAACATGGAAATTGATATTTTCTCAATCTTACGTAAGACGTGAATAGGGCACCTGGGTGCTGCAGTTGGTTAAAACTCCAGCTCTTGGTTTGGGCTCAGGTCTGATCTCAGGGTGGTGAGAGGGAGCCCTCAGTCGGGCTCCGGGCCCAGCAGGGAGTCTGCTTCAGGTTCTCTCTCTCTCCCCCTCTGGTCTTCCCCACTGCACTCACACACACATGCGCTCACTCTCTCTCTTGCTGAAATAAATTTTTTTAAAAAAGAGACAGGATTAAAACCATCTTTATTTTTATTTATTTGTAACGGAAATTCTAACGACCCCCCCACCTCGCCCCCAAACCACTATGCTTGCTGTGCACACACAACTTAAAGTTTCTGTCCTCACGAAAGCCGGGGTGCTGACCCAGGGCTTCCCCCAGTTAGAAGGTCAGTGCTGCCATTCTAAAGCAGAGGCAATTTTATTTCAAATGTCTGTGCATTTTTTAATGCAACAGCCTCTAAATCTCTTTTTCTTCATCAGCAAACTTCCTTGCAATGCATGAAAGAGGTTAGGTAGAAGTAGAGCAAGGTTATTTTTTGGTCAGTTGCTAGCTCACAGACTCTCTGGGTATGAGTTCCCAGCTACTCTTTTCATCTAAATCAGGACCAGGAGACTCACTGATGTGCTTAAACTTGGTGGCAAAAAGATTATTCTGCACTTGGGTGAGAGGTAGGGGAGACCCCATTCCTAGTGTTAGATCTCTGGGTCTGAGCAGTGCGAATGGTGTGACTAGGGATTTAATGCTTTCGACACATCTTCCTTGTGTTTTTCATTCTGGGTAGTTCTTTTCAGAGTTCAAAGACTCTGTCTTCCAAGGCTCTAGAAAGTCAGTGATATATGAATGTCTCTACGTTTGTCCTACTTTCCGCTTTTAACAGTAATCAAGCCTCATTTCTCAATTTAATTTGGCTAAATGGGCTTGGATTATAATTCTAAGGGATTTCTTGTGATGTCGGGAAAACACAACTCTATTTCTTAGCCTTCACAGGGAATAAAGAAGTTGACAGGCTTTTATAGATTAAATTATGTTCTTTGTCTTCGTCTTTTCTTTATGTTTGAAGTTATTTTGTATAATTTAATAAACATCCACTTTCTTTTCTGCCTCTTTGATCAAAAGCTTTGTGTAGGAGCAAATAGGAAATAAAAACTGTGTCCATCCTGCTGGCCACACAATCTGCAGCCATCTATCACTGGGCCATCTAGCATTTCAATATCCACTTTGGGAAAAACAGCAAACAATACAGATTGTTAGCACTTGGGTCTGTCAGCTTTTCTAGCTCCAGTTTTGTTATTAGGCAGCTCCCCACAGTCACAAACACAGCAAAATTATGCAGGGAATTCAAATGGAGACACTAGCATTGTTTTTGATTGTGTGAGTTTCATTCAGCATTCCAGGTAAACTTTTGCACAAATGTTTGGTCAATACCTACAAGTATTTGTTTACAAGTATTACAAGTATTTTGGGGGGCACCTCATTTTTCCCCCAAAACCCATAGAGGGACCAATCTTGCTCACCCTTCCCAAGGGTCTTCATGAAAGTATCTCTAGTCTGGGAAGCGGGTAGAAGTCAGTCCATGAACCTTCACTTTCATCACCAAAGACCCTGCTTATGAACATGGGAGCCGTTGCCCTGAATACTTTCTGCTAGGAAAATATTTCATCTCCACTGGAAACTGAAATGCTCTTTTTAGCAGACAGGGAATCATATGACCTTGTCTTCCCCCCTCCCTTCTTCTCTCTCTCTCTCTCACTTTCTCCCCTTCCTCTTCCTCCATCACCCCCCTTCCCCCTCTGCCTCCTCCTCCTCCTTTTTCTCCTCTTTCTCTGTCTCCCTGTCTCTCTGTCTTTCTCTAATGTGGCAGCTAGCAGTTCAGCAAGAAGATCATTTTATCCAAAGAACCACTTCCCCCACCGCACTATACAGTTCACAAACTGTTTATTTAATTCTTATGCTAAAGTAAAAATTTTCATCTCATACAAGTAATATTTGTCGTAGAATGGTTTTTAAAAACTCTCGATGTATAATAAAAAAAAAAATCATTCAAATTTCCAGTTCTCAAATGCTAACATTGTGCTATATTGTTTCCATCTGGTAATTTTTCTTTGCAAAAAAAACCCCTTTTTTGCTCAGTTGAGATTCATTGATAATGTATTTTGTCTTCTGTACTATTCAGTTAACAAATATTGTCTTCCCGTATGCTATTAAAAACATTTGTAGGGACGCCTGGGTGGCTCAGTTGGTTAAGCAGCTGCCTTCGGCTCAGGTCATGATCCCAGCGTCCTGGGATCGAGTCCTGCATCGGGCTCCTTGCTCGTCAGGGAGCCTGCTTCTCCCTCTGCCTCTGCCTGACATTCTGTCTGCCTGTGCTCGCTCTCTCTCCCTCTCTCTCTCTGACAAATAAAAAAACAAAAAACAAAAAACATTTGTAAGTGTAATTTTTGATGGCTGCATACTATCCCACCGTATGTTGACCGTATTTCCCCAACCATTCCACTCTGTTGGCTGTTTAAGATGGATCTAATTTTTACTTCAGTGTGTGAATTAATTTAGAACAACCACCTCTAGGAATAAATAATTGTCAGTATTTTATCCCTCTACATTTCCCTAGTACAGGGGTCTGCAAACTTTTTGGTATAGGTCCAGGTAGTAAATATTTCCGGATTTTTCAGTCATATGGCCTCTGACACCTCCCAGCTCTCTCTCAGCGTGAAAGCAGCCATGTGCAAACCACAGCTGGGTTTCCATAAAACTTTATTTACTAAGATAGGATTAGGCTCTTGGGGCCCTAGTTTGCAAACTCCTGCTCTAGTGTCATACAATTTGATGCTTACGGCTTTCAAAAGCTTGTTTAGAATTCGGTGGGTAATTATAAATCCATTGCATTATTCTCTCACCCCCAAGTCCTTTAAAGTTAATATTTAGGTTCAAATCAGCTCACAAGCAGCAGTCCCCGCCAGACCTGACAGCAGAGGAGTGGTTCCCTCCCTGCCTGTGGCTCTCCTGGTGGGTCAGATGGGCCATCTCCCAGACTGCGAAGCCCCAGGGGAGCTGTCCTCTGGCCTTGAGCAACTCCACTGCTCCATTATTTACCCACATGTCAAATCTGTTTACACAGTGACTCCAAAGGGCCTTGCTTGTGTTGGCACTTGCCTTTGCCAGACCATCGCTTGTTCTCGGCTCCAGCCAGTCAGGTAACAAGCCAGAAAGCCCCGCGAAAGGAAAAATGCTGTGAAACTAGTCCTACTGTCTTCCCAGGGCAAAATCTGCCAGTTCTTAGTGGTCAGATCCTACTTTCCCAAACTTGGCTCCTTGGAGAGTACGAAATAAAGCAAGTTGAAGAGGAGAGTTACAGATATCGTCCCTCATATTTGGTCACCTCAAGTCCCCTTGTAGCTGTTGTGTGCAGTACTCCTCAAAGGAAGGGGATTCTTGAATGTTCCTTAGCACTGCCAAAATGCATGTGCGTGGGGGGCTTCTCCTGCTCTTGGAATAGTCAAAAGGAAGCTCAGAAGTAATGTTGCTCATATCTTTTCATGGACGCAAGAAGTGCAAATGGTTGGTATTAACCTCCCCTAATCAGCCTACTTTCTTCCAAGGAAGGAAGGAAGTTCTTGTGTGACTGCTCTGTGAGGGTAGTGCAAAATGTTTCCTAAAATGCTAGGACGTCGTCTTTGAACACGTCCCACCATTAAACCAATCGTAATACCGAGTGAAAAACCAGACCAGGCTTTCGTATTGGAACTCGAGATGTGATTTTTTTCAGCCTGTATCAGGGTTGTCTCAAGTTCTCTGGCTGTGAACTTCAACTTATGTATAATTTATTGCTCATGAGGAGGAGCTAATTTGGAGTTATTATATTTTGTCTTGAAGCTGATATTTGAGGGAAAAGGAGAATCGTGGCCCACCCACTCTAGACGTTTGCCAACGATAGATTTGCTTCTTTATCCTTAAAGTCAGTTGAGGAATTTTAGAGGGGAGAAGACAAATGTCAGTAGAAAAATGTTAACTTAATAAAAAGACTAAGATCAGATTTCTCTCCTTCTGGCCTCGTTCCGCCTGGAATCCTTTTGTTGACTTCTTGAAACTTCCTGTGATTTATAGGACCCCTTTCCTGTAGGCAGAATGCCTTTTGATTAAGAAGTGAACCACAGCTCTGAAACCACAGGGACAGCTGTTGTTTGAATTATCCAGAACACTAACTGCCATTTTCCACTTTGGTGTGTGAAGACACCGTGTTAGTGCCCAAAGTTGCCCAAGTGTGAGCAGGCATTGCATTGTTCTAGGCAACCATTGTTCCGCATTTTGAACCTTTTGACCTGCAGATGTTTTTTTAAAAAAAAGAAGGTCTTTAAATTTCTTAAATGGATGGGAGTAGGAGAGTGGTGTTCTACCCTGGTACATTCTCGATTTCTTCCCATCCTAAAATTCTGTAAGACTCTGGAATCCTATGAATAGCATCTCAACTACCTAGAATGGTAGTTGGATTAGGGTGAGGGAGGGATTAGGGGAACTCTCCTCCTACAGGGTCCTGTCAGTGTCTGGTGCAGTTGGCGTAGCAGCGGGAATGGACAAGGTGTGTGTTGTTTGAAAACAAAGCAGTGATTACACCTGTTGCTCATATGTTTGATGTAGTATTCATTTCAAATAACATTAAGACAGTGTGAAATTTTCTTTTTTTCTCTTTTTTAAAGATTTTATTTATTTACTTGAGTAAGAGACAGAGCAGGAGCAGTGAGGAGAGGCAGAGGGAGAGGGAGAAGCAGACTCCCTGCTGAGCCTGCTGTGCCTGACATGGTACTAGATCCCAGGACTCAGGGACCATGACCTGAGCCAAAGGCAGACACTTAACAGACTAAGCTACCCAGGAGCCCCAAGAGAGTATGATGTTTTCATTTGTTGAAGAGAGGCACAAGGGAAGATGGGATGCAAAATACTCATGGAGACCATGACCTACAAGTGAGGCCAGGTCAGACCAAGAGGGCACTGAGTATTTCTGCTCTGAGCCCCTTTGGGTCTCTGAAATGCCTAGAGCTGCCAGTGTGGAAGCCCTTTCTTTGAGATGTGCCACACAATCAGAAGAACTTAGCAAATATACTTGTGGCACCTGGAAGGAGAGACAGAGTGAGGTGTCTCCACTCAGGAAAGTAAGAAGATCATCACATTATCAGCGCTTGGGAAGCAAATCACAGCAACTGGGAATGGGGCAGGCAGGCTTTGATAAAAAAGGAGGTCAGAGTCTAGCACCGGGGTTGGCAAACTACAGCCCATGGGCTTCTCTGGCTTAGTGCCTATTTTCATAAATAAAGTTTTATTGGAACACAGCCCTCCTATTTATTTGCACATCGTCTATGGTTGCTTTTACTCTCCAGTGGCAGACTTGAGTTTTTGCAAAAGAGACTATACGATCTGGAAAACTAAAAATTTATACTATCTGGCTCTTTATAGAAAACAAGTGTCAACTCCTGTTCTAGTGAATAGGTCCCGGTCAGAAGAAGATGTCCCAAATGGCCCTGAGATGGGAAGACCAGACATAGAGAGCACATGAAAGCACTGTGCCCAGGGGTAGGTGGGACACAGGAGAGGAGGAGAAGCTTGTCCTGTGTGCCCGTTGTTTTTCTCTTCCTTTGAGTTCTGTTACTTGAACTTCCCTAGTTGTAAGTGCAAGATAAGGTCAAGGTTTAGTAGCGAGGAGTGGTTGACAGGGTGACTGTGGGCAAATTCATCCCTTGTCTATTTGCTGGCACCCACACACCTGTGGACAATGAAGATGGAATCCAGCCTAGAGCTTGGGCGAAACCCTGCATTTAACACGACTGCTGGAAGGGCAGGTGACTCATACGCTGAGATCTTCTTCTGTTTGAAAAGAAGCAATGGAAGGTACATTGGAGCGGAAGTGTCCCCCATAGCTACTCTCCAAGAGTCCCAATCAGGAGCTGCGCACAGGCTCGCACCTGCTTAGCCTCAGTGAGTTGATAGCTAGGAGGTTGATGTGGGGTTGTCGGAACATGCTGCTCCTTGGCCCCAGCCAGCATCGCTCAGGGAGTCAGGCTCACACAGGACCTGTGACCTTGCAGTAGAACGGACTGTGTCTGGAGTGTTCCTGGATAACACCAATGGGGACGGCATGTAGAGTTCTCAAGAACTCCTTCCAGTGATGTGGGCCAGTGTGATCTGTTCTGAAGATGCCCTTTCCTGGGCTGGGTTGGAGAGAGGAATGCACAAGTATCAGAAGTGGGTTTTCCTGGCCCACCTCCTTTTAATTTATGTTCTAGTGCTATCTGCTGAAACATAGCAAAGCACCACGAGAAGGAGGCAACCGTTGTTCTCTGGCTCCCACAGCAGGTGGAATCTCTTGGTGCTTCCACGCCTGCTGGAATGAGTTCGCAGTGGGCTCCTCCCTCCTGACAAAGGCTTGGTAACCTCAGGGACAGAGCTGGGGATGTAATCTGGGTGGAATTCTCCTGTTTATTCCTTTTGGATTTTTCTAGTTATAATTTTGGGTGCTTCACAGTAGAGCTAGCCAAAGGTCATTTTTTTGACCCAATAAAGGATTACGTTGCAGAACTTCTGGACCTCCATCCATTACTACTACCCATTAGCCAGGGAAATGGGATGGGAATGGGGAGAAGTATTTAAAACTTAATTTGGTTGAAGACTGTTCCCCAAATCCCCCAATTTGTAAGTTTATTCTTAAAGACAGAGCTGGGTATCTAGGCAGTAGTGTGCATTCATTAAAGTCATGTGAAGTTTGAAGCCCCATCAGCTCCTTTACAGCATCATCTCGCCTCCCTTCCGAGAAATTCTCTTTTGGGAGAGGGGCATCCTGGTCTTGAGACAGTTTTTCTGTTGGAGTGGGAGTTCTGGTCTGTGTCATCTCTGTTGTCTGCCTTCCTTTTAAAAGTATGGTTTTTTATGCTGAAAATAAATAAATTAATTAATTAATTTTAAAAAAAGTAAAATTAAAAAAAAATAAAGGTATGGTTTTACAATCACTCTGTTAACCTGGGGACTGGTCCCCCTGCCCTCTCTGGGATACGTCTCCTGTAAATCAGACCACTTAGTCCTGGCATGTGTTTCCTCATGCAGATCCAGGAGCACCCTGACTGCCCCTCCCTTCTCTCCATCTCTTCTGCAGTGACTGTCCTCTTGGCATAGAATGCCAGTCCTCTTTTGGAATAGCTTCAAGGCCAAGGCAGGTGCCTGGTTCAGAGATATTCCAAGGGTCTGACCACTAGAGTGACACGATGTGATGGGAAGCACCATGGCCTAGGTAATAACAGCCTCTTGCCCCTGAGATAGACTCTCTAACTGTTAGAGTTTAGAATGAGTTGCGTTTCCTTTTTCTGCCCAAAGAGGTAAGGGTGCCTACCTGGTCTGTTCCATATGACTTCTGAACACTATCGTTTCTAATAAAATACACTGGAGAAGGCATCAACTGCAGGGGAACAGAGGAGGAAGTATAGACAGTTTCATGGCAATGACAAAGGAGGTTAGTTCTAGGACAGCCCCCGAGAAGGACCTGGGCAGGGAGATCTGCGTCAAGGGCCAGATGCTGCTGTATCGGGGCGAGATTATCACTCCTTGAACTATGTGGGCAGTGTAGCTCAGCACGTTGAGCAGAACAGGGAACAGGTGCTCTTTGGTGCTTTTATTGTTTTGTTATGTGTGTAACACTCTCCAGTCAGAACAAAATAAACACGTAGCCTGGTTATTTAATAACAAGGAAAAGGCCACACACCAAACCAGGGTGAAAAGGCAAATAGACAAGGAACAAACACTCTCCTTTGACAGGTGGCAGCTACTGAGAGGGGCAGGGTCCACCAGGGTATTAGGGTGAGGGGTTTCTCGGCAATAAGGAACTTTCTAAAATCAGTGTCTGAAGCCAAGGGCACTGCTGCATGTTGAACCCGCCTGTTCAAGGCCATGGCAGCCATGACCCTCCATGGGAAGGTGGGGGTCCCATCATCCGGGCCTGGGGGAGGTTCCAATGAATTGTTACAGGCGAGGGGATCCGAGGGCACCTCTGAGTTATGGCGTTGGAAGTTACGGAGCAGAAGGCTTAGTTCCAGGGAGTGAGAGCGAGCCTGGAGAAAAGAGGGTGGGGCCAGGGGAAAAAAGGCAGCTGAAAAGGTGGCTGCTGCCTTGAGGCCCTGCCAGCTGTGCGACTTCCTTCTGTGGGCTAGCTGGGCACAGAGCAAGGGTCGCTGGGCAGAGCACCATGTCTCCAGAGCCTCCTGGATTTCTGTTGTTTGCCTGAGCCCTGGCAATCATTGGTCTGGGAAAGGGCTGCCTTCTTGGGGGAACTTTCAAAAAGAGTTTGATTGTTTTTTTCTTATTCTGTGATTTGGATGATTTTGAAAAGTGCATAGTACCACTTGCACAGGCTGAAAACTCACACTGGGAGGGTTTGGTTGGGAACCCTAGAGCATCTCCTTCCTTCTGCACTCATTTATTATAGGGCTGATAGAAGAACTTCCAAGCCACAGGCTCAGCTCCCATTTTTTTTTTTTTTTTTTTTTTTTTGGCCTGGATACTTCTCTCCTGATCTCCTCGAGAGCCATTTACACTTGCTGTTGGCATTGCTTTGAGCTGTCCTGGTAAGAATACAAACTCCTTCAGAAGTCTGCCCTGAAAGTTTATCTGTGGAGTAACTGAAAACAACTTCCTCTAGGAGGGGGCATAGACACACACAGAGAAAAGACAACGCAGGTGCTTCTATCCCATTTTACATACCTAGAAGCCAAGACTTGGTCAAGGCCAGTGCCTCATTCTCATATGCAGCTGATGGGGGCACGTCTGAACCAGTTCTGACCACTGTGAGGCTCTTGCTTCCTGAAAGATGGGAAGAAAAGTGAGCCAGAGACTCTGGAGGGGCAGCGTTGGTCCCCACAAATACTCATGGGCCCAGAAGGTAGACAGCCACTGTAGGCACCCGAATATTTATTGACTTGAGTTTCATAAAAGATGAAAATAGAAGAACCCAGAACCTCTGCATAATCTTGTTAATAACAAACCATCTCCTGACTGCTTTTCATTCCATCAAAGGAAGGGATCTGGGAAAGCAGGGGGTTTAGATGAATTTAAATCAGGCTTGGACAAAAAGTCAGGGTCAGATTAAGCAGTAACTAGCTAACTAGCCCAGATGGGCAGCTGTTAAGGATTAGTAAAGTAGATAGCAAATTGTGACCGAGGTCAGTCTGTTTTCAAAAGTACCTGCAAATTACCTGCCATATTTGCTAAAAATACAGTTTAAATCCCAGATTCCATTCTTTCTGTCAGTGCTCCCAGAGCACACTGGCCTTGGTGCTCCCTGGGAAGTTTAAGAAACAGTACTTTAACTTACATGCAAAAATAAGTAGACAACTTGGAAAAGCAAGAACTTGCCTCTGGATTGACATCCATGATTCTTCCAGGTTATAGGAGGATAGGGAATCGTGGGCATCTTCTCTTCCCCGGCCTGCTACTGCTCAAGCTTCTGGCTGAGGCACATGCACAGGTCTATCTGTGTAAGATGTAGAAGGGCTACGCAGATCCCTTTCTTTAGATTTTCTTTGTCTGGGCAGCTTTGTTGAGAAGTTAAACTGATATCTGATCTCTAGATCTTTCCTCCTGTTTTTCCCCCATAAGATAAGATCCCAGGGGTGAGGGACAGAGAAGAGGAGCTCCACTTGGACCCCCTCTCAGCTGCCTATTGCAGATCATCTTGTCCAGATTCTTCGTGGTGGGGAGTTGCTGCATATAATGTAGAGGTTTTGCACTCTTGTTCTGCCATTGCTCCTTTTACAGATAGGACACACAGTAACCCTGAAAGGAGGGCAGCTGATGGGGAAGGAGATGGGGTGTCCCACAGGGAGGGGGATTGATGAAGGCAGATGGAGGGAACTTGACCAGAAAAATGACTAGGGAGTCTGATGGGGCAGGGCAGTGGGGCAGTGGCAGGGTCTTCGGGAGAGGAAGGCTGGGGACAAGAAGAGGGTGCTGGTGGGATGGGGCTTGTGGGAGGGTCACAGAAGGGGAGGGAAACCAGTAAAGAGGGAACCACTGGAGAGGGGGGCCTATCAGCAGGGTTGGACCTGGTTATTTCTGAGAGTCTAATCATAGCAATACCAAATTCTGTCAAAAGCTCCCTTGTAACCACACCATTATCTTTTCATAAAAGGTAAAATATTTCAATCTCTAAAAAGCCCTGTAGTGCCTGACCTCCCTACTGCAGGGCCTGTCTGAAGTGCCACCACCCCCTGTCACCTGGTAAGAGCTTGTGCTACTTAGAGGCGAGACCTCTAAGGAAATGAGTTCTATGAAGCCTGGAGTCTAGAAACTGAACCAGAAGGAGACAGTGGCCATTACGCCCATGGAGGTAGAAAACACATGACTCTCCACCATGATGCGGGGTCAGAAGATTCTCCATCTTACTCAACCACATGTATTCTCAAACATTTGGGTCTTTTTTGAAGATCTCGTGCAGAGTAGTGAGCACACCAGAATACGTTCAGATGCTGTTTGCCACTTCTACTTTTTGGAAGTAGATTTCTGCCTAGAGTTGCACTTTCCGAGGCTCAGACCCTGTAACAACACGGTCTTCTATACATGCATAACAAAAGGGAGCTAATAACAGTTCATTAAAAATGACAATTACTCTTTTTCATTTAAGAATGATGACTACAGGGGCACCTGGGTGGCTCAGTCAGTTAGGCATCTGACTCTTGGTATTGGCTCAGGTTATGATCTCAGGGTCATGAGATCAAGCCCCGTGTCAGGCTCTGCATGGAGCCTGGACATGGAGCCTGTTTGGGATTCTCTCTCTGTCCCTCCCTACTCTCCTTTTCTAAAAAAAGAAACAAAAACAAAAACAAAAAACCCAAACAAAACAAAGCAACAAAACAAAACTAAAGAGTGACCACTGTAAAAAAGTAGGGATACAGATCATTTTGACTTCATATGAATTACTTCTGAAGTTAGTAAAAGAAACTGACAGAATATATTTTGGATTGGAAAAATGGATGATATTTAATTGTCATATTTTGCTGCTCTTCAGGAAAGTACTCATGTTTCTACCACAGAAAGGTACTCTGATTTTTATCCCCTAAGAACTGAGTTTGGGAAATCTGGTCTTTGGAGTATGTGATGAGGTCATAGTGGAAGCTGTAGTCAGTTCTTCATGAAGCTGCATGATTCCCCAGACAGAATCGAACAGCCCCCACCCCACCTTCAACATCCATAGACCCCCTCCTCCCTCTGGCCACCAGAGCTGCCCTCAACATGTACATCTCAGACCTGACCATTTTCTCTGCTCTAGAAACTTCTCCAACACCCCTCCAGGAACAAAAACTCATTCCAGCTTTTATTTTTTGGTCTCTATCCCATATCTGGCTTCCCACCCCTGAATACTTTCTTCTCCTGCCATCTACACACTCAGCTCCCTGCTAAGTTCTGAAAACCCTCCAATCTTGACACAATCCTGATCACCAGTCCAACCTAAACATGAATTATGGTTCTAACAAAAGAGTTCTCTGCTCCCTAATCATCCTCTTATGCCTCTATTGGAACAAAGCTTTGTTCTTGTCCTTCTCTGTTTGGAGGTTGGACCAGGGAGAGATGTAGTTCAGGTCAGATGGCGTGCGCTAGGCTCAGATCCTGTCTTCTGAAGGCATGTCAGTTAGCATCTTTGAGCAGAGGAGAGTCATCCTAGTGGTGGTTGACTGAGGACTGAGAGCCAGTCCCTTGAGTATTTCCATTACCTTCAGGCGCATCCTGTCCCTGCCACTGTCCAACACTTATGGCTAGGAGCTGTTGACGTTGATCAGCAGGCTGAGCACAACTTCAAGCCCTCAGAGCCAGTCCCAGTCCCAGCCCTGTGTTTGGGTGAATGGGTGGGTGGGGAGACTGGAGACCCTGGTTCCAGTCTTTGGATCCTATTTCTCCCAAAGATGGTGCCTTATTTCTCTACCAGTTCCCTGTTTACATAGGTATGGACATCCCATCTGTGAACTGGAATATTCAAATGAGTTGTTTCTCTGCCTGTTCCCACACCTGCTTGAATTACTGACCCTCTCAGACCCTCAGAGACAGAGTTGGGATGTGAGCTACTTGAGCCTTTTTGTCTAGTTATTATCCTTCTTTACCCAGGTAGGGGTGACCACCTGGTAAGGAGTCCTGCCCCGGGGCTGATGGAGGCTCCCGGGGAAGAGCCTGGGCCAGGATGGGAAATAACCGAGGGTGGCTGTACTTGAGTCCATCGGGCGGGGGGGGAGGTGATGGAGCAACAGTCTTTGACATTGGAACAAGGGTCAAGTGTGAGGCTCAGAGTAGTGTTGAATCAGAGCTCAGGAACATGGGAAGGCGGAGGGGGCTGGTCCTATGAGGGGAAATGGTTTTGGTATAAGGGCTACAAACAATGAAGACGCAGAGTGAGTATTTATTGAGTGTTGGCCTGATGGTGAAGGAGGGGCTGCCTAGTCTATCCTGCTTATCGTACGTCTCACTGACTCATCTTCAGGTTTGGATTTACCATTTGACCCACACGTAGTGCCCAGCGCAGAGCCTCAGGGGAGAGCTCTTGGAGACTGGGTGCCTTCAGTTTGACTCAGAACATAACACTTTTTCTTCTAAAAAAAAAAAAAATCCTTTTAGGTAGGCTTTCCTCTACACACTGTGACTGAGAAATCTTTACTGAATTCCATGCTGACTTCAGACTCTTTGTCATCCTGGAATAGGAAGTAACCTCTCCCAGTCCGGTGTTTGCCGATAAGCCAGGAGCATGGCTCCTCTTGGTCCTTTTGTGGCCTCAGGGCTGAAAAATTCCCCTTCAGATTTCAAGTGGGGGAGGTCGAGGATCTTCCCTGCTTCTTGCCGGACTCCTGCATCTGCCAGGCATTTTCCTTGTGCAGTCTCGTGGGAACGGGAGAAATCTCAGCACCTCTGACGCCGGGAGGATAATGGAGCCCTTGATCATTTGAAGAAGTCTGCAGAACGTCTCTTGCCAAAACTACCTCGTGAAAGGCTGCCCTCTAGAATATGCTGTTCCCTCAAGCCCTCCTAGTGCTGCCCTTCTTGACCTTTGACCTCATAGCCCCATAGTGGCCAAGTGCCACCACTTGTCCATTTACACCCCCAACCTTGCTAGGTTGCTGGGAGTCGCCGGTCTCTCAGGAACGGCAGAAAAACAGGACCGAAGAACAGAAAGAGTGGGGCAGGTGAACACCCAAGCCACGCCAATAAACCGTCCCCACTGGGTAGCTCTGTGTCTTATGTCCGGAGCACTTACATCCCAGGGATGTGAAACCTACTTCCTTCCTTTTACCAGCCTGGCTCTGCTTTTCTGTTGTGGAATCCGACATCTTGCTGCAGTTTTGACTTTCCAGTTCTACTTATGTTCAGTGTTTTCCCCAAAGGTGGCACATCATGAACGTATATGACCAGCTTGCAACTGGTACCTTCTTTGCATGTCCAAGGATGGTGTGTTTGTTTGTCATCCACTCACTCAACAAAGATGCGTGGAGAGCCTCTTCTGCACTAGGTATTTTTCTAGTCTCTTGAGATACTACAGTGAGTGAAATCATTGTCTCTTCAAAAAGGAGCATAATAGATAACTTAAGCAATTAAAACTGTGACAAATGGCAAGAGGGATAATGTGGGAAGCTGTGAAACAGGGGGACTTACTTAGTGTGGGCAGCTGGGGCAGGCCTTTCTGGAGAAGTGACTTTGAAATTGAGATGTAGAGATCGAGAAATGTCCAGACAGATGAGGAACTGTGGAGTGTTGCCAGCAGAGGGAACACAATGGGCAAACAGCTGGAGGAGGGAAACTGCTTGATGTGCAGAATTTGAGGGGAGCCAGTGGGCCTGGAGCATGGCTTATCCAAGAGAAAAGCAATGAGGTGTGAGGTCAGAAGGTAGGCATGGGTCAGATCATGCAAAGCCTGTGGGGGTAATTTTAAAATTTGCCCACGCAAACTCTTTGGTACTCATCCCTTCAAAAGGCAGATCCTAATTCCCTTCCTGTTAAGTGCAGTCTATACTTAATGGCTAGAATGTGCCAGAAGTGACAACGTGTGATATTCAAAATTAGGAGAGAAAAACACACTGTGGCTTCTTCCTTGTTAGCTCTTGGATCACTTGCTCTGGCAAAAGCCAGCTCCTCTATTCTGAAGATACTCATGTGTATCTACTAAGGAGATACACATGGCTGAGGTTCCCACCAGCACATGTGAGTGCGCCATTTTGAAAACCGATTCTCTAGCCCTGGTCAAGCTCCCCTCAACATGTTGACCACAACCAGATGAGAGACAGAGCCAAACCTCCTAGCCAAACCACTTCTTAAATTCTTAATCCACAGAAATTATGAGATAATAAATGTTTGTTGTAAGCTGCTAAGTTTGCGGGGGGGGAGAGTTGGTTATGCAGCAACAGAGAACTGATAGAGCTTGGTGGAAGAGTTTTGAGCAGGGTAATTACATAATTGGATCGACTCTTTTGAAAGGATTGCTCTGGTTGCTGCATGAAGGATGATTTGGAGTTGGCCTGAAGGAGGAGATGAGGCAGGCGAGGCTAAATCATTCAAAATGCCTTTGGTTGGGGCACTTGGATGGCTCAATGGGTTAAAGCCTCTGCCTTTGGCTCGGGTCATGATCCCAGGGTCCTGGTATCGAGCCCCGCATTGGGCTCTCTGCTCGGTGGGGAGCCTGCTTCCTCCTCTCTCTCTTCCTGTCTCTCTGCCTACTTGTGATCTCTGTCAAACAAATAAGTAAATAAAATCTTTTAAAAAAATGTCTTTGGTTGTAAGTATCTAAAATTCCCAACCTGAAGTGACTGAAACAATAAGAATATATGTTTTCTCGTGTTTTATGTAGCTCAGGCATAGGGTGGCTCTCTGGTGAGTTAATGCAGAGACTCATCAGTATCATCAGGACCCTCCTCTTTGTGTCCCTGCTCTGCCTGTCTTGGAGTGTTGGCTTTGTCCCCAGGAGAACTTGTCTTACTGGGACCAGATGGCTATTTGGATTCTAAGTGTCACATCTAGAAATGACAAAGTCCAGTTGAATCAAAGGCCATCTCTTCCTAAATGTCTCTTCCTAGGAGTGTGGGAACCTTTCCCAGAAACTCTCAGCAGGTTTTCTCTCCCATATCATTGAACATAATTCCATCACACATTCATGGTTAATCAACTCCTAGCAAGGGGAGATGACCAACATGATTGGCTCAGACTAGATAGTATGATGGCCGGGAGTAGGGTTGTGGCAGTGAGATGGAGAGCAGTAAATGGTTGAGATGTATTTTGTAGAAGCTGGGAGGAACAAAAGAAGGTTTTTGGCATGAGTCACCGGGGGTATAGAAGTACCTATTCCTAAACTGGGAAGCCTGGGGGAGGGAGCTTTGGGCAATGGGTGAAATAGTTTGTTATTTCCATGGAAAGGCTCATCAGGCCCACTTTGCTAATTATCATCATATATGTGAAGGATGCAGTACCTTAGCTTCAAAGGTGGATTCAGTACTGATACATGTCTAACGCCATTACAGGCTGGCTAGGGGAGTACAGTTCAGTGAGGGAGGCCTTTCTAACTAAGCCATAAAGGCTGCAATGATTTCTTTTTACTCATAGGGCTTGCTTTAATGATTATTCTTAAAGACATTAATTGATACTGTAAACTATGGCATGGCTTTCTTTGGGTGTCCTTGGGTCATTTTCCGTTCATCGGACACTTTCATTAGCTCTCTTGGCGGCCAGACACACTATCTTACAACTTCCATGAATAATAATAATGTGAGGACTTGCCTCTAGGTGATACTTTCTAATTTTAAAGCTCTTTGTCACATTAATGGATTGATCCATAAATGTATAAAAGCTATGTAAAAGAAACATCCTCATCACATTTTCATATCCTGTATTATTTTAAGTGCAGTTCAGACCAAAACTCCAGGGGACAACTTAGTTTGGCCAACATTTATTGAATACCTACTGTGTTCAGGCACTGTCCTAGATGTTCAGTCAATATCCATTGACTGTCGAATGAATGGACTTAGATGCACTTGGCCAAGGAAGGGATGATAGGGCTACGGACCATAAAAAATGGCATTTTTCCTCTCTGGCACAGTTTCTTCTTTCTAGAAGTAATGGCAAAAAAATCACCTTGGGATTTTAAATCTGGGAATTTAAAAGAAAACTGCCAGAGATGAGATCTGTTGGAATCTTACTGGGTGCAAATCCTGTTTCTGTATAAGGTGGAAACGTGTCTACAGAGGTGTAAAAACTTCAAATTAATTTGAGATTTGGGGTCCAAAGAATGAGCTCCCAAAGCCTGAACATAAATTGTTGTGCCTGGCACAGAAAATGAACATAAATATTTATATGAGTATGTGAACATAAAAATTTATGTGTGAATGCATGAAATTCCCCTCCTGATCGAAGTTTTCCTGACCATTTAGCTCTCCTTTCCTGGATTCTAGCTGCCCTAAATATTATATGCTAAGGTCTTATATAGGACTTAACTGTTTGAAGGCAGCAACAAAAATTGATAACAGACTAGAAGATCCTTGTACCTAGGGACCCAGTCTCCTAGTTCCCCTAAAGCTAACCCAGAGGAAGGAAGTCCATCAGATACTGGCTTGTCCAGTGCTCCAGGTTGGAGGCAGGGAGAAATTCAGGGAGGGCCCTTCTTCTGCCCCCCCGAGTCCCCAGTAACATCAGACAATGGTGGCTCGTGAGGAGGATGTAAGGCTAGTTTCCAAAATAAAACTCCCCAGCTTCGAGAGGTTGCTTCCTTCCTAGGCGGTGGCACTCAGCTCTGGGGCTATGTGGCTTTGTGTGCCATTGAGTAGTGTCACAAAACTGTCAGTGGTGGATGTGGCTTAGAACTGAAATTTGCTGCCAGTTCACACCCTCAGGAAATGCATAACGGATTTAGATTTGTGTGTTTTTAAGAAAACCAACAAGCAAAAAAGATGTGGAAAACGTTAAGCTATAATATGTGCTCTCCACCCATGAAGGATGGGAACAGATGCTGATGGCAAAGAAATTGCTGGGTGGACAGAGTTGGAGGCAGGAACTTAGGACAGATTTTATCCTAGCAGAATTCGGGTTGCTGTGCTCTGGAAATTTGTGTGAAAAGAATCAGGATAAATATAATCAAAATTAAGAAGATACTTTTGTGATTAAGTATCTCTGGGACTGTTGAGCTCACTCCTTCTGCATTCCATAAAGACAGAGCTTAGGGTCCCAAGAGGCATTAAGTTTCACAGTATTTGCCATTGATGAGTGGTCCAGAACACAGAATGGTTTCCAATAGCTGGATTGTCAATGAACTGACAAGGTCAAGATGTGGTGCAGGGTTCCCATGGATCTCACTCTCCAGAGAGACACCCTTTGGAGAGAGAACCAGGATGGATTATCATAGTTACTCTGGCTATCTCAGGCAAGTTAACTCTTTGAGGACCTCAGAGAACTGTCAAAAGGGCTGCTGGGATATATTTAAAAAAAAGGGGGGGGGGATCTGAACTCATTTGGGACTTTCAGGAAGGTTGTAAAAACCGTAACAGTGAGTTTTAACATATCTCTCACCCAGTTTCTCCTAATGTAACATTAGCATGTTATAATGTAGTATAATGATCATAACTAGGAGATTAATCATTGATCCTATACTATTAACTAAGCTAAAGGCCATATTTGGATCTTGCTGAGTTTCCCACTGATGCCCAGGATCCCACACTGCACTTACGTACTCCTTTTGCTCAGGCTTCTCCAAGCTGAGACAGTTCCTCAGCCTTTTGTGTTCACAGCCTTGACACTTCTGAAGATTACTCATTGGCTGTTCCCAGTTTAACCCTCAGTCAGGGCATAGCTGAAGTTTTCCCATGTTGGGATGAGGTTGTGCATGTTTGGTGGAATCCCATGGAAGTGATGCTTTATTCTCAGAGCATCCTATCGTGGGGTTCCTGATGTTGGTGTACCTTCTTACTAGTGATGTTAACCTTGATCTCTTGAAGTTGTGCTCTGCCAGCTTTCTCCATTACCTTTTCTCTCATTAGTAAATATCTTGGGGAAGATCTCATGAGACCAGGGAGACTCTGTTTCTGTAACTTCCACCCCCTAATTTTAACATCCACAGTGTCTTATCTGCAATAACAATTATTATGCAGTTGGCCTGTTATTACTATGAATTTTTCTGTTTTCTTTTGTCCTTCTGCATGTATTAATTGGGATTTTATTCTAAGGAAGACCAGTATTTTCTCCTCAATTAGTTAATTAATTAATTAGTCAACATGGATTTGAGATATTTATTCTGTTCCATAGTTATAATCCATGTTATCCTTATTTATTTTGTGGCTCAAGTTGTTTCAGCTTAAGCCATTAGGAACGCCTTCGGCTTGGCTCTTCTGCTCCATCAACAAGCCCTTATCATGTTTTGAGCACTCCCTTATTTTCTGGCACCACAAGATGTTCCTGGCTCATCCTGCACTTTCTCTGCCCCAGCCCGGAAGTCGCTGGGTGACTTTTAGATGAGAGCAACTATGGAGCATCAAGTTGTCACTCATTTAGCCTTAAATTCAGATCCACTTTATTCAGAGCTCTATGCACAGCTAGGAGGCTTGGTGGCCTGTCATATGGCACCTGGAATCTGTCAAGGTATACTCAACGATCATTTTAATCACACATGAACACTTAAGCTCACCTGTGAAGTTTCAAGATCTATTTCAGAGCACGGGTGAAGGAGAGAGCCTGCGGCGTGGGAAGACCTGGTTTTGGGGCATCTCTACCACCTCGCATCCATGTGTCCTCACGTGAGTCACACTGCCACCCTGCAGAGGGATAAGTCTGACTAAGCCTACTACTCATGGACTTCCTGTGGGGTCAAATGAGCCAAGCATGAAAATGCTTTATAAACTGTAAAGTATTGTAAAAATAAGAACCATTAGTGCCTGTGCTTCTATGACCACTTCTTCATTAAAATCTTGGTGGAGTTAGAAGAAGCCAGAAAGATCATCCCATCTAGCACCTGTGCCTTACGGGAGAGCAGGAGAGCCTGGACAAGTGAGGGGGTTTGCCAGAGTCTCCAGTGTAGGACTGAGCCTGGCACTTAACCCTCGTCATGTGTTCTCTTCATCACAACATAGATTTAAGCAACATTTTCATCACCCAACTGGGAAGGAGATACATGACTTTATCTTTTTAACACCTCCTTCCTTCTACCACAGAATCAGGTAGACTAACGGAACATGTTGCCAGGGTTAGCTTTAGAAATGTTGTTACTTTAAAATTTTCCTGTATTCATTTTTACCCCTTAGGCCTGACTCTCTAAGTTGGGTAGAGCTAACTCATTTCTGTAAGAACCAGCATGAGATAAGTTATCTTTCTCTTCAGAAAATGACTCTCTGAACCTGGGTCTGGGAAGTGATTCCAAGTCTGCTCTCTGAGGGGCTCCTGCAGACCATCGCAATGACTGACACCAGACACCTGCATATTTAGGAACAGGGAGGTGATTGCTTACGTGTTTTCCATTTTTGTTCCAGATGTTTGGGATCATGAAGACAGTCTCTGTGTCTAGAATATCAGGGAAGAAAAGGTTTTATTTTAAAAATCACACATATTTTCACAGTATCTCAGAATATGGCTTTTTTTTCTTTCCTGAAATGCTTGTTGAGAAGGAAGTTGGAAAACTTTAGAAATGTTCAGTTTATTGGATCCCAATCTCAAAAATTTCCCCGTTAAAACCAGAAGTGGGCACCTGTTCTCCTATGGTGCTCAGCATCCCTCTTTCCATTCGACCATTGCTTTCTCATCCTGTATACATCTGGGCAATCGTTGGTTGTGATGTCCTGTCTCTCCTCTGATGGCAGGTGTGGATACATGACCACATTTTGCTAATCTTGGCATCCCGCCTTTGTCCATAATCATCTGGTAGGACTGATCGTAATATTTGTCCTCCTGGGTCCCACTGTACCTGAGCTGGACTGCAGGACTTCATAATCAAATAAGCCAATAAAATTCCTCCTTTGCTTAAACCAACTGATTGGGTTTCTGTCTCTTGCAACCACCGGGTTCCATTTTCCTTGCCTGTTGAAGGCAAGCAATGAATGCATATTGAAAATGTAAGTAAGTACATCAGGGATAAATATCGCTGGCTTTGTAGTCCAAATATGTGAGCTTGTAGTTTCAAACTCTTTTCTTGCCCATTGGTCATTTATCAGGGTACAAGAGAAAAATGGGAGGATGGAACAGTTTATTTTTGAATTCTTAGTTAGCAGTGATATAACTTGAAGAACAAGAAGAAAGATAACAGAGGTATCTGAGTAATTCTCCAACTGCATAATTAGCCGGAACGGTTAACATTAACAGAAGTTGCACTGCTCAGGATCCCTTTGTTCAGCCGGTAGTTACAATCTGTCTTATTTCATTACATCAGATTTTTAATGAGAAGGGAAGGAGGAAAAAAAAAGACTCATTTGCAGGAGCTCAACTACTTGCCAGACATCAGCCTGGGTGGTGGGCAAGACCCATGTAGTCCCACGGGGCTTCGTGCTTAGAAAGGCCATGCTCTGGGTTTAATGCTGTGCTGTCGCCAAGTTGAACAAATCCCACAGTTTCACTTTTCACTAGGTGTTGGGAATTCTGTAGCCAGCCCTGCTGAAAACTTTGCTTTCTCTCTGCTAATCCCCATATTAGCCCAAAGACACTGTGTCATTTGCATCATCTTTCCAGAAGGAGAACAAGGGTAGATGACTGTCCCAAGGTCACACTGCAGAGCCAGGATCTGGACTCGTGTGTGTTTGGCACTGGAGCCTCTGAGCTTTCCTCTGCCTCCTCTGTCTGTGCACAGGTAATAAGAGGGACCTTCAAGGATCTTCCTTTACTATCAGGCAGATAACATGGAAAGCATGAGGTGGAGTGAATTCAAGGATCCTCCAAATATGTATAATTGGACTAGAAACTTCCCAAGTTCTTTTTATTCATTTATCTGGCCCATATTTTTTGAAGACCTAATACTGATCAAGGACTTTACACACATTTATTCATTCAATAACAGATGTTTCTTGACCTCCTGCTCTGTGCCAAGCCTGGTTGGAGGTTCTTAGAGTAAGGCATTGAACAAGTCAGAAAGATCCCAGCTTTCATAGCGGTTATCCGTGTGTGAGAGAGGATCAGTGGGGGAGGGAGCAGAACTGACAACAAATGAGCTCACAAACTGGAGGATGTAGGGTGGGATCACCACAAGGAAAGAAATACACAGCACGTTTGAGGCAGTGTGAGCAGGGGCTCATCTGTCCACGCGGTGCAGTTATGCTCAGCCATGGCTGGAGACTCCACCGCAGGGGAACCAACCTAAGCAGCTTTCTCGAAGAAGCGAGGGTTGGGGCACGGGGCTGGTTGGGCAGGGGGAGGTCTTGGGCTGCAAACAGCTCATCAGCTTGCACTGATCTCACCAAAGCTCACTGTGCGGATGAGAAAACCGAGACTTGGGGAGGTAAAGGAATTTGCCAGCATCCCGGTGAGTGGGACACTGAGAATAACACTCTGTGTCCAGAACCCATACAGTGGAGCGCTCCATTCTGGCCTCCCTGGAGCGATCAGAACTTGAAGGAACTTGTGTTAGACGGAGAAGCAGGCACACAGATCTGAACCACATAAATACTGCAAATCTGCATCACATTCTCCAGTTTTCTGGGTTGTTGTTTTTAATCGCCCAGTGCAATTTGTTTCCCAGAGACCCATCCAGTCCTAGTGCAAGGTTACAGTTTAATTTGGGGTGACAGTGGGCACAGGCTCAAGTAGATGATCGGTTGCTCCTCACCTAGTTTAATGTCTCTTCCCTCAGTTTTGGGGGTTCCAGTGCCCTGACGATCCCCGCTCTGGTAGAATGGCCAAATGTCAGCCTGGACCCACCTACAGCCGGTGGGATGCTCAGGGTCCCCATCTCTGATCAAGGAGTGGACCGGCTGCCACCTCAGACTTGAACCGTGTTCTTGGAAAGCTCTGCCCCAGCCGCTAGGTGGATTAGGAAGCTCAGAGTGATAAGTGTGGTGATAAGTGTGACCTTGTCACCACATTTCACCAAAATAATGACGGGAACTCCATCATGTTTTAAGTCCTGTAGAAGAAAAAAAATCTTTGCATTTGTTGCCTTGCCTGAAATTACTTTGGCTGGATTTTAAAACCAGTACCAACTAATAATAATTATGATTATGGGCGTTTAAACATAAGATGCCATCACTTACGTAGTGGATATTAATGATCATCATGCAAGATAATAAGATGATAGAGACCTTCAGTATGTACTTGCAATTTAGCTAAATGCACTGAAATTTGCATTTTTGTTTTTTCCAATCATGAATTTCAGTGCTTTATATTAATTATTGGGCCATATCATTGCTTTATTGCTCTTGGCTATAAGATTTATTAAACAAAAGCATGACTAAAATGTGATTTTTAAAGTATGTCATAAAAATCTCCATATCATAAAGCTAGAATGGATTCCTGGGTGTAAAAATTGCTATTTTTGATAGTTTCATAAAATATTTGGTATTTGAAGTTACAAGGCCGTCTTAATGATAACAGCCCCAAGAACAGCCATTTCTGACTTTTGTTGTGGAGAAAGTAAAGGAAGAAGCTCAGAGAGTTGTATATGTGACTCATTCAGTGGCACACTCTTTCTCTTTTCTGGCATTATTCTTGGGTGGATATGAGCTAAAATGTCCTTTACAAAATGTCCAATGTGTTCGCAAATACGTGGTCCAGTTTGGACTTTGTAAGGACAGGAGAGGTGTTTGTGCTCAGTTGTGTTTTTTGGGGGTTGGATGAGCGGCCTTCCTTTAAGAATGAACATTACAGGGCGCCTGAGTGGCTCAGTCGGTTAAGCGTCTACCTTTGGTTCAGGTCATGATCTCAGGGTCCTGGGATCAAGCCCCGCATCGGGCTCTCTGCTCAGTGGTGAGTCTGCTTCTCTACCTCCCTCTCCCTCTGTGAACTCTCTGGCTCTCACTTTCTCTCAAATAAATAAATAAAATCTTAAAAAAAAGGAATGAACAGGGACACCTGGGTGGCTCAGTTGGTTAAGCAGCTGCCTTCGGCTCAGGTCATGATCCCAGTGTCCTGGGATCGAGTCCCACGTCGGGCTCCTTGCTCGGCGGGGAGCCTGCTTCTCCCTCTGCCTCTGCCTGCCATTCTGTCTGCCTGTGCTTGCTCTCTCTCCCTCTCTCTCTCTCTGACAAATAAATAAATAAAATCTTTAAAAAAAAAAAAAAAAGGAATGAACATTCTTGATGTCCCATCATAGAACCTCATGGACAACAGGTGTAGTTAATTCTAGGGGGTGGCGGTGGGTGGGGTCAAGGAGTAATATCACTAAGGTACTTTCTTTTCCAATCCCCTCCCACCCCTGTCATTCATGTTCTTCTTGTTATTAGAAGGTCTGCTTTGGGGCACCTGAGTGGCTCAGTGGGTTAAACCTCTGCCTTCGGCCCAAGTCATGATCTCAGGGTCCTGGGAATGAGCCCCATATTGGGCTCTCGGCTCAGCAGGGAGCCTGTTTCCCCCTCTCCCTCTGCCGGCTGCTCTGCCTACTTGTGATCTCTCTCCCTCTGTCAAATAAATAAATAAAATATATATATATATATATATATAAAAAGAAGGTTTGCTTTGCACGTGGGTGCCTGGTCCAGGCTGAAAAGAGATCATGCAAAACTCATCCCTGCCAAAGGGATCTGGGCACCTGCTGTTAGTGACACTGGCCAATTTGGGAGTGACACCTCCAGGCAGAGAGCAATCTTGTTTCTCTTCCTTCCCTATCTCTTTGGAGACCCTCTTGCGCCCCACAGCTTTTCCTTACTGCATCCTACCGATACTGGCGGTACCCCTGCTTTTGTTTTGCTCTGTGTTGATAATGTCGTGGTGACCTTCTGGCAAATTACCACTACCCACTTGACCCAAGTTTCAAGTAATTATTCCTTGTTTGGCTACAATTACAGGCTCACACCAGACTTAACGCATGCCTGAACAGTTTGTAACGGCTCAGATTTGTGAGAAATGTCTAGTCGCTGGTTTTAACACGTGAGAAGAGGCTCACCCCACGCCCAGCCCCGGTGCGGGTCATTGTTATGATGTCACAAACAATAGGACGTCTGAGCAAAGTGGCACCATCTCGTCTCTCAGCAGAGGGAGCGCACAGAACTGCTCTGAAACTACCTCCCCAGCAGAAACCGGAATGTTCTGCTGGGTTTGCCCAATTAGCCACTTCGGGAAGCAAATTGGCAGTAACAACAAATTGGGTCAAAAATAATTTTCCTACATATTTCCCAAGCTTCTTTCCTTCTCTCCCAGAGAAATGAAGGGAGGGGGGATGTGCAATAAAAAACAAGGAATCTTCTCCTGAGCACCTAAAAACGCACCTGCTCTGTAATTGCACAGACCAGGAAAACCGCTGTGCTCAGCAACCCTGGCCACAATTCCCAAATACCTCTGGGCTTTGTGCCTTTGTAGAGTGTCCCTGCTCATTCTCTTCAGATAATCACAAACTGAATCAGAATTATACCCAGAGTGATTCTTTCCCACGGACTCTGCTGTTATACGGTGTCAGATCAAGGTCATCTCGTGTTGTTGGCGTGCACGTGCTGATAGTACCCACATGCTTTCTGCTCCAAAGACAGTAGTTTTCTCTGATTAAATCATGTTCCTTTTGCTTTGCAAGTTAATGTCCAAGCAGGGACATTGGGGGTGGGGGGTGGGGGATGCACCCCCACCCCAACTCCAAGCCGTGTAGGAGTTTCTGTTTCTGGGTCAGTGGATGATGTCTTCCCTTTGCCATGCCTGGCACACAGCCTTTGGTGGAGGCTGCCTTCACCCTGACATGTTTGGGAACTTGAGGAAGAGATGGAGCAATCAGTTATCTGCTTCCCTATTGCTTAGCAAGACTCGTGCCCAGAGTGGCCATCTTGAAGTGATTGCTCCAGTGACACAAGTCAGAAGCGAGCTCCGTGCCAATCCTGCCTGCCAGCAGATGGCTCCAAATGAGGTCATTGTTTTGACAGTTTCACAAAAGAACCCCGAAGAGCCTGCACAGACCCTTACGCCGTTGGATCATCCAGAACGGTTGTGAGATGAAAAATGGATTTGGACCAAAACTTTGGAAATGTGAACCACCACTGGGGTCTCTCTCTGACTCCTCACATCCAGGGAAACCCCAACTGAGGCTGGAGAATATGGTTCTGATTCCCTCCCAGCCTCTCCTCTGCCTTGGGTGTTGGAACTGCTTGGGTGGCAGTGATGATCTGATTAGGGTAAGACAATTATCTCACACCTCGGTGATTACAGGCTCCATTGAGAAGCAACTTGGCAGCTCCGGGCTGATATTCTTGGAATACTGTGTTTCTCACCAAATCCAAGAGTGTATGTGTAGCAAGTCACGTGACCCCCAAGTACTATTGGAAATTCTAGAATTAAAACATCCTCTGGGACTACTTATCATTTGGGTTGGGAAATTGGATAGGCATATATCTTTCCAAGTTGTTTTCTAGGATGACCACTGTATCTTGGCTTCCAGAATATGCATCTCTTAACAGTAACGCTTACGTTGCTAGCACTGATCTAACTGAACCATGTCTCTCGAACTTGCTCCCAAAGCTGGGACATGTCCCTGTTTCAGATCTGTGTGCTCAGCAGAACTGGGGTCAAGAGGCATCTCATTTTCCTCCTTGTCCTTGAAGTGGCAGAAAGAACATTGGGTTAGAAGTATGTTTTCTACCCTTAGGTTCTATTTCTGGAAACTCGGGAAGGCAAAAAAATCAGACCTGGGGTCTGTATTGGTTTTCTACAGCTGCCATAGCAAAGTGCCGTGAACAGGAAGTCAAACACAACAAAAATCTATTCTCTCACAGTTCAGGAGCTAGAAGTCCAAAATCAAGGGGTCAGCTGAGCTGGTTCCTTCTTGGGGGCTCTGAACAGAGGGTGAATCTATTCTGTGTCTCCCTTCTGGGGGCTGCCAGAAATCCCTGGTGGCCTTGGCTCATGGAGGCATAATGCCAGCCTCTGCCTCCCTCTTCACATGACATGTTTCCCCACCTGCCTCTGTGTCCAAAGGTCTCTCTTCTTCTAAGGACACCCATCACTGAATTTGGGCCCACCTCCTCCCGCCGACCTCATCTTTACTAATTACACCAGCAAAGACTGTATTTCTAAAGAAGGTCCATTCATGGGTACCAGGGTTGGGACTTGCCCATGTCTTCTGGGAGGATCTAGTTCAAGCCACTATAGGATCTGATTCACAAATCCATCCCCAGCACCAGCCACCCGGGCCATCTGCCTGCCTTTAGCAGATCATGGGGTTTCTAGGTCCATTTCCTTATCCATGGAATGAGAACCCTTGACTAGGTGATCTAGTGTCGTGCTCACTGGGGTATCGTCCTGTTCAGGGTGTTGTCACACTTGTCAGGGTAGGGGTAAAATATCAACCCAGGAGGGACTCGAGTTTTCAATGTGACACTAATGTTCTTTCAACACTTCACTTCCAACCTGGACAATATTGGCAAAGTGAGCCTCAACTGAAATCCATCCAATGCCAGGTCTTTGGATCCATGAGTGGGATTTTATCACAGGCGTGCAGGACACAACTTTGGAGGAGCTAGCCTCAAATATCTACATTTGACCCTTAACTGGAGGGCTGAGAGGAAAACCCCTAGTTTCAGAAAGACACGCCAGGGTCCAGAAACTCACAGGTGTTCTAGGACGGGGGCCGGCCTCGCTGGCATGCCCAGCAAGGAAGTCAGACCTGAAAGCAAGAGCCCAGGCTCATGGCGGCCCAGCAGCATTGTCACCCAAGTGTCCCCCGCTGCCCCCCGCCCACACTGCTGTTTCCCTCTGTACAGTAATTCTTGTTTCTTCAGCGTTTTTTCTCATCACCCCATCTCCAGTCCCTCAAAGGACTTCCTTCCACACCATCGGTTTCTACCCCCATGCCTCTCCCCAGCCCGTTATTCATCACGGTGCTTCATTTATTCTAGGACCTGCTCTGCTCCTGGGGCGCACGTGAGTCAGGCCTGCATGGGTGACGTGTGGACCACACAAAGGTGACTGCTACATGGACACTTTCTTTAAGGAGCTCGGTGCACAGGTGAGACGTCAAGGCACAATAGGCCAAGTGCAAGGATGGAGACATGCACAGGTAGGTACTGAGTCTGAGCGACTAACCCAGCCTCGAGCCCAGGAAGACTTCCTGGGGGAGGAGATGGATGATTCAGAGGTACAGGGGAGTCATCAGTGAATTTGTTAGGAGGGTGAACCTTTCCACCCAGAGGGGGAAACGAGCAGACAGGAGGCGGGAACAGCAAGCTGAGTGCTGTGTGCAGCTTGTCGTCAGAGGGTGACTCCTGTTCTCGGGCTTGCAGGTCATGAAAGCGGGGAGAGCCATGGACATTGCTTCCTGTCACGCTTCCTAAAGATGAAACTTCATCTTAAATCAGCTTATAAAGGGGAGGGCAGGATAGGCTAACCCCAGTCTGGGTGTGTTCCCCTCCTAACTCTCTGAAGTACGGGCACAGCAGGAAAGAGTTTAAAATACATGTGGTGATTGGTCTTTCTAGGTCTGGAGACCCTGAAAAGTGTCTCTTTGCTTCTGGACCTTACCCCAGGGAGGTTGGTGGGCAAGCTAGAGGCAGGCCTACAATGTGCCCCCCTGCTGGGTGCATGGACTTCAACGAGGGGCAGCCCGTCGCAGGGGAGCGTTGTGGGTTGGGGAAACCATCTCATCCTCCACCAGTTAAGAGTCCTCTTAAGGCTTTTTTCTGTCCGGCAAGCCTGTGGGGGTCAAGTCTGTCCTTGACCTCATCCCCTGGGCAGTTAATCCCGTCTCTCCTTCCTTGAAGACATCTTAGCTACTCTGCAGGGCTCTGCTCATCCCCATTCCCCCTCTGTGAACCACCCTCCAGGAGAAATTAATAAGCACACCCCAGAGCTGGTGTTCTCTTGGTATTTTGTTCGTACTAATAATAATACCTCACCATGGGCAAGGTTACTTAGACTTTGTGCTTGACACAACTGTAGTGAGTACGATCGTTCTCTTGTATAATGCACCTGCAAAGCCTGTGAGCAAGAAGCTCTCAGGTCCGCCACTTTGGGGAGAGTGACTGGGGACGGGCTTGGCTGCCACACTCTGTGTCCGCCATATTTATGCTGCTGCTGTCAGCCGTTGGCTGGCTGAGTTTGGCAGGGATACAGACTGAGAAGCGTGGGTCTCCTCTGCTATGCAACATTGACTCCAGAGTATCCCACTAAATCCTTCTTAGAACTGCACACAGGCCAAGGCTCTTCCTGCCCAGCCTGCTTTCCTTCTATCCCCTCTCCTTGGGGGTGGAGGAGGGCAGCTACATGGTGATCTAGTGATTCTGCCCACCTCCTCCAGCTCCCCAGCTCCCAGAAACTTGCCAGCACTGCTAATCCCATTGTGTCTGCTTCTTAAGGGCCCAAACCAACAGGCTCCCAGCAACCCCACCGAGAGGACATGTTTCTCCCCACGGCCCTAAGGTAGAAACTGAGGCTCAAAGAGGTTTTGAAATCAGGACTTCCTGGCCCCTCTTTCTGATCTCTCTACCTTGCCATGAGGTCCTGTCTTCCCTGGGCACTGGTCCCTTGTGGGGAGTTTTTCTTGTGTTTGTGTGTTCTTCCACCAGCCTCCATGATTCGTAGAGTCTTGGTCATCTTTGGAAGACCAGTTCCTAGCTCAGCGCCCCACATAACAGGTGTTAAACAATTGTTAGCTGCATGAATGTATCCAAATATCTATTTACTGAGGCTTTCTGGTCCCAGTTCCTACAGAGAGCCTTGCTTTGTCACCCCTCCCTGCGGTGATAGCTCTGTCTTAGACCCCCATGCACTTACAATGCTCACCATAGCAGGGACTTCACTGTTCTCAAAGAGCCCATGTGTTCTCTTCTTTGGTCTCCAAATAGAGGCATTCAGAGTCTAATCGTTGAAAGCAGAGACTATGTCTGCTTCTTTAGTATCCCACACACCCGCCAGCTGGGGACATCTAGTAGACATTTGATCAATACTTTTTGATCGACTTTAACTCATTAATTTTTAAACTTCCTTACCCATTTTCCCTCTGTCCTTACCCCCACGCTGATGTAGACTATTGGATTCCAAGGGTCTTTCAGCTTCTGGGATCTGTTTTGTTTTGGTTTTTCTTTATGCTCTAGGACATACATTCTCAATGGGGGCAATATTGTCCTGAAAGGGGCAAAAGTGAGTTCTTGGAAGATGAAAAAAATCTAATTTTTTTAATGTATAAAGCATAGATATACATTCGGTAATAAACAGATGTACAGTGTATCTATCGTATTAAGATTTTATGGGAAAAAGATTCTGGAATAAACCTGAGAAAAACCTTGTGGGGAGTGATTCAGGAAAAAAAAAACTGCAAAAGTTCTTGGTGGGGAGGTGGGTGGGGTGGCAGGGCAAGAATGGGGAGAGAAAAAAAGACTGAGTAACGCAAGCCTAGGTCGGAGTTAGATGGGACCATGGTACAGGGGCCGTGTCTGTCTTGTCCACTAGAACGTTCCCTGGGAACCCCACACAACCTATGTCAAAGGGTCCATAATCTTTATTAATTTACATTTATTAGGTGATTAATTTATTGATCTTTATTTATGGAGTGGATGAATGACTGACAGAGCTGGGGAGACTTTTGAAAATTTTGCTGCATTTGGTTCTACCTTGGAGTAGTCAATTTAAAAATATGCCCATCACCATTTTCCCTTTCCTTTTTTTTTTTTTTTTGAAGATATTTCTTAGAGCAGTTTAATGTTCACAAGAAAATTGAGAAGAAGTTACAGGTATATCCTTTCTGCCCTCTGCCCCGACACAAGCACAGCCTTCCACATGGTCAGTATCAGTGAGGAGAGTAGGACATTCGTTACAATGGATGACCCTACACTGAAATATACTCAATGCTTGTAGTTTATATTTGGGTTCACTCTTGGCATTTAGACAAATGTATAATGACATATATCCACCATCACAGTGTCATACAGGTTATTTTCAGTGAAAATTCACTGAAAATTTTCTCTCTTCTGCCTGTTCATCCCCACCAGTCACCATCACCAAACCTTTGACAACCACTGACTTTCTTACTGTTTCTTTAATTTTGCTTTCCCCAGAATGTCATAGACTTGGAATCACACAGTATGTAGCCTTTTCAGATTGGCTTCTTTCACTGAGGATATGTATTTAAGGTTCCTCCATGTCTTTGCATGGCTTGACAGATCATTTCTTTTTTTTGTTTCTGTTTTCTATTAAAGTGTAATTAACATACAGGGTTATATCAGTTTTAAGCATTCCATGTAATGATTCAGCAATTCTTCGCATTAGCCAGTGCCCATCATGATGAGTGTACGCTTAATCCCCTTCACCTATTTAACCCATGCCCACCCATCTCCCTTCTGGCAACCACCACTTTGTTCTCTACATTTAAAAGTCTGGTTTTTTTTGGGTTTGTCTCTCTCTCTTTTTTTTTTTTTTTTCTTAGTTTGTTTTGTTTCTTAAGTCCCACATATGAGTGAAATCATAAGGTCATCTCTTTTTAGTACTGAATGATATTCCATTGTTTGGATGGACCACAATTTATTTTTCCCTTCCTCTACTAAAGGTTATGTTGGTTGCTTCCGAGTTTTGGCAATCAATAATAATGCTGCTATAAACATTTATATTCAGGTTTTTGTGTGGGCAAAACTTTTCAGGTTGTTTAAGTAAAATACCAAGGAATATAACTGCTGAATTCTTATAATTTTATAAGAAACTGTCAAACTACTTCGCAAAGTAGATGTGCCATTTTGTATTCCCACCAGCAATGAATGAGAGTTCCTGTTGCTCCACATCCTTGCCAGCATTTGCTTTTGTCAGTGTTCTGGATTTCGTCCATTCTAATGGGTGTGTAGTAGTATCTCATTGTTTTAATTTGCAATTTCCCTGATGACATGATGTGGAGCATCTTTTCATATCCTGTTTGCCCTCCTGTATCTTTCTCGATGAGTTGTCTCTTAACGTCTTTGGCCCAAATTTTCGTCAGGTTATTTGTTTTCTTATTGTTGAGTTTTAGTGTTCTTTGTAAATTTAAAATAGCAGTTCTTTATCAGATGTGTCTTTTGTGAAAACTTTCAACCAGTCTGCAGCTTGTCTTCTAATTCTCTTGATATTGTCTTTTGTGAAGTAGACTTTAAGTTTATGGAGGCCAGCTTAACTATTTCTTTGGTAGATTATATCTTTCATATCCAAAAAAGCATTGCCATATGAAAGGTCCTCTATATTTTCTGCTACATTATATTCTAGGAGTTCTGTAGTTTTGTGTTTTACATTTAGGTCTAAGATCCATTTTGAGTTAATTTTTATGAAGGCTATAACATTCATCTTTTCGTGTGAACAGTTAGTTGTTCCAGAACCATTTGTTAAAGACTATCTTTGTTCCTTTGTATTATTTTTACTTCTTGATCAAAGATTAGTTGACTATATTTATGGAGGTTTATTTCTGGTCTCTCTACTCTGTTCTATTGATTTATTTGTCTATTCTTTCACTAACACCACACCATTTTTATTACTGTAGCTTTATAGTAAATCATGAGTTTGGGTAGCTCAGTACTCCAACATTGTTCCTCTCCATTATTGTGTTGGTTATCCTGAGTCTTTTGCCTCTACACAAAATAACTCCCTGGTCCTGAGTATGGCAACATGATTTGTTGCTTAAAAAGCCAACTTTTGAAATGAAATTATTTATTGATCATTCCTCCAAATTCAATGGCATGGTAGGAAATAGGCAGGGGAAATAAAAGTCTATTTGCAGAGCTTAAAACTTACCCAAGGCTGCAAGGTACATTTGCTGGCACTTTCAGACTGCAGAACTAGAGCTCAGGACAGGATCCTTTTTATGCTGGAGTTCTCTGTCAGTCTGGATTCTCTCAGGAGAATGGAACACATCTAAGTATTCCAGGAATAAAGGCTTCAAGCTTGGAATTAGGACATATATGAGTATTGGAAGAGCTAGGCTTACAAAGGTCAGAAAAGTTGCTGCAGAAAATCAGGAAAGCTGTAGCCAGAACGTTGGGGAAGTAGACACTAATGACCTCAAAAGCTTCTAAGGAAACTGCTATGGTTCTTAAGAACTCTGCAGAAGCTCCTACCAACTGGCTTAATCTGCAGTGACAGAATGGGTGATTCACAAGGACTGGCTGAGAAGCAACTGTGGAGCTCAGATCTGCTCACATGTCTGCTGACGAAATCTCCAGAGAAGAATGGCCTCTGCTCCTCACATGTCTCATTGGCAAACCCTGACTTGGAACCACACCACAGAGGGTTTCTGAGAACTGTAGTTTCCCAATCCTTAGAAGGGTGTGGCAGGTGATACCATGCTGATAAAAGGCTATTCACTCCAGTTGTTCTCCAAGGGGGACTTTTACACGATTATTCTTTCTGGTGTAGTGATTACAGGCAAACTTGACTTACAGAGAGCAGGTCTAGGAGCATCTCTTCCGCAGGCTATTTTCTCTTCCAGTGCCATGGTCTCCCCTAAAAATTCTCCTTGCCTCCTTCCTTCTTAATCCTGTCACCAGGAGGCCCTCATCTACTTGCCTTGGGTTTTGCTTAATTCTTAGCTGTGGGATGATTCACTAAGTGGTTACTCATCTTTTTTTCTGAGAGGATGATTGGTGCCTTGCAGGGCACCTAGCATTGGTCACATAGTAGGGCCTCAGTAAAGGTAAGTTCCTTTCTTCTCTATACTAGGTATTTGATGGTTTTGTCTATCCATTACCCATTCATCCATCTGTGGGTCATAGTGGCTCCATTCATGTTGGGAATGATCCCTTGTCTATTCCTGTAGTTTCCCAATCCCAATCCCAATCCATATGAAAGGACCTTTCATATGGTAATGCTTTTTTGGATATGAAAGATATAATCTACCAAAGAAATAGTTAAGCTGGACCTCCATAAACTTAAAGTCTGCTTCACATGGACAAACATGTGTCCGTGGGGTCTGGATAAGGCTGCCCACTGCTTTGCTTCCTTTCTATCCACCCTTCCACCTGCTTCAGGAGTGGGTGTGTGACTTGGATTTGGCCAATCAATATTTCCCACCCCTCTGGTGCTTATGAGTGGCTGAGGGATGGGCATGTGACTCAAACTGGTCCAGTGAGAGTCAGATCTGCAAATTGTATGGGAACTGTGGGAAAGAGAAGCCCCCTCCCCCTTGGTGATTCACCTGGGTGATTCAGGTGATGAAATGTAAGCCTAGAGAAGCTGGAGGACTCTTTGTCTTTAAGAATCAAGCATCTGCCTGAAATGCAGCCATCAGAGAAGTAGTGGAGTCTAGGGATGGAGGGAGTCCTGACAACTTTGTGGGGTCCCTACATTCAATTTAGTCTAAGACTTCTGAACATTCATGCCCCTGGTGAAGCCCTCATTCTTGACTTTCAATCCACAATGATTCTGAGACCAAAAGGAAGACATTCTGGAGAACAAAAGAGAAGATTTCAGATCAAGAGTAATACAACTACAGACTATTTCAGGAAAAAGAGCAGGGTCATGTTTAAAGTTGATTTAGACACAAACTACCGGATCTCTTGTGCTCTTCCCGAACCTTTCCAGAATCTTTCCAGAATCTGTCCCTAAAATCTCTAAGCACCTTTTTGGCCTGCTTTAATAACATTTGCTTTACCTTAAACCCTGGAATTTAAGAAAAGTAACATATGTTCAATATTTTGGCTTTAATAATTAACAGTATACATATATGCCAGGACATGATTCTATCTCTACTAAGACAGTATTGTGTATTGTCTCTGTTTCAGTGGCTTTTACAAAAAATATGAGTCCTCATTAGTGTTTTATACATTATTTCAAACAAAAAATATTTCAGTTGTGGAAGGCTATAGTAGTCTTGGTGATTTGACCTGTGAATATAATTGTCATGTATTACAGTGTTTTTATTGAAGTGCTGATTTCAAATAACAGGCCTATAAATGAATTTTTAGGATTCAGGCTTGGGGAATTACTTATTTCTCTAATTTAGCATTTGTTTTCACAGAGGACTTAATACATGCATGCTATGTACTAAAAAATGCAAATTCAATGTTGAAAAAAATCTTATGCAGAAAAGCCAAAATGAGCATGCTTTTGAGCTGTGATAATAGAAGCCCAGTGTTGGGTCGAGAGAGGTGAACCTCTGTACTGGTCAGACCACACAGAGCAGTGTGGGATATGGTCAACTGCATGGTCCAACCACTACAAGGAGCTCTGCCATGGAGCCAAATTCTAAGGACTTTGATAAGTAGGAAGAGTCTGGAGGAGAGTGGTGGGATCCTGGGAGATCCTGGGACATAGGAAACCCCAACAGATAGTCAAAGGATCCAGGAATGTTTAGTCTGGAACACGTAGGGCTTGAAGAGAACACATGGTCATTCTGTAGGTGGTGGGTCTGCTCATTATGTGTGGTTCTGAGGGCTTAACCAAGCCAGTGAATGGAAGGTGAAGGAAGACAGAGTATCAGTGTCTGGGGACGGTCACAGCTGGAGGGGTTTGCCTGACCTGGATGGCTATCAGGAGATTTGACTGGCAGAGCAGTTAAGAGCTGTTGCTCTGGGGTTAGATGCCTTGGTTAGGATCCTGCTTAATGGTTGTGTGACCCTGACAGGTTCCTCATTTGGAAATTAGAACAATGTTAGTACCTACCCCATAGGAATGGTTACAGGAAGTTAATTAAGATGAATGTGAAAGTTTGCAAGATTATGGGCAAGGACGTACATAACAGATTGCCAAGCATACTAAGTACAGTTGTCTAATTAGTTGTTTGTTGACTGACTGAGGAATGAATGAAAGGAATGGATCATACCTAATGTCTCATCCACCTGTGATTCTGGTGCCTCATCAAGAATAGCAGCAGTTAGGAGAACCTGGGGGGCTTTGTTGGTTAAGTGTCTGCGTTTGGCACAGGTCATGGTCTCCAGGTCCTGGGATTGAGCCCCAAGTTGGACTCCCTGCTCAGCGGGGAACCTGCTTCTCCTTCTCCCTCACTGCTCTCCCCTGCTCATGCTCTCTCTCTTTCTCTCTCAACTAACTAAATAAAATATTTTAAAAATAGCATTCAAAAAAATTTTTAAAAATAGCATTTTCTTTTTTGTGGATAGACATCAATTCCATATTTATGGGTTTTAATGGTTTTAATATATCTTATATATATTAGATATATGTAATTTGTATTTACATACTATATAACATATAGAAATTATAAATATATAAATATGTAAATTAATGCTATATGAAGAAATTTATAAATTATTAAAGATTTATATATATTATGTATATTTATATTATATATGTTTACAGTTTAAAAGCATAGAAAATCAAGAGGCAGGAAGGAAAAACACCCATGATGATCTCTTCTACCATAAATAACCACTAACATTTCCTTTGATTCTTTTTCCATGTTTTTGTTTACATAGTTGGATCACACAATATGCAGATTTTGTTTCCTATATAGGGTTTTTTTTTGTTTTTGTTTTTGTTTTTGGCGAAACATTACATGGCAGTTTGATTACTTTGGGTGTTTGTTTACTCATTTACTCCTTCAATCTTGAGCATCCACTGAGCACCTACAACGTGTTCAGATCCAGAAATACAGAGATGAACAGGCGACGGTTCTTGGCCTCCCTTGGCCAAGCCAGGTGCTAGCCATTGAGTTCATAAGAGTGAATAATGGGATATTAAACAATTAAAACCCCTGTTTTTACCATTTGCATTGAAACGCTTGCCCCAAATGTGTATTATCAACAGTTACCATGTTTCTTTTTACCCTTGGAGTAGAAAATCTTCCCCAAATAATCAGTTCCTTTGCCTTTAACAATGCTTGTCTCCCTGCTGTAACCACCCGATTGCTTGGAGCTGCCAATGCACACACCGAGCTAGGAGACACGTTCCCAGACGATGCTTAATTAAATCCTTTAATTATTAGCCACTCACCACATTTGCATCATTCCCTAGTGCTTAGCAGCAGAATCACTTAGGAGGAGAAGCCAGCCTCCTGTCTGTCCAAATTACTGCCTCATTTAGAATTTTATCAGATTCAGGAAAGTTGGAATTCTGAACATTTTTTTTTTTAACTCACCAGCATTTAGATTTGTGCTAAGCAAGTCTTTACACTTTGAAAATACCCTTTATCCAAATTGGTAAGTTAAGCCCAGACTTCAAGTTGTACCCAAATATAGATTAGCTTAATCAAAGTCATTGATGAGAGTAGCATTACCAAAGGGAACTGGAAAGCGATGTTTTTTATAGCTTTATTTGCAGAACAAACCCTTTGCCACTGTGGAACCTCATGCATTGTGTGTGTGTGTGTGTGTGTGTGTTTACAGACTCAAGCTGTAAAGGCAGTTACGGAGGGAAAGAGAAATGGTGAAATGTGAGTTGAGTTTCTGCTTGGCCACGGGTTAACTGATGACCTGTCATTCCCCTTGTCTGGGTCTCAGACTCCCAATCTCTTACATAGTCCCGTGCCCCGGGGATGGTGCAAGGATGAGGGGAGGCAGGAGAAAGGAAAGAACCTTCCAGCTATAAAGAAAATGGAGAAGGGGAGGGGTGAGTTGGCAAGAAGTATGGGGGCCACAAGCGGCCTAGAACTCTCTGCATACTGCTTGTGAGGAAAAACAGCAGTGCTAACCATGCGCCTGGGTTCATAACTTGCTTTTAATGCCGATTTTATCTTTGGCCCTGACACAGGGTTGGGAGGCAGGATTGATGTTAAACTCCATTTTACAAATGAGGAGACATCCTCAGAGTGCCTGAGAGAAACACCGACTCCTCCCCAAAGCCCGTGCCCTCGATGAAATGTTTCAAAGCAGGCGGCAAAGCAGAGCCGGTCAGCTGGGTGCTCGGTCCTCTTCCTGCCTGGGAGGAATCAGGAGGCTGAGCCCTGGTGCTGGGCTGCTGTAGATTCTGTCCTTTCTCTTGGGGGGAAGTGCCTTCAGTCCTCCCTTCTCGGAGGCCTCCGATGTTGGTAGGCACAACACCAATGGCTACCTTAGGCACCTGAGGACACCATAAGACAGGTGGAGCAAAAATTCTTTCATGGAAGCAGAGAAGGTATTTGGCAATCTGAAGAACAAATATGGTGCTCAAAAATATTGTTTAGGTCAAGACTTTCATTGTGCAGATACTCCACTGGTGTTCTAGTCTCTGGCGCCTCCTTTGACCGTCTATCTAAAATAGCCAAGTCTTTCCCTCCTGTCACTGACATCTATCCGGGTCCTCTCCCCGTCCTGGCATAATCTTCCTCCTGAGCCCCTGCTACCATCTACCCAACTAGAAGACTTTTGGTCTATTTGTTTATCATCTCACTCGTCCCCATCCCCCCTTTCCAGAAGGCAAGCTCAAGGAGGCTGGGCTCTGCTGTGTTCCCACAGCCCTAGCATAGTGCCTGTGGCATGGTAGGTGCTCAGTAAATATTTATTGAATAAATAAATGAATGTGAGCAACTCCTAGAATCTTCTGAAGCTTGTAGGTGATGGAATCTGCCAAAAAGACTCTTCATTTATATAAAAAGACTTAATTAGGGATGATTCTTCTCTGGATAAGATGATGTGAGAGAATTTGCCCAGGCTTGTTGTAAGTCCTATTTAGAAAAATGACTTTTCCTGTGCACTCTTATGTGGCAGGTATTGTTCTGGGAACCTGGGATTTAAAACAAAAACATAACAAAACAATATCGTGAATGGGACGTGACTCTACCCCCAGACTATGGGTGGGACAGAAAAGCAAGCAGATCATTAGAGTAGAACGTGAGGTGATTGGCTTGTTCAAGCTGCTGAGGGAGTCCGGGAAGGGAAGCCAATAACTTACCCAGAGGAGTTGGGAAAAGTTTTAGAGAGGGGATAAAGAGAACTGAAGACATTCCAAAGAAGAAAAGAAAGTACGAAGGCAAGGCGTTATTAAAGGAGCAGGATGGCTATGCTTGGCTGTGCGGGTTGTGCACTGCAAAATTCCAGGTGTGTGAGGAGGGGTGGGCAGGGGTATTCATATTGTAGTCTATGTGCAATGAGGTAGCCCTATGAAAGGACAAGGCAAGTTCAGAGAATGGAGAGAAATGCAGGGAAGCTGGGAGGTAAGGTGAATTTAATGGAAATTAGGGAAATGAAGGGTAGGATGGGAGGCAAAGTCAGAATGAGAAGAGCCTTGCAAGCAAGGTAAGGCACTTGAAGTTTTCTCTCTAGGCCACTGAAGGCTAATGGCACAGAAACCAGAGACAAGAAGGTTCAATGTAGCATGTTCTGTTCTGGGTATGATAATGAGGATGGAGTGTGTACACGATCTAAGATCTTCTCATGGAAACAGTCCCCTTTTCTCTCTCCTGAGTGATTCCGAGCAAAGGAAAGCCACAGAGTTCAGCTGTGGAGCAGATGACTTGCTGGTGGAGGCGGCAGGAAGTTCAGAGACCTGTAGTTCTGAGGGTCTTCTCCCCACTGATGGAGCCCCTGGAGGAACCGTCATCAGGAGTGGTCCACAGCCCGAGTCTGGAGTCCCATGGCTGGTGGGTCACAGGAGTAGGTGCCTCCAGGAGCAGGGGCAGCCCCTCTTCGGGGTCTCTGGTTGCCCTGGGACTAGAACTCAAGCCTGAAAGTCAGAGGCAGAGCTCTCAGAGCCCTGGGAACTGGTCAGCGGGTTTTAGGACTGGTATTCCTTGGTAGCCTGTTGGCTTACATGCATTCATTCTCTCTTCGGAACCACCCCACTAACCACCTAGATCTGACTTCCTGTTCTCAAAATTCTTGTTCTTCTATTTTGTGGAACCCTCTGGCCCCTTTAGCCTCCGTATTTGCCATTCTCATGTCTCTTCTTGCTTCCTTCCTCCGATGTTGTTGTTCTGTCCTGGATATCTTTCTCTTCTCGCTTCGTGTCCTTTCCCTGACTTCTCTCACCCTCCGGATCTGTTCATGTAGGAGTCACTCCTGACTCCCAGGGTCTCTTGCGCCTGAGGTTGGGCCCCTTTAAACAACCATCTTGACCTCCTTGACCTCTCCATCTGGATGCCCCCCAGCCCCAGCCACATCAAACCTAACAGGACACCAGCTGTCCCGTAGGCAGAACCCGTTTCCCCTTGCAAACCTGGACCTTCTCCTGGGTCCTTGCTCTGTGAACCAGCCGCCAGTCACCCAAGACCCAGAGTCAGAAACCTGCGGTCAATCCTGATACCTCCCTCCCCTGAGCCCACGTTGTTGGAGCCAGTGGCTTATCAAGGTCTGGACTAGCTCTGCCTCTGGTCTCTCACATCTGTCTAGCCTTCCCCAAATCCGTGCTCCAGGGTCCTCTTTCTTGGCCTGGGTTTTGGGGACGGCCCCCAAAGAACTTCTCTTGCCTTCACCTAAGCCTTCCTCAATGAGCTGCCCGAGTTACCTCTTTAAAGCACTGGACATTTCTGGCCCCTCTGGCTACCGTGGCTCGAGAGCCTTCAGGAGCACAGCCCGGCAGGCCCTCCTCGGGCTCTGCTTCCCCGGCTGGCCCTCACACCGGGCCCTCATGCTGTCCGTTCCCTCTTCAGTCCCTCAGAGGGGCAGGCAGGTGTGCTCCCCACTAGGTCTCTGACCGGTGGCTCCCTTGACTTGGACTGTTTTCGGCAATACTCCCAAGGCCCCTTGCTGCCCCCCTCCAGTGAGGAATCCTCCTAAGTGTCCTGAGAATGGGAGCTCGTCACCCCCACTGGCCTGACTCCAGGGGCCTCCCCCCGAGACTCACAAACACATCAAGAACACAGATACTGCCCTACTCAGTTTTGTGGGGCGTATTTTTGGCAGGCCAGTCAATAAAAACTGAATGCATAAGTGTGTCATTTTCTTGTTTGGAAGCCAGATTTGTAGATAAACTCGGGCGGATGATGCCTTGCCTCTAGACAGTAGCCTCCTTATGGAAATTGATTGAATTCAAGACTTTTTCTCCTCCTCCCAGCACTGACTGTGTATGAATTGATTCAATAGGGTTCTGTCATCCAAGATAAAGAAGTACTTGGCATACATGCTTCTTTTTTTCTTTGAAAGATTTAGAATCTCCAATTGCAATTTAAATTTATATGTATTTAAAGTAAACACCATGGCAGCTGGTGGGAAAAGGCAAAAACCTTGAAGAGGCAGTGGCTTGTTTTTTAATTAAAGCATATCACATGACTTCATTCTTCTGAGTCCTTTAGCCTTAAATCATCATTGGTGGAGAGACCTTGAAAATGGAAATGGTTTTCACCTGCACAGAAGTTGGGGCGAGCAAATGAAGGCAAACGAAAAAGAACCACTGCTCTCAGCAGGGCAGCCCGGCCCAGCTGGATTTTCGGAGACCCCCTCGGATTGGGGTGGTTGCCTCCTGTCCCACCCCTGGTCTCCAGGCAGCACAGTTGGGGAGTGTGGGGGCCAGACCCCCTCTGGTGGGTTGTCACTGCCCCTTAGGAGGTCCACACCAGGTTGAGCTTGATTCCTGCCCTGAGCCACTACTGCGGGGGGCCTGGCAACCTCCCCGTGGCATCACTGTTGCTACCCATGGTCAGGAAAGATCCATGAGTCACCGGAACGCTCCTGGCGATGATGGAGCGTCCGGAAGCGCCTGGCGACAGGCCTGACAGGGAGGCATTATTCCTTCCGTGCAGTCGACAGACAGCACCTTAAAATGATTAACTCGAGGAGAAGTTTGACACTGTCCTGAAAAGGTCCAAGGTTGAACATCACCATGGTTCTCTACATGGCTGTGCTTCCAGACGCTTTCCACGCTCTCTGTCCGGATCCAGACACACAGGGCACCGCACCTTCCGTGTGGAATTTGGCTTCTCCTCCCCCCCCCCCGCCACGTTATGTACATCGTGGGAGCTGCTGATCTTAGCTTCTCATCACTCCATATGTCCTGAGGGCTGCGGCTGGGTTCCAGAAGCAGGGATGATAACGCAGGCGGCCAGATGCCCCAGACTGAAGGGGGATGTTCCAGGGGCAGCCCCTCCACCCCGAGTGCCCAAGGGCCTCCTTCTGTATAGAGCCCAGCCTGTGAGACTGATCAAGACTAGGCTTCTCTTCTCAATGAAATAATTTATTTTCTCTTTGTAACGAGTGAACAACCTTAAAAAAGTAAAGAATCTTTATTTTCATATGGTACTTGTCTCTCTTTTCTTAAAAAAAGAGGTTTTGTTTATTTGAGAGTGAGACAGAGCGAGCGCCTGAGTGGAGGGGGAGGGACAGAGGGAGAAGCAGACTCCCTGCTGAGCAGGGAGCCTGATGCAGGACTCGATCCCAGGACCCTGAGATCATGACCTGAGCTGAAGGCAGACGCTTAACTGACTGAGCCCCAATCTTCTAAAGATTATTAGAAGTGATCATTTATTGAATACTTCCCAGGTACAACTGTGGGTTTTCTGCCCTCGAATCACAGTGGATTTTCCCTCCTTCTTGGGGAGGGGGGAAGAGGGACTCGAGTAATGACCTCGTCAGGACTCCTGTCCAGATGGGACCCCGTGCGACAGAGGCAGGTGTGTACAGACCCTCATTATCTGGGATCTTGGCTCTAGAAAATGTAAAATTGTTATAAGACACAGTGAAAGCAAGGACACGAAAACCAGGAACGTATGTTTACTTTACCTTCGAGGAGGCACAGTATGTTGTACTGGGCGGCAGTGTGCTGGTTTGTTAGCACGAACAAGGAACTGATACACTGTCAGGGCACACGAGGCGTAATTTTTGTCTGACTAAATTGTCTCAGAGTACCAACCCCTTTCCCTTTATCTGTGACCTTCACAGCCCTAGATCACAAAGAAGGTCATTTTGGCAAAAATATCAGAGGCCATTCCTCTTCCCGCCTGCGCCCCTCTTTGTCTTCGGCTATTTATACCTCATGCTTCCACCGCCCCCTCTGTCGTCATTCTGGATGACCTTCTTTTCTTTTCTTCTTTTGTTAACTGGCCCTGTGCTACCAGCTCCTTACCTGTCACCGAGGAGGGCTCTGAGCTGAGCTGTTCTCGTGTAATCATGATTCGGCGTTATATAAAAATAACATGATGATCTGTTTTTCTAATTTTATAGCCCCTTTTGTCAGTTTAGCCATGAATATTTTTGGATGCTGATAACTTTCCCTGATTCATGAACCATCAGGACAGAGAGACAGTAAATACCACAGTCTTCCCCACAAAAGGAGTGAAAAAACAGAGGGAGTGGTTCGAGGTGATGGTTAAGTGAGTGACCCAGATGTCCTTGCCCCGGGTCTGGAGGAGAAGTGACTGCATTTGGGATCTTCTGGAGTCTTCCGAGCATTGTGCCATTCCTTTTCTGTATGGACCTCAGAATCCCCTGCAAGGTCAGAAGGTGATGAGCCCATGTTACAGATGAGCCTCAGAGAGCAACATCAATTTGCCCCACGACTCGTGCAGGTCAATGCCAGTGCTGAGACTCCAAGTGGCTCTTAAATTTTAAGAGCATTGGAGGGAGGGGCGCCTGGGTGGCTCAGTGGGTTAAAGCCTCTGCCTTTGGCTCGGGTCATGATACCAGGGTGCTGGGATCGAGCCCCGAATCGGGCTCTCTGCTCAGCAGGGAGCCTGCTTCCCCCTCTCTCTCTCTCTGCCTGCCTCTCTGCCTACTTGTGATCTCTGTCAAATAAATAAATAAAATCTTAAAAAAAAAAAAAGAGCATTGAGGGAGTCTGGAAGCTGAGGTGAGCAGAGCAAAGGGAGTGTTTCCAGGTGAGGGGCCTCAGGTGGAAATCAGCTGGGACGCATTGCGTGATGAAAAATTCAAACAAATTAGCAGGTATGGAATATGTAAAAGGAATTTCAAACTTCGTATGTCAGATGACTGGGCTTTTAGTATTTCTTGGAAGACTCTGGGCAAGCGGCCGAACCACTGCCTTTATCTTTCTTTTCCCCAACTGCATGAGCTCCATTGTCCCCAGCCCTTATCTCTCAGAACGTAGGCCAGGCAAACTCTGGAAGTTAAATGGAAAATGCTCTTTTTTGTCCTGCAGCAACCTGCCTGTCAGATAGCTTCTAGATAAGGCACCCAGGCCCTTTGCAGGGCTCGTACACGGCAAATGGTTTTTGGCAATAAAAACTGACCGTCAATGTAAAAAGAACTTAGGGAAAAAAAATCTTTTGAATTGTTATTTTTCCCCGAGGACTTAAAGGAAGAGGGAGAGTTTGCTTAAAGGGGAGTACTTTCCCACAGACTCTAGTAGCTAGTAATTTGGGCCTGTAAAACCGTATTCCAACGACAACCTGCACCAAACGTCTTGAAAATCGCTTTTGACCCAAGGAACAGACTCCAGGAAGCCACTGTTGATATCTTTAAATGAATCCAGCTGGATTTCTCTGATGTATTGATCCAGGGGATGTGGTAGGGAGTCTGGGGGACAATGCTTGAAGTCGATCCAATGCATTTTGAATAAAAGTTTATTTTATTGCCACTTTTATTAAAAGCCCTAAGATTTTTAAGACTGTAGCAGTGGGAACCCATGGCTGCCAGGAGGCAATGGGCTCTGCTGCCCCAGGTGCCTCCTTCTGTGGGTTGAGTGCAGACCCGCCCCAGGTCCCAGCTTCTCCTGTGCTCGTCCCTTCCAGGGACCTGGATCGGAAAAAAACCAGGCAGAGCTCAAGTTTGTAATTATTTCCATGAACATCCCTTAAACATTCCTGGATTCTGGATCTTCCAGCAAAATTCTGGAGTTCCCTCCACTCTACTTGCCTTCAGAAGCCTGGGCTGGACCTCATCTCCTCCCCATCTGGCCTCATATTGGGCTGACCACCATCGGTCCTCTGCCCTCCCACACTGCCAGGGCACCATTCCCCCGCCCCAGCCCCTCCCGGTGTCCTGAGAAGGAGCCTGTGGCAGGCCAGTGCACGCTGCCCAGGCTTCCTGCAGGAGACTGAGGCCGGTGCCCGGGCCAGGTGGCCATGCTGAACCCTTCATTTATCAGCTTGGGACAGGGGCAGTGTGCTATGCGGGCCTCTGGATGGCCAGGGCTTTTATTCTCAGTGGGCAGTGTCAGCCATGGGGAGTGGAGGGGAATGTAAGGGCAAAACCTCATCTTTCTCAAAAATGCCATAAAAAAGAAAAAGAAAAAGAAAACCAAACCACCCCAAAACAAACAACCCAACCCACTTTGGACAGACCACCAAGACGTGATGAATCTGAGGGCTCTGGTGCTTGTGAGCCAAAAACAAGTTGAGGAAAAACAGAGCTGTGAGGGAGGCAAATCATTGACAAAGACAAAAATGGTCTTTTGTGCAACCCGGAGGAAGCCAAGCGGGGAGCCGCGGCCGATGAATCGCCCGGAGCAGGAGTGCCGCCCAGACCCATCTGTCCAAGTCCTACATTCTGGATTAATCCTGAGGGAAAGAATGAAACCCTGATGCCACTGGGGTCTGGAAGAACTTTTCCAGCCTGGATCCTCAGGGATTCTTGGAAGCAAATGATCTTGTGTTTCCTGATATCTGGGCTCTGGTTGGAAGGACCCCATTATGAAGAACCCACTGTCCCTCAGGGGGTCGATGGTCCCAGGGAAAATGGAGAAAGCTGCCCTTCACAGAGGAAGTTGCGGTCCCCAAAGGCCAATCAAAACACTGCGGAGTATAAAATGTCACACTCAAGCCTTGTCGTGGTCACCTGGGTCATCAGAGTGTGGCCTGCGTCAGCTTCAGACTCGGTTGCTCTCAAGGAGACTTGTCATTGCTGCAGCTTCATCTTTACAGAGAGAAAGTGTCAAAATAAGATCAGTACTTTTCCTTCAACCTTCCATTATTCAATGTGGTAGTTAGAAAGAAATTTTAAGTAGTGATGTTATCCACAGTTTCTTAGTCTAAACAGAAACCATTACTTTTTGCACAAACATCTTGTGAATCCCACCATGTGCCAGGCATTGTGCTAGCTGTGGACATGGTTGCTCTTTTCTTAGGGCTATATTGTCCTTTGAAGAAGATGGGCGTATAAATAAGTCCAGGGCCCTGTGATAAATGCTCCTTAGATCTGTGCCCCATGCAAGAAGATACCTCTTTTCTTTTTCAAATTCTTCACCCAAGAGTTTGCTGCTATCTTCCTTCGGATTTATGCAAGTGTAGTGGGAGGCCTGGTGGATATTGGAATCATTTCTGGGTCTCCTGCCTGCGATGGTTGGGTTTATGGGTTGATGTCGGCTCCTCACCTGGGCAACCTTCATTTCAGCTCTGGTGACATTTTCCTTGTCACAGTGGACCAGATGGGAAGATGGGGATGGGCTTAATGAAACCACACACCTCTCAGCTTACCTGGGCAGATGAGACAAAGCTAACTTGGTCAACCAATGAGGGCTGTTCATAATACAAAGGACTTCTTCCTCTCCAGACATATTGCCCTTAGTAGCTCCCTGGTTAGCTTTAGATTTTCTCTCCATACCTGGAAAACAGTGTTGTCTCCTTCTAATCTGTAAAAGAAACTTTGTTGCTGAAGAGAAAGAGAAATTTCCTAGTTGCGCCCATCTGCCTGGAATTTCCTGGTCATATTGGGTTGTAGTTCATTTTTCTTCTTTCTGCCATGTTGAAAGCAGCCCAAAGTGAAACCCGGCTGAGATATGCCAGCCAATATCTCCACCCTTGGCCGCAACAGCAAGGGCCTTTGCCAGGCACAGCCCCCTCCAGGGGATGGATCTTAAGCAAAACTGTGCTGCCACAAAATATGTCCCCTCCTGATTCCTGGCCACCTCTGCACTGACATTTTTGTAGTTGTGCTGAATTAGACCTGGAGCTGTTCTGCCCCTTTTCTTTTCTTGGCTTACTGAAAGTGGTTATGGTATCATGGTATAAAGAGGGCAAATCAGATCCATCATGCTACAGAAAGCCTTCCAAAAATAGAGGCCAAAGCATGTCCTGGGAAGTACTGGCTCATTCTCTTAGCTCCCAAAGGAAGCATCTGGAGTCATCCCTTGGTGAATTATGAAAGACTCCAGCTAGTTAAGGTCACTGGTGAGAACTTCAAATCTTATAATTTCCACTGTGCATCCTGATCCTGAGGGAGGAGCATCTCTCGAGTGTCACACGTGTGTCTTTTCCTAGCAACAATTTTGTCAGGGCTTCATTTGATTGTTTCTCTAACAAAAAGCCTAAAATGTGACTTCTGAAGACATGGTAAGATGATTGAGATTTCCCTGTGGAAACTGGAGAAGGCCGCCTTAATTGACACCAGCAGAACAATGGGCATTGAGGATTTGCAGCTCCAGCTACGAGCAAATGGAAAGTTGTCTCTGCTGTAAGAATTTCATTTTTGGTGAATGGTTTGATTCAGACACAAAGTCAGAAGGTAGAATTCCAGGGAGATGTTTCCATCTTGGGTTCTAATTGATTTCTTTTTGCCTACCTCCAGCCACCTAGAAATGATTAAGAATGAAAGTTTTTATATAAGGGAAATAACATGGTGAGTCTTTCCGATGCTGTTTCTCTGAGGGGAAGTTAAAAGTGCCAGGCAAGCATTTAAATACTACAGTACTTTATGAGGTAGAACATTTGTAAGCATTAATTATTACCAAGGCTAATTAGATATCATTGGGTCAACTATAAAGCAAGTTCAGGGGCTATTCTATTCAGCAGGGAAACAAATCTTTGGTAAAACAAAGTGTGTGGAGACAAAAATTTGAAGGGTGAATGGTGCCAGAGTCAATTAGAGCAGTTCTGCTTTGGTAGGTATTAAATACTGGGGTTCCATCAAAGATTTCCATGTAATCCCTTGAAAAGTGGTTCAACCAAAAAATGTTTAGTAAAATAGTTTTCTATAGAGTATTGCTTCTGTCCTCCCTTCTATCTTGTATCACCTGGTTTCTCTTCTCAAGGACATACATCCCTTTTAAAAATACAGAATTAAATATACCCCCACCCACAATTACTCTCTGTAATACCCAGCCCTTTTAGCTAGTGCGCATGGCTGGGGAAGATATGGCTGAGGTCAAACAGGGGGAGGGTGAAACACATGCTCCTTGTAATTCGATCAGCAGGCAGGTGGGCTCTGTGGACAGACCGTACTTGTCTAACAGAAGTGCCAAGCTTGAAGGAAAGAAAGAAGCAGAATTTTCCCTTACAAAGAGATCACCATCACCTGACAGCTTTATTCATTGGTAAATTAGCAGGGTATGACTGTATGGAATCATGGACACCAAAGAGTTTTTGACCTCCTCAAAATTGTAACCTTAGGCCTCATTTTTTCCCAGCCAGTTCTTTTTACAAATTGCCTTCAGCATCCATGCCACTAAAATCATCCTTCTAGGAAGCACAACACAGTTCTCCAATGATACACATTGGATTTGGGGGGGACCCCCCAGAAATCACAGAGTCAAATCAGGTAGTTGAGGGGGTCATTAGCTAGGTAATGACATTTTAAGTAAAAATCCTATAAACACCAGTTTCCCCCTGGGATTCATTAACTGGTTCTGGAGAACTTATATTAAAAAAAAATTAATTCATTCTCTCAAATCCCTTCTTATTGAACCACTACCCCAGGCAAGTAATTTCTCCTCTGTTACGACCTCTTACTATTCTCCAATTAAAAACACTGCCTCTTAGCTAATGCTGTCCACTGCTTCAGAGTACCTTTTCCAGGCCAGTCCGTCAAATGAAAACCCAACTACTGCTTGAGGGCTCTCAAAGCTTTCTTTCTTTAAGCTGCCATATTCAAAATTCAGGCTTCAGAAATTCTGCTTGCATTCCGTAGTGTTTGGGAGGTTGACCGCAGTCCGCCGTTATTCTGAGCTATTTTTAGAGCACATGCTTGGCTTCACGTTATTTACATTGGTGAAATTAGATGGCTACTCGCCAGTAGCCCCTTTCCCTTCTGAGATGCTGACAGCACCTTCATTCTGTTGCTCCTGGGAAGACCTAGGTGCTCGGGGCACGCAGGTCATATAATTGCCAAAAAACAATAACTATCTCAAGCATCTGCTTACATAATCCATCCCTTTTTTTTTTTTTTTCAGACAGAACCACAGATACAAGCTGAATTTTTTTTTTTTAATCATCCCCCATCCCCTTAGTAATCATGTTGCCAGACTCCTGGGGCGTCGAGTAGGTTCTGCTAACCAAAACACAGAGCAAATTCTGGGAGACCAACAAGGACATCAGTACAATACCGTTCCCTTTGTTTCCATAGAACTGTGTTCATGTTGATGGTTTGCTTTCATTTTCTTGCTTGTAAAACTTGCTTGTGAAACATAGCCTGCTTGAAACGTAGGGAGGGTGACAGGATTTCCAAACTTGAGGGACAAAATGAGATGAGACTCATGGAAGTCCTACACGCAGAGCGGCGAAATGGCTCGGGAACATTTTCTAGCTGACCGAGTGTTTTGAATATCAAACTGGGAATGTTACCCCAAGTTTCAACACTTTTCAGTGTATTATACACTCCATGCCGTGATTAGTATTTCAGAACAGCTTGAAAAATTGCACAAAGTTCAGCGGATGACCCAGTCACGTTAGAGTAATAATATAGCCCCCAAAAAACCTCCTCCGTGCCTCCCCACTTTCATGTGAGAACCCTGTTGCACTTTATAAATTTGGCTTTGTTAATCTTCATGGTTTCATTGCCTGGTTGACACGTTTGCTAGTGTTTCAGATCTTTTTTTTTCCCTTAGGTAAGTGTGCAATATCAAGGCCTGCCTTGCAGAAAATGGATGCAGTCCTTGACTTTTGCCCATTCTAATATGATCATTAAGTAACCCTGGAGGAAAATGGAACACTTTGAACAAGCGATGTGAAGCAGATGTAGCTTCAGAAGGAACATTTAAAAATGTGCATTGGATATGACGTCTTTTCACATTTCAGAAATCGCCGGCACAGTGGATTGTTTAAAATATATGAAATGAGATTTAGCAGCTGGGGAGCACTTGATTATCTACATTGTGGTGTTAAATCCCAATAAGTGTTTCGAACAGTGCACTGATATGTAACATTACCGAATAACACTTTCTATTGAACGAACACCGTTAGATCTCATGGCCCTGAGTTTTGTCCTATCAAAGGATTATGGGCCACATGTTAATCCGGGATAACATACAATCGCATAATTGTCAGAGCTGTATTTCAGAAGTTGTTAACTTGAGTATGCAACTTTATTTCGTACACGACGGTGAGGTATGTCCTAAGCAGGGCCAGTCAGAGGGTTTGGGGTGTGGATGAGAACCAGTGGCTCCAGTCCAATACATCCATGGAAGGGAAAGAATCAGAAGACGTAGTTGGTGTTTTGCAGTCCGAGCCACCTGTTTGACTGGATGTCTGTTTCTTATCCTGTTGGGTTAACTTGTTATAAGTCCCGCCTAGCATGGTGTGTTGGATTTTCGTTCTCCCAGAGATCGTAACAGGGTCAGATCCTGTGAGCTGACTCACTTCCATTCCTATGTGGGCCACCATGCAGTGGCGAAAGTTGATCTTGCCAATCTTATTTTCCATGGCTCTTCCTTGATGATTATGAAAGTCTCCTCCCCTGGGGCCTATTACATAATGCGGGTGCCATACCCTAAAAATTGGTTAGGGAAATAAACACCACTGTAACTGCTGTTGACAGCAGATATGAAGCTCAATCCCAAAATCTGGCATGAGAGATAGGGCGTCTTTCTTCCTCTCATTCTGGGTTCATCTTTTTGCCCTGGGTTTTGTCTAAGGGCCAAGAGGAGGCGGATGCGTGTTAATGGGATGTAGGTGGACAGGTCCCGCTATGGAGGCCATCTCTCCACGTGGGCACCTGGTGATTCCTTGTCATGGGGGCTGGCTCTTGGTGACCAGTCAGTGTAGCTCTCCCTCCTTGACCTACATTCCCAGCTACAAGGCCACCCCATGTCCTGTGCTCCCTGTGTTGTTTTCATACTGCCCAGGAGTCATTTTGTGGCTTAAGGAGCATTTGGGAAATAGAAGATTTGTGGGGCTAAGTCCCTGTCTGCCTAGAAATTTCATGTTGTCATTTCTTTTCCTTTGGAGCCATTCCCAGGAAACAGATCATAGATGTCCCTCATTCTTGGATCTCACAAACTTAACTAGAGATTGACTCCTTCCTAGGATTGGTTTGGGGGATGGAGCAGGGGGCAGTCTGGGTCTTTATTCTGAGTCCTTCAGATGTTTACCTTCTTATATGACTCTTTTGGCCTCCAGAAAATCCTTTTCCATTCTTCCATTCTTGGGGGGATTGTGTTATTACTCATGAGTTATCCTTCTTCATCTCTCTCCACACCATGAACATTCTTCCTTCCTCTCATTATCTAAGATTTTGAAGGGAAAGGCAAATTGAGGGCGAGAGAAGGATATTCTGAACAAAGCCATTGCTAAATATTTCAAAACTTTAAGCTATCACACATTTATAGATCACTGGTGGGCCAGGCACTATGCTGTGTGCAAATATTTTATCCCATTTTCACCACTTATAAAGCAGGCATTGTTAGCTATAAAAATAGGCTCATAATCATCTGCACGTATATGTGTGTGTGTGTGTGTGTGTGTGTGTGGGTGTGTGTGTGTGTGTGTGTATGTATTCGGAAATCTAAGCTCAGAGAGGTTAAGTAACTAGTCCCCATACCAGTAAGTGGGGAAGAGTAAGATATGAACAAGGCTTTTCTGATTCCAGAGCACAGACTCTATCCCCTAAAATAGTGGAATCCCTAGAGATTCTGATGTGACTGCTCAGAAAGCAGACTGGACATCTGGATTTTTTTTTTTTTTTTAAGGTTCCCAAGTGATTCTGTTCCACCGGACTGGGAACCAGGGCAGTAAACCACATGCCCCACAGATACAAGCACTGTTGCGGATCTGTCACACCCTGCTCGAGGCTGTCCATCTGAGATAGGTCTTTGGCTTTTATTCCTTTTTGTCCCTGAAAGGTGAACAGGCATCTGGAAAGAAACTAGCAGCAGAGTGAAGCACATATGTCATTGGGATTTTGAGCCGCAGTATATATTCTTAACTTTGTATCTTTTTGTGTGCCAGAATGATTCCTAACTGCTCATCAGGCAAGAGGAAACTCTGGTCATCTTGGAGCACAATGGGAAAGGGAAACTTAAAATGTTTTCGATTTTGACTTAAACTCTTCAAACAGAGAGAGGACCAAGGCACAGTGCTCTGTGATGCGGCCTGGAAAATTTGTTTGAAAAAAATCTTTCTCTGGAACATTTTCTGAGAGGGTGGCGGGAGTGGGAGGGCTATTTTTACCATTTCCAATGGAACTCATAAATGATCTTCTTCCAAGAGGGCTAATTTCATAGGAGGCTGGAGAAGTCAATAAAGGCCTTAAATAAGTTGAACTTCTTTAGTTTTCACTGAAAGGCCATAGTCAATTGTAGCCCTTGTTAAAAGTTAAGTCGGGAAATGTCTCTGAGGAGAAATTCAAGCTCTCCTTCCAGTTTGGACTGGTCATGAATGGTGATTATCTGACTGTAATTCAAATCATATGTGCCGCCCTTGTTTTTGCCCTCCTCGAGATTATTTTTCCCCTTTTAAATCGAGCAAAATAGTCCTTGGCTTAAGGCAGACCTGTTCACATAAAGACATGAAATGAGGTGGTGTTCCAAGACCTCAAAGTGCAAACCAGATTTATAAATCTCCGTGACGACATGGCCCCGTACCACCACATCCATGATGAGCTTGATAATTTTCAGCTCAACCTTCCCCCCGGTGACTCATGAAAGAATACATTTCAGAACATGAAACCAACCTCATCAGAAAAATACGAACGTGGACAAAGCCGAGTCATGGGCTTTATTTGTACACTTGCAGCAAAGACTCACTATCTGTACAGATGCCTAACCATACACATGTCTCCAAACTGTTGAACAAAGAAGGGACAGCCACATGTCTGTAGGAATCCTTCCCAGCATCTTGATGTCTCATGTCCCTGTGGACAGTGTGTGGAGACACTTGGTTTTACTGACATGAAGGTTTTCCGCATGTTTGGCCTCTTTTTAGACAGAGCTTTAGGCCACATGAGGCTGGAGGGGCTGGTAGGGAGAGCTTGTCATTTACAGCCTCCTCAGGGGGAGGGGTGTAGGTTCTGTGCTGGCCCTTCCTGGAGTGATCTTGAAACCCTACAAACAATTTGAGCCTTAGTTTCCTTCTGTAAAAGGGAAACAGACAAGGACTGGGTGGGTGGCTCATTCGGGTAAGCGTCAGACTCTTGGTTTCGGCTCAGCTCATGGTCTCAAGGTCTGGGGATCAAGCCCTGTGTTGGGCTCCACACCCAGCTTGTAGTCTGCCTCTCCCTCGGCTCCTCCCCCTGCTCCAAATAGATCAATAAATCAATTAAGAAAATAAATAAAAGGGAAGACAATAATTCTTATCTCACAGGGTCATTGCAAGGTTCCAGTAGCGTTATGGGAAGAATTTGTAGAGCATCAGAGAAACACTAGCTATTGTGGTTTTCATGGTCATTAGGAAGATGTTGAGGACTGCAAAAGAGATAAAACGTGCCTTGAAAAGGAACAAGAGAAATACCCACAGCCCCGCCCTGCTCCACGCAGGCACATGACCTCTGGGGATGCTTTCACATGTTCCTTGTCATGGGCCTTGGAGGTTTGTTTTTTTTTTTTATTATTTTTTTTATGGTTTTCAAACTTATCCTCACTGTTATGCGACCAGATTTCTTTAAAGGGTCCTTAGTGTTCTAAAAATTTTAAGACCCTATTCTTAAAATGTGTTTTATTTGTGATGCCACAGGTCATTATTTGTTTCCCCTGGCTTGTTCATGAAGTATCAGCCAGAGCTGGTCTCTAGCCATGTCCTGTACCCTTTAGTAACTCCATCAGCCCAGGGACCTACACCACCCCTCCCCCCAGGCCCACCCTGTGTTTTCTGTGCTTACGTGTGCAATATGTGCACTGGGGTGTATATCCTTGTACCCTTGCTCATTGTCTTCACAGGTTTCTATGGTCAAATCGATAGAGCAAGAGTTAGGCAGATCTCTTGGATATGGCCCTGTACTGCTGCATTTTGTAATAAAATATGGTAATGCACAAGATTATTGTTTAAATTCACCTACATGGCAAAACATTCTTCTGACAGTCTGTCTCGAGCAGCATGGGACAGCTGTCACTGAGGCAATGAAAACTCCATCTACCTTTCATACTTTGGGGTTCAGGCATGGTCCTCCTGAGCCATAGGAAGAAAAGAAACCAGCAGAATGACAGCAGCAAACTAAAGCACCATCAGCATACAATTCAGGAATGTTAGAGCTACTGACTCCGATCTTCTAGGTTTACAAGTCATGGTCATGGCTTTTGGAACTAAGAGGGAGAGAAGGAATCAGGGACGGGAAGGTAAAGGGAGACAAAGGAATAACCTTTATAGGGGCAGCCTTGGAAGGCATCTATCCATTCCATGGATGGATCACGCATACTGTGGGAAGGTCTGCCCTCCTTACCTCTTAGAAAAAAGAGTTCTACCATCTAGAGTCAGGCTGAGGCTGTGGCTGCTATGGAAAGTGCCAGGGCTCCCAGTAAGCTGTGTGGCCCGGGGGTGGGGGGTGGTGGAAATGAGAAACACCCCCGGCTGCTCATAAGCTCAAGCCCTCCCCATCTGAGTAGGTTCAGGAAAGGTTTTAAGCTCAAAGCTTTCCCTGTATTGAGCAGCTGAGTGTCTCCTCTCCTTTGGGATCATGATGGAACCAGGAAGTAAGAGTCAACAACAATCGGGTGGAAGAGACATCTCCAGCATTCTGGAAGCTTCCACCGTTGTGTTCCCAGTGTTAGCGATGCCAGTCCATGGTGGAGCATTAGGCAAAGACCTTCTCGAGCAGTTCTGAGGATATAAAGGGGCCCATGGGTTAAAACAGCTGCTTTTACAGAAAACTCTTTCCTTGGGAGGTGTTTTACCTATTTCAGGTCACTAGGGCACCCTATAAGACATCAGATTCCTTTTCCATGTGCCCGGTGTGTCCTAAGACATGTGCCCGGGTGTGTCCTCAATTCTTTAACTTCCCTTTAGAGGAATGCCTGTGTGTAATCTCTAGGATTTTCCAAAATGTATCCCCCTGCCCTTTGGATAAGCAGAGACTTGGGCACTCAGCAGAACAAATTTAGTCCTTAATTCCTCCGCTGCACAGTCAGCAATGGCCACGCACAACCTTGGGGCCATTGGTGAGGCTTCTCGCAAAATCTAATTTAGCACAACGGATACATTCCAAAGAAAGAGCGAACACGCTTGGCTCATGTTTGTTTTTACAAAGTGAGCCCTGATTTTGTTAAAGAGTGACAACAGAGGTGGCTGCAACTGCAAGGAACATTTTTGTGCCTTGTTCCAACCAAAATTTTCCAACAGATTTTAATGTAATTCCACCACCTCCCACCCCCGCCCCCTGCAATGAGAAAAATCTGCTTCCGCCATAAGAAGTCAAGTTTCAGCAAAGAATAATGATCTCTCTGCAACTCAATTATGAGTAATTGAGAAGTGGTTGTAGAAGAACTGGCCGCAAATACTCAGCTCACCACAGCATGGCAGACGCCAGGCTGGGAGGGTGAGTGTGGGCTGCATCTTCTCTTAAGAAGTCTCCTTTTGCCCCATCTCTGCATGTGTGTGTCAGCCCAGCTTTCTGGCGTGGCCCCTCGAGCAGGTGCAAGGGCACCGGCCATCTGTGGGGAAGAAAAGCTTTTGGCCCCTTAGAATAAATGCGTGGAAAAGTGTGACACGTTATCACCATTTCCATCTGGGCTTTTTGCATCCGTGCTCAGGCAAACACATGTCTTCTCAATTGAAATATTACCAATTGTGACCATGGGGGGATAAATGGAGGGGGTGTTCTACTGGTTTCTTCCAAGCTCGAAATGAGACCAAATGATGCTTAATGTTGGAGAAATAAGGGTCCATTTTCTCTTGTTTTGTGTTAAAGAGTCCTTGGGGCAGAGTTCTGAAAGTTATTACACTAATTACAGTCAATGCTGGGTCCCACCGTAAGCCTTGATTTGCCTCATACTATTTACTCCTTTTAATGTTATTATCCAGATTGAGTCTCAGGCCCAAGTTCATGCAGCTATTAAATTGAGTCAGGATTCAATTCTGGGCCTCCAGTAAAAGCATTTTGCTGAGTTTGAGTGTTCACTAAGGAAACAGGTTCTAAGCATCCTCCAGACCCTTGGTGACACTTTGACATGTCTGCCGATCTTGAATCATTCTGTTTCATCAGGAGGATTGTTAAAGGCATAACCTGGAAGTCCATCTATCAGTAGGACACACATCTGGACAAAGTAAACTTCTGAGCCTTTTTCTTTTCATTTGGTTTTTACATGAGGCCAGATTTTCATGGCTTCCATTGACAAGGTCAGTGCTTCGCCAAATCAGCCCAGTAGAACCAAGGCAGGTTTATACTAAACCAGGGTTGGGTTGGTTACCATAGCCCTTTCCAATAGAAGCAACGCCTGGAAAGTATGCTCCTTTGTGCCATATTTTTTTTCCCCCATTTCCAACATTTGAATCATTTATTAAAGAAAGGAGTTGTTCTTTTCCTTACTTTGCTTAGGACGGTATGTTCTTTAAAAATAGAAAACAGAGCAAAAGCCAAATATTGAGAACCAAGCCATATCACCCACAGAATACCCTGGAGACCCTCTCTTTCACACAGGTACCACACATCACAATCGTCTTGTATCTGCACATAGTGCATGGGAAGGAAATCCCTCCCCTGAATAAACAGAAACACAGTGCCTTTGATTAATGGGCAATATGGAATTTGGTGTATCATTAATTATGTAAACCCACAGTTAATGAATACATATGGTACAAATTCAAAAGGACACCCACTGAACAGAGTCCCTTTCACACCATCCAAAAGTCTACTCAATTCCTTTCATTGGAGGCACACCAATGGGACCAATACTTGTTTGCTTGTTTGTTTCCTCTTTCTCTCTTCTTTGTTTCTTCTTTTCTTTTTCTTTTATTTTCTTTTCTTTTTTCTTCCTTTCTTCCTTCTCTCTCTTTCTTACTCCCTTTCCTCCCCTCCTCCTCACTTCCTCCCCCTTCCTTCCTTCCTATCTTTCTTTTCTCAAGTATTATTGAACCCAGTCTTCTTTTTTATTTATATTAAAATAGTTGGGATTGAAATCATCATACTCTTCCCCTATCTAGGGATAACATTGGCTGTTGGGGTGTTGACATTGTATGTTTACCTCCAGCAGAGGCATTTCACCTCTACTGACATTTATTAAGTCCGTGCTCTATTTCAGAGTCTGTGTCGAAACAGCCAACTCAAGTTGCCAATCAAGTCCAACAGCTGTCAGTGAGTTTTAGAAAACTGATAGTCAAAGTTTCCAACTGGAAACTAGACAAGTTAATTAAGAAAACAGATAAATAAATTACCCTGGAAAAGAAGAGCAATGAGAGGGCTAAACCCCACCAGACCTCAAAACATGGGAGGAAACCTTTATAAGTGAAACAGGTTGGTACTGAAACACAAATAGGTAGACTAATAGAGCAGAGTAGGAAATCCAAAAAGATATCCATTTACATGTAGAAACAGGATATGAAAAAGGTGGCATTTCACCTTGTGTAGGAATGGAACTTTCTACAAGTACTGTTGAGGTAAGTAGATAGCCATTAGATAAACAAAATTGGATCCATTTCTCACACCATATTCCAGGGTCAATTCCAAGAAGGTACATGATTAGAATGTAAAAACTGAAACTATAAAAAATGTTAGAATACATATTGGCAAATTATTACTTAACTTTGGAGAGAGTGAAACTTTTTGAACTATTAGTCAAATCCAGACACAATAAGGGAAAGAACTGATAAACTTCTTTGTATTGAAATTAAAAAAAAATCAAAGAACAAAAATAAAAGACTCTAAGTAAGATAAAAAGACAAATGACAAACTAGGGAAAATATTTGCAGCATCTATCAAGGGCTAATGGTTAGCAGCCTTAATGTGTAAAAATGCTTTAAAAATTAGAGAGGGCGCCTGGGTGACTCAGTGGGTTAAGCCTCTGCCTTCGCTCAGGTCATTATCCCAGGGTCCTGGGATCGAGGATTGGGCTCTCTGCTCAGTAGGGAACCTGCTTCCCCCCACCCCCGCCTGCCTGTCTCTCTGCCTACTTGTGATCTCTGTCTGTCAAGTAAATAAAATCTTTAAAAAAAATTAGAGGAGAAAAACTCCAACAATTTTATAGAAATAGGCTAGAAATATAAGCAGACAATTGACAGAAAAGAATAGGGGCACCTGGGTGGCTCAGTCAGTTCAGTGTCTGTGTTCAGCTCAGGTCACAATTCCAGAGTCCTGGAATCGAGCCCAACATGTGCTCTGGCTCCCTGCTCAGTGGGGAGCCTGCTTCTCCCTCTCCTTCTTTCTCTTGCTACCTCTGTCGCTATCTCTGTTTCTCTCTCTCAGATAAATAAATAAAATCTTAAAAACAAAGTACAGGGGCACTTGGGTGGCTCAGTTGGTTAAGTGGCTGCCTTCAGCTCAGGTCATGATTCCAGGGTCCTGGGATCAAGCCCCACATCAGGTTCCCTGCTTAGCAGAGAGCCTGCTTCTCTCTCTCCCTCTATCTGTTGCTCTGCTTACTTCTGTTCTCTCTATCTCTCTGTCAAATAAATAAATAAAATCTTTAAAAAAAAACAAACAAAAAACCAAACAAACAAAAGTACAAATCTCTCTTAATGGTATGAAAAAATGCTCAACTTTATTTAAAATAAAATAAATGTAAAACAAAAACTACATCAAGATACATCTCATCTATTAGGTGCCAAAATCCAAAAGGTTTACAATATGCCCTACTGGCAAAGCTCTAGGGACAAAGTCACTGTCATATGGTGTTGGTAGGAATGTGAAATAGTACAATCACTGTAAGGAGGCTTTGACATTCAGCTAAACTACGCACAGCTTTACCCTACGACTCAGCAATTCTACTTCTAAGACTCTCCAAAATACCCTGATAAAAATATAAATAATAGGATATTTGCTGAAGCACTATTTACAAGAGCATTTCCATCAAAGTGAACTCACTGAATGAACTGTGGGCCATCCACATAATTAAGTACTTCATGGCCATACGAAGGAACAAGCATCTTTAGGTATCATCTCCTTATATAGAACTCAGGAGTGATTTCCAAGGTTAAAAGGACAAAGATAGAGAAAAGAGTAATATTCTGTCATTTATCAATAAAGGGAGTATATATATATATTTATATATATATATTTATATATATTTATATATTCAGGGTTTTTTTTCCAATTGGAAGCTAGATTATTTTATTAGGAAAAACAGATAAATAATAGTTGCCAAGAAAATTCTGAAGAGCAATGAGGGGGATAAGCCCAACCAGACAAAACATGGTAGAAAATCTGTTTTAATTATAGAGGTTTTACACACACACACACACACACACACACACGCGCGCGCGCGCACATGCGCGTGTGTAAGCATGCCTAGGAGTGCACGCACACACACACAAAGTATCTTTAATTTCCTTGTATTAAAAAAGCAATCTAAGAATAAACCATTCATTTAAAAAAGACTACTTTTAGGAGGGGGGAACTCAACTTGGGGTGACAGAGATGGAAGCTAGCCTCCTTAAATATATTTTGTTTTGTTGATTTGATTTTGGAACCATGCAAATGTTTCACATCATTATGAAACTGATTTTTAAAACAAAATTTCAAAAAGCAACCTCTAAAAGCTGAGAACAAAATGAAACAAAATAAAACTGTGTATTGTCCTTGCAGCATAAACAGGGATAGATTCCTCCAAGTGACTTTTAAATATGGTAATCTGTGTGTCCCTAATGAGTACACTCTAAGAACAAAGAGAACTGCAAAAAGAAATCTTAAATTGTTTTCAGTAATCATATGGTTGGTGCTTGTGCTTATATTATTATTCTGATACTGTCATAGGCATGGTCTGGGGTAAAGCAAATGAATAATCATGTTAGTGTCACTGACAAATGGGATTTGGGACAAGAGTAGAGATACAATTGTAAGACTGAGAAATTTTAGTAAAATCTTTTCGTCTTGATTGTGAATTAAGGGTGTGAAATCAGATAAGTATATAGATAGCTAAATAGATAGATAGATAGATGGGTTTTTTAAGCTCTGTCCACTCAAAAGACCTAGAACCAAAAAACAAAACAAAAATACCCCCCCCCCAAAAAACCCATAAAAGACCTAGAGCTCATGACCAAAAGAACAGCAATGACCACACCTAGATTCAGGTTTTGGTTTTGCTAAACAGTCTACCTGCCAAAGCTTCTTGGCAAGATAGCTGATTTCAGGTTTGAGAGGAAATAAACAAAGTGAGCCTGGGACAACTTGTCATAATTGAAAGCAAGGAAGCAATCAAAGACTAGAAGGGACACGTCAAAGGAACTCAGGAACCAACTTGCAAAAGCTCCCAGAGGGCAAATATTTTCATATCAATAAAAGTAATAACTAAATGGATTGAGACCCATCAAATATGTTTGAATCCATGAGTTCAAGATGGTGTTGGAAAAATCACTGGTGATCTTTGGAGAACACAAGAAAATCACTCATTATTTGGAAAACTGGTAAATAAAGAACAAAGTATGTATCCTATGTTTTTGTTTTTGTTTTGTTTTGTTTTGTTTTGTTTTACATGAACTGTACCTGAGGAAACAAAAGTTGGTAAGAGGAAGTCACCCTTCATGAAAGTGTTACAGCTAATGGAGAGGGATGACAGAAGGCACAAAGCCAGTAAGGATAAAGCCTCAGCTTCTGATGCTCCTCTTCGGGGACCCAGGTTGGAGAAGGGAGGGTCTTTGCAAACCCTGATGACTTAATGGATCTGGGCAGTGGCCCCTCACAAAAAGAGAAACAACCCAACGGATGAAAGAACACACCATCTACCCATGAAGTGGTTGGTCTTGCCAAAAAACAGAACTTGAATCCGATGGAGGCTCTAGCTCCAACTACAATTCCAGAAGCACAGGGGCCAGAGAAACATGTGAATTCCAAGAGGGTATAATTGTCAAAGTGCAGAGAGTAGGGGACTCTATAGGACCAATGTCCCAGTTTCTTCAACACAAAATGTCAAGGAGATAAAACAGATAAGGAAGAACCAACAGATTTTTAAAAACTTTGGAGAATAATAACCAATCACATTGTATGGACCTAATTTGAATACTTCTTCAAATGATTTTAAAATGCCTAAGATAATCAAGAAAATATCGACACTGGGATATTGACGATGGAAGTTGATGATGAGAAATTATTACTGTTGGGGCTCCTGGGTGGCTCAGTGGTTAAGCCTCTGCCTTCAGCTCAGGTCATGATCTCAGGGTCCTGGGATTGAGCCCTGAATGGGGCTCTCTGCTCAGCGGGGAGCCTGCTTCCCCTCTCTCTCTGGCTGCCTCTCTGCCTACTTGTGATCTCTCTCTGTCAAATAAATAAATAAAATATTTTAAAAAAAGAAATTATTACTGTTAATTCTTTTTAGATGTGGTATTATTACTGAGATATTTTAAAGTGTCCTATTGTTTTACATATACATTATTGGGATATTTACAGATGAATCTATATGATATCTGATATTGTTTCAAAATAAATTGTGGTTTGAGGAGAGAGATATATGGGACACAGATAAAATAAGACTGACTATAAATCAGTAATTTTTGAAGCTGGCAATGGTACCTCCAATTCATTAAACTAGTTTCTTGGGTGCTTGGGAAGCTCAGTTGGTTAAGCGACTGTCTTTGGCTCAGGTCATGATCCTGGAGTCCTAAGATCAAGTCCCACACTGGCCTCCCAGTGGGGACTCTGTTTCTCTCTCTGACCCTCCCCCCTCTCATGCTCTCTCTCATTTTCACTCTCTCACATAAATAAATAAAATCTTTAAAAATATTTAAAAAAAAAACAATGTGCTCTAAAGGGGCATGTGCACTCCAATGTTTACAGCATCAATGTCCACATTAGCCAAACTATGGAAAGAGCCTAGATGTCCATCAACAGATGAATGGATAAAGAAGATGTGATGTATATATATACAATGGAATATTATGCAGCCATCAAAAAACCAAAATCTTCCCATTTGCAATGACACGGATGGAACTAGAGGGTATTATGCTGAGCAAAACAAGTCAATCAGAGAAAGACAATTATCTCATGATCTCACTGAAATGAAGAATTTAGGAAACAAGACAGAGGATCATAGGGGAAGGGAGGGAAAAATGAAACAAGACAAAGCCAGAGAGGGAGACAAACCGTAACAGACTCTTAATCTCAGGAAACAAACTGGGGGTTGCTGGAGTGGAGGGGGAGGGATGGGGTAACTGGGGGATGGACACTGGGGAGGGTATGTGCTATGGTGAGTGCTGTGAATTATGTAAGACTGATGAATCACAGACCTGTACCCTTGGGTACATAATACATGATGTGTTAAGTAAAAACAGAAAAATTTAAAAATTAAAATAAAAAAATTTAAAAAATTAACTCGTCTCTCCACTTTTATAGACACGTGAAACTTCTGTAATAAAAACTTGAATAAAAATAGAGGATAAGGAAAGACATAAAATGGCCTTTCCCTCATTTCAGAATACCTTTATGCAGATATAATTCATAGTCCACACACAAAAAATGAATCTGGACTTTCCAATTCCCCAAACAGACAGCTAACTTTAAATTTAAAACAAAAAAACATTTAGGGATCTTTATTTCAGTTCACTTCAAGTTTATTGCCGTCGCAATAATTAAAACAAAAGAAAAAAAAACCCAAGCCAAATAAGACACGAGGTATCTGGGCATTGATTTCAGCACATTCTTAAATTTTCCTGTTCACAAAAGACTTGGAAATGTCAGTGCTAAAAAGAGACAGCTAACCAACCGTCATCAAAAGATCTCAGATAATTAGAACGCTTCCTCCTTCTCCTCTCTCTTTTCCCATCTGTTTCTTTTTTGAAGTACTATTTTCTTAATTTACAAATTGCCATTGATCAGATTATAATAGTTGTCAGGAGCAGAGTTTTGAGGGATGTAAAGAATAATGATTGGCTTACTTGTCCCTTGCATTGCACTCGTTTTAAAATTGAGGTTTACACCAAGATGCTATTGTCCTATAAATAGAAGCACATTATTCACAGCAAACTGCCCTGAACTTTGACTTCTGTAAGGTGGTTGTTCTGAAGTTAAAACAGTCAGGGTCTTGCCTGGCTTGGACAAACGACTTGCAAACGGCAGCTGGATTGAGGGGGTGTCCCAGGTAGGGAAGAGACACACGGCCACCCCACCTGTGACATCCTCTGCTGTCCTTGTTGGGAAGGGCTCTCAGGTGCACCATGGGCCCCTCCCATTTGAGTGAGAGCACTGATGAATTTTATAAGTAATAATAATCATAATTTCTCTCAGGAAGATGTTATGGTGACCAAAGAGTGAAGAGGTAACATTTAGATTCGTTTGCACAGCCTGTCTTTAGCAGGACACCTCAGAACTTTGTGGTGCATTTTTACCAATGTTCTGACGACCTGTTTTGCATTGTAAATGAGATAGTTTTGGAAACAAAGTGAATCACTAGGGCAGAGACCAGCGATGGAAGGTTGTTTGGTGTTGTGGCCTTTCTCCGTTCATTCGGCAAACAAAGATTTATCAAGCGTGAACCGTTTTCATTGCGCCAGGTGCTGTGGGAGATGTCTCAGGAAAAGTCTGGGATCTCAACATGATGAGCATTTAGGGGCGGGGGTGAGACAGAACAGCGCTTCTAAGTTTGTATTCTAATTAAGTATGGTTCAGAGAAAGGGATATGCTATTTCAGATGAGTTGATTTTCACAATTTCTGGTCTCAGTGGAGACGGATCAAGGGAGGATTCCTACAAAAGGTTATATTTGAGCTGGGCGTTGAAGGTTGGTAGAATGTAGACACTGATGCACGCCCATGTGCATCCCTGCAGGGACCCGTGAGTGTATGCAATGTGTGGGGGAGTGGGGATGAGTCTGGGGAGAGCCTTTCTGTTGAGAGAAATGGCATAAACAAAAGGCCAGGAGGTGGGTAGGTGGGGCAGTGTCTGGAGAACAGGGACACGTTTGTTTACACCTGGCTTTATCCTTTGGAGTTTGGGGTCACTGTCCCTGCCTCCTCCGCCTGCCACGTCTGCAACGTTTCTTCCAAAGAGTGCGTGAATTGTATCTGTTGGAGTGGAAAATTTCTTTCAGAGTGTTTATGACGAATATTCTTTCAATTCCACTATCTACCGTGATAGTGAGATCATTAGATTGTGAATGACAGAGAAATATGATCTGGTTTTCTGAGTCTCTTGGTGGCTGGCTTCCTTTTAGAACTGGTAGATCGTTTTAAGAAAATTCACTGCCAGAGCTTAAAAAACCTGATAAATTTGTGCTGAACTAATTTAATTACAAAATATTTATTTACTTTATAAAAGGGACGCCTGAAGCGGATTCCTATCAATAACCTAGATTCCCTCATTGTATTTACAGTATAGTTTCTTTTGCTATAATTTGGTTTACATCGAATTTCGAGGTTCAAGTGTGTGGTATGAGACACACTGTAACACAAGATGGAGAAGAACATGCGGGTTTACCTCCATCAGTAGTGTTTTGTTTTGTTTTTTGTTTTTAAAGATGAATTTATTCATTTTGGAGGGGAGCGAGAGAGAGAAAGAGAACAAGTATATGTGAGCATGGGGAGTAGGGGCATGGGGAGAGAGAGAGCAAGTCTTAAGCAGACTCCATGCTCAGTGTGGCGCCTGACATGGGGATCTATCTCAAGACCTGGAGATCACAACTTACGTGGAAACCAGGAGTCCGTCACCCAGCTGACTGTGCCACTTGGGAGCCCCTCCATCACAAAGGCATCTATAAAGGAAGAACTGTATTCATGGCCTGACCCAGTGGTCTTTATGTTTGATGTCCACGAGTGTCCATGCCAGACCCCTGAAATCTTACAACTCGTATTTGCGTTTGTTTTCACGAGAAAGAACTTAATCTTACTGATACTTAATAGGTGGATGGATAGCAGTCATTTTGAAGTAAATATACACAAATCAGGGTTGTGTGTTCACAAAGGTTGGGGGGCTGGTTTGCATTCAACTGGTAAGGAGCTGGGTGTTACACACTTTGAACAACAGCCTTGTGATGGACCAGCTGAAGCTTCTTACTTTTTCAATGAAAAGCAGGGATATGTAGAGGGAAGGGGTCACGCTTGGGGGGCACATTTTAGTAAGATCGCCTGGGTTACCCTGTGCAGAATGGATTGGTGAGGGGTGGGGTGACTAGTTAGGGGACTACTAGTCTAGTACTCCAAGGACTCTACGGTTGTGGGATAAAGAGCTGCGACCAGGAGGTGATGCAGGCCATGTAGACAGTCCTGGTGCTGTCAATTCAATATCAGATTTGGTGTGATTTTGTTATTGTTTAGTTTTCCATTGTGCCTTCTGGCTTTATGACACAGATATGTTTATCCAGGACTGTGAGGAGGCCAGTGTTGTGGCTAAGAAAGACTTGCCCTAACGAAATGGTGTATTTTCTGAGACTTTGAATCGGGAAAAAGCCACTTAATACTGACATGTGACTTGTCTGCTGAAAACAGAGGAGGTTTGGCCTTCGATCCGGGACTTCAACTCAGACACCTGTTTACTTACTTACTATTGGTCTTTCTCGCTCGGATATAAGGGCAGAGATGGTCGATTTCCAGCCCAGGAACGGACTCTGACCCATGGGAGGAGCTCAATAAATCTTTCAAGTGTGCTCAACTCTGGGCTTGCCCTTGAGCATCAATCATCCTTGTCCTGAAGCTGCCCCAGCCTGTGTTGGGGGGGTGGTGGCGATCGCCCGGCTGGATGGCAGGCTTTGGCGTCTGTGCTGCAGGCCCTGAATAGTTCTGGAGAGCTCTCATTTGTAGAACAACTCTCATTTTCACACACATTCCCGGGGCCTGCAGGGGAAGAGCAGAACGGGAATTGGAGAGTAGGTGTGTGGTGTCCAAATGGCCATGGGCCTGACCGCGAGAGAGAGGCTGGTGTGACCCTTCCACAAGGCCAGGAAGGGCGGGAGAAGGGAAACCACTAAGGAGGAGAGAGGTGGTGACATTTTCATCATGGACCAGCTATGCTTTTCGCTGCTACAGGAGTTCTCTTTTCTTTGTTTCTTAAGGAACACTTTAAAAAGCAAGCACATACTCTTCTCTCCTCCCTCTCCTCTCTTTCTTTTCATTGGTTTAGGTATATTGCAGATTAATAATTTCAAAAAAGTCATGGCTAAGATTTATTGAGCCCTCACCATGGGCCAGGCATTGTGCTAAACACTTGAAAAAGACTCCATTCACCGAAAGCGAACAGCAGCTCTCTGTGAAGTGCTGAAGTTAGCCCCATTTCACAGATGAGGAAATTGAGATTTTTCAGAAAGTCCTGAGTCAATGTGTTCATCACTTCCCATGGCTCTTAAACTGTGGGCCCAGCAACAAAACCCCGGTGGGCTGACCCCAAAGGCTACAGGCATATCTAACACATTACACCACCTCCTCGAATAACATTAGCTACCTTTTGTTTTTCGGGAGAAAGCCCTTTCACCACTGCACACAGAACAGCATTTCCAATGCAGTCGAATTCCTCCCCAAGGCATTTGGGGCTTAACCCAGACTCTGACTTCTTGGACAAAAGTGGGTATGCTTGTGTTCCTCTCTGCATCCCACCTCCCTGATGGTAGGGACTCGGTAAATACCCACTCGATGAACAGTGGGCGACCTCCTTTCCCTACTGTCAATCCTCACACCCTCAGAAAAGATTTGAAGTTCATTTTGACTTTCAGGAACCATCAAAGCGCAGAAGTGCGTGGCAGCATGCTTACACTGACCTTGACTGTGGCTTCGTGTCTCTGTGGTGTCTTTGGGTGCCTCTTAATGAAAACTCATTAGGGGAGCAAGTGGCTCAAGATGGACTTGCCAACAAGGTAAAATTCCATTCTGTAGTGAAAAGCATGAAAACCAAGTTCTGGTGAGACAGCAAGGGTTTTATTTGTTTTCACAGTGAGTGGAATTCCCTGGCTTTTCCATCTTGTTCATCTGTCACAATCCCACCATCCCACTCTGAATTAGGGCACAAAGCTAGTGGATGTGGGCCTTGGGGCTTAGCTGCAGAGCTGAGACTTAGCACATGGATGAGTTCTGGTGGACCATGGCGTGTGTGCCATCGTGCCACTGAGCAGAACAGTAGGACTATCTACTGTCCTCCTGCCTCAAGATTGGAATCCATATCTGTGTTTTAGTCTGGAGGATTTACACTGGGATCCTACAAGCTACATGGGATGGTATATCTGCTCATTGATTTGAAACTTCCTTAACCCATTCAGCAGGTATTTTTCCAGAGTAAAATTATATTAAGGAATGACTTGTAACCTCAGGATCCTCCTAGGTCTCACTGTAACGTAGTGTCACTTTAGTCCATGAGGATATGACCTTTAGGACATCCATGTGGGAGAGAACATTGGGCAAGAGTGATCCAGTTACAGCCCGAGATATCTTGAGGGATAGAAATCCTGACTTGATGACAAGGGGTGACACGCCATTGGACCCAAGGCATGATTTACATTGCATTATCGGGGAGAAGGGTTACCTCCTGGTTAAAACAACAACAAAACTCTCCATTTTCTTGGAACTGCTGGAGCACCAAGTGGAGAATAGTTGCTGGAGTAAGAAGTAAACGCTAGTCTTGACTTTGACAATGACATGTTTTGTGCCTGGTGCCTAGTAAGCACTTAGTAGATATTTGATGAGCGTTACATTAAGAAAGTCTTGGACTAGGTATTTAATCTTTCTAGATTTCACTTTTTTTAATCAATGAAGGAGTAAATGTAGATCCCATGACTTCGAAAGTCCATCCCATCTTCTACAGTCTGTGACTGTGATTCTTTCTGTAGGAAGGCACACTGAGGAGAGGGAGAGAGAGATTTAATTAAACTCTTTTTAATTAAATCAGCACATCTTAAATGAGATCAGGCAGCCAAGGCATCCTTTTAATCAGTACTTTATAAATGGTTAGTTGACGGGTGCCTGGGGAGTTTCAGAAACACCAAAATTATCAACAAGAATTCAGGGGTCACTGTGGTCAGAGGTTGGCTGTGGTAATTTAGTCCAGCATGGGCGGTATAATTTCATGGCTGAGAACATGGATCGGATGGCCGGAGTCAGTCCTGGTTTTCCCACTCACTCACTAGCCTGGTCCATGGACAAGTGTCTCCTCTTAAACTTTTATGTTTACAATTTATGTGACATGGTGGTAACAATACACCTTTCCTCATACCATCCCTGAAACGGTTGAATGGAAATTTCTCTGAAACACTTGGCACAATGCCTGGTGTGAATTAAAGGTCAAGCATATATTTGGGGGACAGCTAAAGAACATGATCACCGTGTACCCAATGTTGTCCAGACTGACTTATCTAAACAATTCAAGCAACAGCACTCTGTGAACTTCCCTAGCTCTTTAAGAATGAGGAAGAATGCCTCAAAATATCTTTTTTTAAAAGATTTTATTTATTTATTTGACAGACGGAGATCACAAGTAGGCAGAGAGGCAGGCAGAGAGAGAGAGAGGAGGAAGCAGGCTCCCCACTGAGCAGAGAGCCTGATGCAGGGCTCGATCCCAGGACCCTGGGATCATGACCTGAGCCGAAGGCAGAGGCTTTAACCCACTGAGCCACCCAGGCACCCCTCAAAATATCTTTTGTAAAGAAGATGCATTAAGAATACATGTATTTTTGTGAGATTAAGAGTCATTTATGTTTTGTCTCCCTCCCAATCCCATCAATGGGGGGAAGGGGGTGGGGTTATGGACATAGGGAAGGGTATGTGCTATGGTGAGTGCTGTGAAGTGTGTAAACCTGGCGGTTCACAGACCTGTACCCCTGGGGATAAAAATATATGTTTATAAAAAATAAAAAAAAATATTCAAAAAAAAAAGAATACATGTATTGTTCTGTTCTGACTCAATGGTCATCTAATTAGAATATGATTTTCCTTATTTTGAGAAGGAAATGCTTTAACCTGTTAATGGAACCATTCCAGTCTGCTAACAGTGTACTATTTCTCATGATGGATCCATACACTGGCATTCTAGTTATATATCAGTCTTATGAGGTGAGTTAACTATTCAATTATGATCCAGAATTTGACAAACCTGCTGAAACTGACTTCCTGGAGCAATGAAGTGAAAGGTCACATCTTGAACTGAGGTCCAGATCCCAGGGGATGGTCTGAAGGACAGTTGACACCACTGGAAGACATTGACCTTGTACCCACTGGCCCTCTACCTGCCTTTCCTCAAGTGAAGGGTCCTCTGTTGGGACTACTCAGGTTATCAAGGCTGTAATAGAACTGTCTAGGCATTGGGTCTGTCACCACTAACCCTGAGCATCTAAATGCAGAACTTAGGAAGGTCCAATGAATGAAGCAGGAACGCTTACCTTAGACCTTGATTATAATCTCCTTGTGTTGGTTGATACTAAGCCAAGATAATTGCATTTTACTATAATTATGAAATGAATACAGAAAACACATGAAATATTAGGGTTGCAATGAAATAGAAAGATAGCAAACTGAGAAATATTGCAAATTCCTGGACAAATTCCACTACAGGCTGGCAGTCATCTCTTCCATTCCTGCTCTCACTGAATCCTCACAAATATCCTGCCATAGGGATTTAAAATGGAGAGAGCTTTATTTTTTGTTGAGGGATTTGAAACTCAAAGAGATCGAGAAGCGCCTCTCAACTCTTGTTTGTTGCAGGGCAGAATTGGGGCTCACACCCAGGTCCTTGACATTAAGCCTGGATCTTTTTGTCTTTGCATATAATCTTGGGGTCCTCCTTCATATAAGTGTGGGTTAGAATATGGTGGTCAGGAGTGGTTGTGAGTTTTATTACAATGTCAGAGTCAGAATTCAGAAGGTCCTTTGTACTTCTGTGAAATAAGGAAGGCTGTAGTTGGATATTCAGGAAAAGGCACAAGATATCTATGGCATGTCCTCAGCCAGTCTGAGTATATTGTACTCAGTAACCCAAGATGCTTTAAGGTTAATGTGATGGTGGATTGTAAACCAACTTCTTGCTCTGCTTGGTTTCTCATGTGAAATTTGTTTGAAAGGTTATTTAAAGAAAGAAGGATGGGGAGTCTGGATGTCTCCATCAGTTACCTGTCTGCCTTCAGCTCTGGTCATGATCTCAGGGTCCTGGGATGGAGCCCCACGTCAGGCTCCCTGCTCAGCTGGGAGTCTGCTTCTCCTTCTCCCTCTGGACCTTCCCCCTGCTCATGCTTGTTCTCGCTCTCAAAAGTGTATAAATTATCATATGGTTTCACTTATTTGTGGAGCATAACAAATAACATGGAGGACATGGGGAGATGGAGAGGAGAAGGGAGTTGAGGATAATTGGAAGGGGAGGTGAACCATGAAAGACTATGGACTCTGAAAAACAACCTGAGGGTTTTGAAGGGGCGGGGGTTAGGAGGTTGGGGGAGCCAGGTGGTGGGTATTAAGGAGGGCACGTATTGCATGGAGCACTGGGTGTGGTGCAAAAACAATGAATACTATTACGCTGAAAAGAAACTTTAAAAAAGTGTATAAATAAAATCTTTTAAAAGGGGGTTAATGCATACTTTATATTAACTTTGATTACTTTCGTTGGTGCGTATGAAACGGTAGCAGATTGACACCAAGCTCCCGTAACACACTTCTCAGAACGAGCACATGCCAACCCTGGCCAATGACAAGTTTCTAATTTCACCCACTGGACTTCAACAAGCATACTTTCCATAATTGCGTAGATCTGCACTTCAAAAAACCCACACTACATTGTCAGAGGGGAACTCTTCCGGGTTTGTACAAAAAAACTTCACTTCTTCCCTCTCACCCCCATTAGCAGTGAAAATACACACAGATGGCAAATAATGTGCTGCCTCCATTAAGGCAGACATGGCCCTTGTGACCTGTGAGAAGACACAGGCACCAGTTCAAGGCTGGGTCAGTCACACTCTGTGTTGATCATTCCAACCCCACAGAGCGTGTAATGGCTGGTGGGGGGTTGGGGGGAGGGGCTTGCACATGCAGGCATAATTAAAGAAGAGTTGGCTCCTCCAGTCTTCATGTTGACTTCTGGAGCCTTTACTTGTCAGCATGGAATGAAAGCAAAGACAAGCGTCCAGACTACAATACGGTGCGATGCAGCCTTCTTGGGTTAGAAAAACCCCAGTAAGGAGTCAAATACTCCAGAGTTGCTGGTGAGCAGTGCATCTGGTCAGTGCTCTGGAAACAAACAATTTTATTTGAACTATTATTTTTTTCCTCAGGAAAATTCCCACAGGAGTGTTTTGCTGGCCTCTCTGGTGCCACTCTGAGTTATTTTCCCTCATGTGATGTGTCGAAGCCACATACAATTTGTGTGTTGGCAGGATCCTTGAATGTCCCTTTGTCTTTCCCCTAATTCAAGTCCAGACCACGTTTATTGGGCAGACAAATCATTATATAGTGACATTTAAGACCGACAGAGAGGGTTTCTCGCTCTGTGGGCACAGAGCCTAACAATCTTCACAGACAATGATTTCTTTTTCGTACCTTCACCTACCCTTGTTTATTGAACCAATCAATATTTGCTGAGCACTTAATATGTGCCACAACAAGAATAATAGCAACAACAATAATGCCAAGAGTATCATTGTGTCCCGATCTTTAATGCTTTCAGACATTTCAGGCAGATAGAGAAGTGCTGGGTGTGCATGATTTCATTTCATCTGCACAGCCCTATCCCAATCCCCGTCCCCCAGACAAGCCAGGGATGGTAGGGCACGTTAGGTGATATGGGTGCCACACCACCAACTGGGACATAGGTGTTGCCTTCAAGCAGACTCAATCATTCCACAGGGCTTTACTGAGCACTTACTATGTGCCACTGGAGACACGGGGGCCTTAGGAGGCAGAGAGTTCCCTGACCTCCAGGATTTTCCTTCTAAGAGCATATGAAATGTAATGTAATGTACAAGTAATGTTAGTATTAAATGGATCAAGATCTCCAAATTGTCTTGCATGGAAACTGCATCTCAAATAGCATCTGTAAAAAAACTATGTATGTAACTCAGACACCTGACTATTTTGTAAGAGGGGCTCAGTGACTTCCACAGCCTTCCTTCCTGTATCTGCCTGTTGTCTTTCTGTCCCACCTCCTTGTGTTGTTATACCTGGTATCTGGATAGCCCTGTCTTACTGTGAAGTTATTTATAAGATAGGTTCCCTTGGAATGGTCTGTTCTTTCCTGTTTCAGACACTTCCTTTTTTTTTTTTTTAAAGATTTTATTTATTTATTTATTTGACAGAGAAAGAGATCACAAGTAGACAGAGAGGCAGGCAGAGAGAGAGAGAGAGAGAGAGAGAGAAGCAGGCTCCCCGCTGAGCAGAGAGCCCAATGCGGGGCTCGATCCCAGGACCCTGAGATCATGACCTGAGCCGAAGGCAGCGGCTTAACCCACTGAGCCACCCAGGCGCCCCCAGACACTTCCTTTTTGTTTGTTTTAATAGCTTTGCTGAGATATAATTCACATATCATTTAAAGTGTACAGTTAATGAATTTTAGTGTGTTCCTGGATAGGGGCAACTCTCATTAGAATCCATTTTATTTCGTTTTTTTTTTAAAAGATTTTTAATTTATTTGAGGCAGAGACTGTGCATGCGTGCACACACATACACACACAAGTGGGGTGGGGGGCAAAGAGAGAGGGAGAAACAGACTCCCTTCTGAACAGGGAGCTAGAATTGGGGCTTGATCCCAGGACCCTGAGATCATGACCTGAGCAGAAGTCAGACACTTAACCAACTGAGCCGTCCAGGTGCCCCATCAGAATCCATTTGAAAACATTTTTATCACCACAAAAGAAACTCTATACTCATTAGCGGTAACTCTTCATTTTTTTCAATGCCACTCATCCCTAGAAACCACTAATTTACTTTCTTTTTCTGTAGACTTGCTTATTCAAGAGATTTCATATAAATGGAATTATATAATGTGTGATCTTTTGTGAATTGCTTCTTTGACTTAGCATGATATTTTCAAGCTTCATTTTTATTGTAGTATGTATCTGTTCCTTTTTATGGATGTTCCTTTTTATGGATGAATACTATTCAGTTGAATGGACATACCACATTCTGTTTATCCATTCATCAGTTGATAGATATTTATTTCCACTTTTTGGCTATTATGAATAATGCAGCTGTAAACATTCATCTACAAGTTTTTGTGTGGACATATGTTTTTTATTTCTTTTGGATAGATACCTGGAAGTGAAATTGCTGAGTCATACGGTAATTTTATGTTAAGCATTTGAGGACCTGCCAGTCTGTTCTCCAGAAAGGCAGCACCATTTTGTGCTCTCCTTAGCAGGGTCTGAGGGTTCTGATATTTCCACATCCTCACTAAAACTTGTTATTATCTGTCTTTTAGATTCTAGCCATTTGACAGGGTGTGGACTGCTATCTCATTGTGGTTTTGATTTGTAGTTTTTTTTTTCTTGTTATATTTTTATTTTATTTTTTATAAACATATATTTTTATCCCCAGGGGTACAGGTCTGTGAATCGCCAGGTTTACACACTTCACAGCACTCACCATAGCACATACCCTCCCCAATGTCCATAACCCCACCCCCCCTCTCCCAACCCCCCTCCCCCCATCAACCCTCAGTTTGTTTTGTGAGATTAAGAGTCACTTATGGTTTATCTCCCGCCCAATCCCATCTTGTTTCATTTACTCTTCTCCTATCCCCTTAACCCCCCATGTTGCATCTCCTCTCCTTCATATCAGGGAGATCATATGATAGTTGTCTTTCTCCGATTGACTTATTTCACTAAGCATGATACCCTCTAGTTCCATCCACGTTGTCGCAAATGGCAAGATTTCATTTCTTTTGATGGCTGCATAGTATTCCATTGTGTATATATACCACTTCTTCTTTATCCATTCGTCTGTTGATGGACATCTAGGTTCTTTCCATAGTTTGGCTATTGTAGACATTGCTGCTATAAACATTCGGGTGCACGTGCCCCTTCGGATCACTACGTTTGTATCTTTAGGGTAAATACCCAGCATTGCAATTGCTGGGTCATAGGGTAGTTCTATTTTCAACATTTTGAGGAACCTCCATGCTGTTTTCCAGAGTGGTTGCACCAGCTTGCATTCCCACCAACAGTGTAGGAGGGTTCCCCTTTCTCCGCATCCTCGCCAGCATCTGTCATTTCCTGACTTGTTAATTTTAGCCATTCTGACTGGTGTGAGGTGGTATCTCATTGTGGTCTTGATTTGTATTTCCCTGATGCTGAGTGATATGGAGCACTTTTTCATGTGTCTGTTGGCCATCTGGATGTCTTCTTTGCAGAAATGTCTGTTCATGTCTTCTGCCCATTTCTTGATTGGATTATTTGTTCTTTGGGTGTTGAGTTTGCTAAATTCTTCATAGGTTTTGGACACTAGCCCTTTATCTGATATGTCATTTGCAAATATCTTCTCCCATTCTGTCAGTTGTCTTTTGGTTTTGTTAACTGTTTCCTTTGCTGTGCAAAAGCTTTTGATCTTGATGAAATCCCAATAGTTCATTTTTTCCCTTGCTTCCCTTGCCTTTGGCGATGTTCCTAGGAAGATGTTGCTGTGGCTGAGGTCGAAGAGGTTGCTGCCTGTGTTCTCCTCAAGGATTTGGATGGATTCCTTTCTCACATTGAGGTCCTTCATCCATTTTGAGTCTATTTTCGTGTGTGGTGTAAGGAAATGATCCAATTTCATTTTTCTGCATGTGGCTGTCCAATTTTCCCAACACCATTTGTTGAAGAGGCTGTCTTTTTTCCATTGGATATTCTTTCCTGCTTTGTCGAAGATTAGTTGACCATAGAGTTGAGGGTCTATTTCTGGGCTCTCTATTCTGTTCCATTGATCTATGTGTCTGTTTTTGTGCCAGTACCATGCTGTCTTGATGATGACAGCTTTGTAATAGAGCTTGAAGTCCGGAATTGTGATGCCACCAACTTTGGCTTTCTTTTTCAATATTGCTTTGGCTATTCGAGGTCTTTTCTGGTTCCATATAAATTTTAGGATTATTTGTTCCATTTCTTTGAAAAAAATGGATGGTACTTTGATAGGAATTGCATTAAATGTGTAGATTGCTTTAGGTAGCATAGACATTTTCACAATATTTATTCTTCCAATCCAGGAGCATGGAACATTTTTCCATTTCTTTGTGTCTTCCTCAATTTCTTTCATGAGTACTTTATAGTTTTCTGTGTATAGATTCTTAGTCTCTTTGGTTAGGTTTATTCCTAGGTATTTTATAGTTTTGGGTGCAATTGTAAATGGGATTGGCTCCTTAATTTCTCTTTCTTCTGTCTTGTTGTTGGTGTAGAGAAATGCAACTGATTTCTGTGCATTGATTTTATATCCTGACACTTTATTGAATTCCTGTACAAGTTCTAGCAGTTTTGGAGTGGAGTCTTTTGGGTTTTCCACATATAGTATCATATCATCTGCGAAGAGTGATAATTTGACTTCTTCTTTGCTGATTTGGATGCCTTTAATTTCTTTTTGTTGTCTGATTGCTGAGGCTAGGACTTCTAGTACTATGTTGAATAGCAGTGGTGATAACGGACATCCCTGCCGTGTTCCTGATCTTAGCGGAAAAGCTTTCAGTTTTTCTCCATTGAGAATGAAATTTGCGGTGGGTTTTTCATAGATGGCTTTGATAATATTGAGGTATGTGCCCTCTACCCCTACATTTTCAAGAGTTTTGATCAGGAAGGGATGCTGTACTTTGTCAAATGCTTTTTCAGCATCTATTGAGAGTATCATATGATTTTTGTTCTTTCTTTTATTAATGTGTTGTATCACATTGATTTGTGGATGTTGAACCAACCTTGCAGCCCTGGAATAAATCCCACTTGGTCGTGGTGAATAATCCTTTTAATGTACTGTTGAATCCTATTGGCTAGTATTTTGGCGAGAATTTTTGCATCTGTGTTCATCAAGGATATTAGTCTGTAGTTCTCTTTTTTGTTGGGATCCTTGTCTGGTTTTGGGATCAAGGTGATGCTGGCCTCATAAAATGAGTTTGGAATTTTTCCTTCCATTTCTAGTTTTTGGAACAGTTTCAGGAGAATAGGAATTAGTTCTTCTTTAAATGTTTGGTAGAATTCCCCCGGGAAGCCATCTGGCCCTGGGCTTTTGTTTGTTTGGAGATTTTTGATGACTGTTTCAATCTCCTTACTGGTTATGGGTCTGTTCAGGCTTTCTATTTCTTCCTGGTTCAGTTGTGGTAGTTTATATGTCTCTAGGAATGCATCCATTTCTTCCAGATTGTCAAATTTGTTGGCGTAGAGTTGCTCATAGTATGTTCTTATAATTGTCTGTATTTCTTTGGTGTTAGTTGTGATCTCTCCTCTTTCATTCATGATTTTATTTATTTGGGTCCTTTCTCTTTTCTTTTTGATAAGTCTGGCCAGGGGTTTATCGATCTTATTAATTCTTTCAAAGAACCAGCTCCTAGTTTCATTGATTTGTTCTATTGTTTTTTTGGTTTCTATTTCATTGATTTCTGCTCTGATCTTTATGATTTCTCTTCTCCTGCTGGGTTTAGGGTTTCTTTCTTGTTCTTTCTCTAGCTCTTTTAGGTGTAGGGTTAGGTTGTGTACCTGAGACCTTTCTTGTTTCTTGAGAAAGGCTTGTACTGCTATATATTTTCCTCTCAGGACTGCCTTTTTTGTGTCCCACAGATTTTGAACCGTTGTGTTTTCATTATCATTTGTTTCCATGAATTTTTTCAATTCTTCTTTAATTTCCTGGTTGACCCATTCACTCTTTAGAAGGATGCTGTTTAGTCTCCATGTATTTTGGTTCTTTCCAAATTTCCTCTTGTGATTGAGTTCTAGCTTCAGAGCATTGTGGTCTGAAAATATGCAGGGAATGATCCCAATCTTTTGATATCGGTTGAGACCTGATTTAGGACCTAGGATGTGATCTATTCTGGAGAATGTTCCATGTGCACTAGAGAAGAATGTGTATTCTGTTGCTTTGGGATGAAATGTTCTGAATATATCTGTGATGTCCATCTGGTCCAGTGTGTCATTTAAGGCCTTTATTTCCTTGTTGATCTTTTGCTTGGATGATCTGTCCATTTCAGTGTGGGGGGTGTTAAAGTCCCCTACTATTATTGTATTATTTTTGATGTGTTTCTTTGATTTTGTTATTAATTGGTTTATATAGTTGGCTGCTCCCACATTAGGGGCATAGATATCTAAAATTGTTAGATCTTCTTGTTGGACAGATCCTTTGAGGATGATATAGTGTCCTTCCTCATCTCTTATTATAGTCTTTGGCTTAAAATCTAATTGATCTGATATAAGGATTGCCACTCCTGCTTTCTTCTGATGTCCATTAGCATGGTAAATTGTTTTCCACCCCCTCACTTTAAATCTGGAGGTGTCTTCGGGTTTAAAATGAGTTTCTTGTAGGCAACATATAGATGGGTTTTGCTTTTTTATCCATTCTGATACCCTGTGTCTTTTGATTGGGGCATTTAGCCCATTAACATTCAGGGTAACTATTGAGAGATATGAATTTAGTGCCATTGTATTGCCTGTAAGGTGACTGTTATTGTATATTGCTTCTGTTCCTTTCTGATCTACTACTTTTAGGGTCTCTCTTTGCTTAGAGGACCCCTTTCAATATTTCCTGTAGAGCTGGTTTGGTGTTTGCAAATTCTTTCAGTTTTTGTTTGTCCTGGAAGCTTTTTATCTCTCCTTCTATTTTCAATGATAGCCTAGCTGGATATAGTATTCTTGGCTGCATGTTTTTCTCGTTTAGTGCTCTGAATATATCATGCCAGCTCTTTTTGGCCTGCCAGGTCTCTGTGGATAAGTCTGCTGCCAATCTAATATTTTTACCATTGTATGTTACAGACTTCTTTTCCCGGGCTGCTTTCAGGATTTTCTCTTTGTCACTAAGACTTGTAAATTTTACTATTAAGTGATGGGGTGTGGACCTATTCTTATTGATTTTGAGGGGGGTTCTCTGCACCTCCTGGATTTTGATGCTTGTTCCCTTTGCCATATTGGGGAAATTCTCTCCAATAATTCTCTCCAATATACCTTCTGCTCCCCTCTCTCTTTCTTCTTCTTCTGGAATCCCAATTATTCTAATGTTGTTTCTTCTTATGGTGTCACTTATCTCTCGAATTCTCCCCTCATGGTCCCATAGCTGTTTGTCCCTCTTTTGCTCAGCTTCTTTATTCTCTGTCATTTGGTTTTCTATATCGCTAATTCTTTCTTCTGCCTCATTTATCCTAGCAGTGAGAGCCTCCATTTTTGATTGCACATCATTAATAGCTTTTTTGATTTCAACTTGGTTAGATTTTAGTTCTTTTATTTCTCCAGAAATGGCTTTTATATCTCCCGAGAGGGTTTCTCTAATATCTTCCATGCCTTTTTCGAGCCCGGCTAGAACCTTGAGAATCGTCATTCTGAACTCTAGATCTGACATATTACCAATGTCTGTATTGATTAGGTCCCTAGCCTTTGGTACTGCCTCTTGTTCTTTTTTTTTGTGGTGAATTTTTCCGCCTTGTCATTTTGTCCAGATAAGAGTATATGAAGGAGCAAGTAAAATACTAAAAGGGTGGCAACAACCCCAGGAAAATATGCTTTAGCCAAATCAGAAGAGATCCCAAATCATGAGGGGGGAGAAAGGGGATAAAAAGAGGTTCAGGAAAAAAAAAGGAAACAATTAAAAAAAGAAAACCAATAAAGAAAAAATATAAAAAGGAAAAAAATATATACATATTAGATAAACTAGTTAAAAAACTTTTAAAAAGAAAAGGGTAAAAGCTGAAAAAATTTAGCAGAAGAAGAGAAAAAAATTTGAAAAAGAAAAAAAAATTAAATTAACTACAAGGCTAAAGAATCATGGGGAGAAAGCCATGAGTTCCGTGCTTTGCTTTCTCCTCCTCTGGAATTCCGCTGCTCTCCTTGGTTTTGAAACTGCACTCCTTGGTAGGTGAACTTGGTCCTGGCTGGGCTTCTTGTTGCTCTTCTGGGGGAGGGGCCTGTTGTAGTGATTCTCAAGTGTCTTTGCCCCGGGCGGAGTTGCACCGCCCTTACCCGGGGCCGGGCTGAGTAATCCGCTCGGGTTTGCTCTCGGGAGCTTTTGTTCCCTGAGCGCTTTCCGTAGAGTTCCGGAGGGAGGGAATGAAGATGGCGGCCTCCCGGTCTCCGGCCCGGAGGAGCCGAGAGCCTGGGGCCCCACTCCTCAGTGCGCCCTCAGAGAACAGCGCCCAATGCCTCCTGTCACCCTGGCCTCCGGCCGCGCTCTGAGTGGACCGAACCTGCGACCGGTTCAAGGTAACCCCGAGTTTAGAGCTCACTCCTCGGCTCTGTCTCTGTAGCCGGCTTCCCCGTTCTAATACCTGTAAGCTCTGCGACACTCAGACACCCCCGACCCTTCTGTGACCCTGCGGGACCTAAGGCCGCGCTGACCCTGCGTGGGCTTCACCCCGGTTAAACCTCTGGAGCGATGTCCCTCAGCGGAACAGACTTTTAAAAGTCCCGATTTTGTGCTCCGTTGCTCCGCCGCTTGCCGGGAGCCGGCCCCTCCCCCCGCGGTCTATCTTCCCGTCGCTTTGGATTCACTTCTCCCCCGTCCTACCTTTCAGAAAGTGGTTGATTTCCTGTTTCTAGAGTTGCTGTTCTTCTTCTCTTCGATCTCCCGTTGGATTTGTAGGTGTTTGCAATCTTTAGATAAGCTATCTAGCTGATCTCCGCTACCTGAAGTAGTCTCAGCTGCTACTTCTCCGCCATCTTGACTCCTCCCCTTTGTAGTTTTCTGATGACTCATACCGCCAAGCATCTTTTCATGTGTTTGTCTCTTTCAAAGGGATATTTTGTCCCATAACTAATCTTTGCATGAAAATTTCTTGGGAAACTTTCATAAAATACAAAAAAATCCTTCCAAATCTTCAGAGTCTCTGGAAGGGGGGAATAGAAGTCTGTGTATGTGTACTTTTAAAAAATATCCTCAGGTTTCTCTGATTGATTGGCTAGGTTTGCACTTGTTGTTATGAACATGTCTGAGCACTGGGTGGGCCTTCTTTGTTGAGCTTTTAACATAACAGATAATCAGTCACTGGGCCCATTGGCCTAGATATGTGGTTTACAAACAGTAGATTCACAGTGTGAGATACATTTTACAGCCTGACTCAGTTAATAATATGTGTGTGTGTGCGCGTGTAAAAGCTGAAACAAAAATTGCATGCAATCATACCTATTCATATCACAGAAAATATAGTTAGATTTTTTTTTCTGTTTTGGTTCTGTCCTTTTTTGTTCATGGAAAAATTGACCAAAACCCACTAATTTTATAACCAACAAATGGACACTGACCCACAGCTTGAAAAGGAGCTGTCTTAGCACGCATCTCAGGAGTCTTGGCACTTCCCCCATCATTTCCCTCAGCATTTCCTTCAGCTCTGGAAGCCTCAGTTTCCCCTTCTGTGAAATGAGGAGGGTATCAGATCAGAGGATCTCTAACCTCTTGGATTCTGTACATTTGTTAGCTAATAAGCACCTCTTCAGTTGTCCTCTACTGTTATCTGTTCTCATAACATGGTCAGATGTGTTGTGCTTCCCAGTCCCTCCTGAGTTCAATCTCTGCACCTGTTCCATGTACCCTGTGCCCCTCTTGCATTAGGAAGGCCAGCACTGACTCCAGCAGATGTGTCCTGTACCATGTAGAACTCAATAAAATCAGTCATCTCCTGTCTTACACTTGTGTCTACTGTTTGTTTTATTAGAAACATTGAAGAAAAGAAAAGGAATCACTGATTTGTCTGTACAAGCAATGTTCTTCTCCTCATCAATCATTCAACAGTATTTATTGAGTGCTTGCTGTATGTGTAATGATCTGTGTGTGTTGGGTAAATAGAAAAGTCTTGAAGAATTCCTTTTTTTCAATGACTGTTTTTTTTCTTCATCTACAGATAAAGATGGAAGAAAGAATGAGGGTGGGCAGAGGTTACCACATCATGTTCCAGTTGTGTAACCAACTCCCAGTCTTTGTGATGAGATGGAGAGTATGGTGGGAATAACACTATAACTTACATTGTCTATCAGTTGGGAGAGGCAGTCTCAAATTTTAGCTTAGCTACCAGTATAGACAGTCTCATAAATATTCCTGGCTCTCATGTCAGGATTCTTTTGGCTAAATGTGACAGAAAACTCAACTCTGTCTTAGTCCATACAGGGAAGTTGTTTGTTTTTTGTCTTATTTTTGCTTTTGTTTTTGTTTTAATTTACATCCCTGAAAAGTTCAGGGTGCCAACTCAATTCTGAATACAGTTGATGCTGTGAGAACTTAGTTTCCCCCATTTCTTGGCTCTGCCCCTTCCATGGTATTGACTTCATTCCATCTGGTTATTCTCAGTTTTCCAGGTTCTCCCCTAAAGGTGACAGCTCTAGACTTTACCTCCTTTTGGTATTGAGGTAGAAAGCCCTGTTGTTATCCCCTGCATTTTTATTAGAAGTGATGCTACATCTCACTATGGGGGTCTCATGCCTGTTCCAGAACCAGTCACAGTGGCCAGGGAGATGCAACGTGCTGATAGGCTTGGGCCTGGACCTCTGAACATGGCCTGAGAAAATGGAGAGTCCATTCTCTGTAGGATTTCTCAGCCTCCATAACCACATGAGCCAATTGCTATTGGTTCTGTTCCTTTGGAGAAGCCTGACTAATTCCAACACTAAAAAGTGGTAGAAAGAAGGGACCAGAGAAAGTTGAGATGGGTAAAGAGTGAGGAAGGAGGAAATCCAAGAGATTGTGGTACCTGGATGCCAAATGAAAAAATGTGTCATGGAAGAGTAGTCAACAGATTCAAATACTTTTTATGGGTCAGGCAAGACAAGGATGGAGTATGGAACCATTGGTTTAGAAATATGGAGTTGACCTTGACAAGAACTGTTATTGGAGAGATGGGGAAGACTAATTGGAATGAGTTTAAGAAAGAAAAAGAAAGATTTGAAGATAACGAGTTGGCTAAAACATCAATCATTTATTTGGTTATGATTTTGCTATTCAGGCAAAGCTTAGCAGGAACTACCATCCTCTACTTCCCATAGCAGAAGTCGTTCAGGGTTAGCTTGACTGGAGTTAAAGAATCCACTTCCAAGATGGCTCACTTACATGGCTAGCAAGTTGGTGCTGATTGTCACCTGGGAACTTAGGGAAGGCTAAAGGGCAGGAACCTTGATTCTCCAAGAGAGCCTCTTCACAAGTCTGCTTGGGCTTCCTCATATATGAAGCTGGAGTATAAGATAGGAAGTGGATTTCTTAATGCCTAGGCATGAGAGTCCAAGAATGTCACCTCTTCTGAATCCTGCTGGTCAAAGCCATCACAGATCTAGCCCTACCTCAAAAGGAGGGAACTTAAGCTTTACTTCTTGATGGAAGGAGAAACATGCACACATAGGCAGGAACAGATATCTGTGCCCATCTTTAGCAATTAACCACATGCATGTACCTAGGACAGAGAATTTTACTGTGAGAAATACAATTTCTGGATGAAAACACACACACACACACACACACACACACATACACACACACACACAACAAACCCAAGGAGATGGTATACCAGAGGTGTGCCAACAGGACAAAGTGATGGAAAATTACCTTCTAGTAGCCTCATTCTGGATCAATTAGGCCGACTGTAACCTGCCGTAAACTGTCTTTACTTGTGTATTTCCTCTTCTGTGTGTTCACCCTCCTTCCTCTTTTCCCCTCCTCCAGGCTGGGAGAATAAGTCAGTGATGTATTCTTTTCTCCCACCACATTGTTGTCCCCAGGTAGGCTCTGGTCCTTGGCAATAATAGAGCTGTCTTACCCTTATGACTTGATCAAAGAAGTGGGAGGCATGAAGGGTCAAAGCTTAGAAGTGATTTGAAGTTTCTCTTCAAGACCATGCCATTGTCCAAGAAAAATGAGAGAGGGTTCTGCCCACAATGAGCCTGGAATCAACAACAGGCACTGGTTAATGGTGGTCTGAAGGCTAAAGTCAGGGCCTGCCTGTGTCTGTATGGCCTGTGAGTAAAGAACAGAGTGCACATTTTTTAAATGGCTGGGGAAAGAAAAAGAAAAATATTCTGTGACATGTGAACATTCTGTGAACATTCAATTTCAGCATCCACAACCTGTTATCGGAATATAGCCCTGTTCATTCATTCAGGTATTGTCCATGCCTGCTCTCCCACTATAGGGACCAAGGGACGTAGTTCTGACGCTGTGTGGCTTACAAAGCCTACAATACCTACCATCAGGCTCTTTATGGAAAAGTCACCATGTCCCACCTTTGGGGCACTCTGTCTGAAGAAATGGGACTAAATCATATTACCCATATAACCCCAACTCATTAGCACATTTTTAAAAGAAACCGGAAGGGACACCTCAGTGGCTCAGTCCATTGAGCGTCTGCTCTCCACTCCAGTCATGATCTCAGGGTCCTGGGATCGAGTCCCGCATCAGGCTTAGCAGGTGGCCTGCTTCTCCCTCTGCCTGCTGCTCTCCCTGCTTATGCTTGCTCTCTCGCTCAGTCTCACCCTCTCTCCCTCAAATAAGTCAATAAAATCTTAGGAAAAAAAAAAAAGAAACTGGAGGTGGGATCAGTGGACACATCACTAATCACACCACCAAGCACTGCCAGGGGATTCTGTGTAAGGAAGAGCCTCGAGCTGGACCCAGGCATTTAGTCACGAAGATGTGCAAATGGCCACCCTTTACATAAAAGGCACTGGATTTTAAGAAATCAGTTCTGAGTTTTTCTCTCGTAAGTTTCTCTTCAGCCCCTGACAATTGGCATCTAGGCTGTTCAGGGGACTCGGTAGCAGCAAATGGAAGGTGGAGGTCTGGGAGGGGCCCATCATTCGCAGATGTCTTGTTCTTTTGTGGATGTGTTGCTCCTGACAGTGGTTCTCATGACATCCACACAATGGAGCGTGTTTTCTGCTGGTACTTTTGCTCCTGACGTGTAAGCTGGACTCGGCTCTGACTGGTGTTTTTGAAATGCTGCCACATGGAAGGATTTGAGCCTCGCTGCCCCAAAGGCAACATGACACGAAAAGAGCACAGATTTGAGGATCAGAGAGACATTGGTTTAAACCTGCAGCTTGTTCAAGGAACTCGCTTGTCCTCCTTCGCAATTTCTGTAATCGCTCTGAGCCTCTGTTTCTTCATCTATAAAACAAAGGTGATAATACTATGTACTTCGAGGCTGTCCTGTCAACTTCATGAACAATCTGGCACTCTCGCCCAAGCTCACTGTTACTCTAACACACACACACACACACACACACACACACACACACACACACAGAGCTGGGAATTAAACTGAAAGAATTTTAACTTTGAACTCTTTCCTTCTTGGTTCAATGAATCACTGCCAATTATCTTTATGATACAATAATGCAAAATGCCAGTGAAAGTTATTTCCACGGACCATTAACTCTTCAGGTAGGATTTTTCCCTGTTTTGCTACTGAAGTTTGCATTAATTTTAAATTAAGAAAATATTTAGAAGGTAATCACCAAGAGAACAAAAAATGCTCTGCTAGTCCCATAGCACTCATGGGAACTTCAGGGAAACTTCACCCTGAAAAGAGGGACTTTGTAGTGACCAGCTGGGGACCTCCGTTTGCAAGGGCTTAACAGGTGCTTGTTTCTATCTGGCCATTCGGATGGCCTGGCCCTGCCCCCTCCTGGTTTCTAGGAGGCAGGTGGGGCTGCAGAGATGAGCGCAGGTACAATTTCTACAGTGCAGGTTTATGGATGCTGGTTTTATTTTATTTTTTAATTATTTTTTATTTTTTGGATGCTGGTTTTAAATATGTTGGACCTTCTGGAATTATGCTCTAGTTTTTTTTTTTTCCCCCTCTTAATTTCTCACCTCTCTGGACTTTTCTTCCTTAACTTTATCTTCTAACGTCGTATTGAATCTTTCCTTTCTACTCTCTGCTTTTTAACTTGAAGATTTTTTTATTGTTCCTGTTTTATGACTACTCTTTTTTTTTTATAACGTCTGATTCTTATTTCATGGGTAAAATCATTTCTTTTTACTTTCTGAGGATAGCAATTATAGTGTTCTTTTTTCCTTTGATATTGCTTTGATTTCCCACATGTTTACTTTTGAAATTTTGTTTGCTTTAATCTCTGGCTTATAGGATTTTCATAAGGTAATGGTACTCCTTGATTGTTCATGTTTAAGAGTTCATGTTTAAGAGGGGCATGCGTGTGTGTGTTATTTATTTGTGCACTCCCTGTGGAATGATCCACCTTCTTCTTTGGGGAAGACTAAACCTCCAGCCCTCCTGGATTTTTCTGTTGGGCTGGTCAGTCTTCTAGAGAGGTATCTCTCCATCTTCTGTCTGGAAGGTGTGAATCTTTCTGTCAGGTTTTCTCACTGTTGGGTGACAGAAATCAGCTGGAGTTTTCATGGTCTACCATGTGACTTCCAGTTATTATTTTTTTATAACCAACAATGTTACTGCTCCAAAAAGACCCACCTCACATCTCTTTATCCTATTTCTGTGTACCCCTCACTAGGCATCAGATGCTTTTGCCTCTGATGGTGGGCACCTGTGGTTTTTCTTTGGAGAACTTTCCATAGGACACTGGAGCACTTTGCTGGCATATGCACTGTTGCAAATGCCTGGGCGTTCACATGGGCCCTACCCGCCAACCCCAGGATGGTTCTTGAACAATGAGTCTCAGGGTGGGAGCATAGAAGCCCAGCAGTCTTGGCTCAAGATGGGGCAGCTGAGAAGATCTCCTTAGACTTAGGGTTTGTGAAGATTTCCCTAAGATTTCCCGTGTGTCTGGCTTCCTCCCTCCTTCCTTGTCCTGCACTTCCTTACCCATCTTCTCCCCAAAACTCTTTCCTTCCTCTTAGGGACTTTTCTAGGAACTTGATCTAAGACACCCCATTTCCAGTATGGTGTCTGTGCTGGAGGTCTCTCTTTTGGGCACCTCATTTCAAGTATCTGAGAGCCTGTCATGCAGGAGAAAAATTACACTTAGAATGTGTAGCTCCAAAAGAGAGATCTTGGATCTTAGATGGACTTTATTAGGAGGAAGGGTTCGGTTTATTCGAGACTTCTTTAGTAAGTAGTAAGTTTACCATCCAGGGAGGTATACAAGCTGAGGCTAATGCTTGCTTGATGAAGTGTGTGAAGATAGGGATTCACCAATTCATGGGACACTGACCTCAGATTCTGTGGCATTTGTATTTCAGCATAGGACTTCCTTAATGAAATAATGTAATTTAGCAGCAGAAAAACCTCATTGGGGGAGGAGATTTTCAATTTTGAATGCTTTTTCCAGTACCACGTGGTGCTCTTTTGAGATCATGAGTATAATTAGAGCTTGTAAGATTGTAGAGAGGTGCCCATGTGTGAATTTCCCAACAGCAATTACAGCTTGATTAAAAGAGTACCCAAACAATTGCAGTACAAATGCATTGACAGTAACTGCTTTGTGTGTTCTTGGCATTTCTCTGCCTCACTTTCATTACCAAGAGTGTAAGAGTCAGAATTAAACACCCACATGCTTCCAGAATCACGTGCCTGTAGCCCATTGTTCCCGAGATCTGTTTGTCATCTCTCCGATGTCCGTGTACACACACGACTGCTGATTCAGCCCCCACTATTCCATCTGCAGCCTCTAACACAACTGGACATTGTTTTCAACCATGAAGACAATCAGGCTGGGCTCAAAGAGCTCTGGTGATTACACTGTGTGCAGTTGTAATGACTAAAGGTGTGCCTTGATCAATGAAGACTGAGCTTTGTAACTCAAGGTAAGGGGCAGGGATATTATTGGCTCCATCACCCAAGGTATCCCTATGGTTGTTGAGAAATTTGGGCAGAAGTAATTCTGTTAGCACACGAAGGTACCTAAGTACCTGGTACTCAGCTCCCTGAAAACCTGGGTCAAAGAAACACAAATGTTAGCCTTTAAGTGATTGGAAGTTTCTCTTTCAGAAAATAAATATTATTATCTCCACTTCCATTTTTCTTTCTATACTGCAAAACTGTATGGGAAAACCTCTAAACAAATAAGCAAATGAGCTAGGAAGCAGATGGTAAGTGAAGAAGCTATGGGTCCCCCTGTCTTGGCTGATTCTAGAGGCATCTACACCAGGAAGATTGGGTCCAGTTTCTGTGTTAGATCCTGACTCTGGATACAGTCACTGTGCTTCTTACTTCTCCCTGTAACATGGGGGATGCATGAATAAGTGTTACAGTTCCTTCTTTCTGTTCAGTCAGTCCATCAGTAAATAATTGCCAAGTTTCCACTACTGTCAGAGACTTCTAGGAGCCAGGGATATAAGATGATCCACAATACAGATGTGTTCTCTGCCCTCATGATCTTTATATGCTAATGGAGGGGACAGTTGTAATAGGATAAAATGTCCATTGGTAAGGAGAGCTCTGATGACAAGCAAAGCAGAGTAAGGGGCAGGTCCTGGGGGCAGTTTTGGAAGAGTGGCCAGAGAAGACTCTAAGACATTAAGCAAAATGAGGAGAGGAAAGGACGCAGGTAACTGTACAGGGTATGTTCAGGCAGATGGCACAACTAATACAAAGGCCCCATGGTGGGCACACATTGAACACACTGAAGGAAGAGCAAAAAGACCTGTATGTAAGAGGAAACACAGCAGAGAGGTGGCAGAAGTGGAGGGGACCAGCCATGGCAGGTCTTTGAGTCCATGGAAAGAAGTTTAGTCTTTCTCTGAGAGTGGTGATGAGGCTAGAATTTTGAGCAGGTGTGTGATTTGGCTTTCATAGGAACCCTCAGGCTGACAAACTGAAAATGGTCTTAGGGGCAACAATGGAAGGAGGGAGGCAAGTTCAAATGCCTTCAGGATTTATTTTGGAGCTGTAACTACCTTTTTTTGAGTACAGAAGAGGAGCTATAGTTGAATCCACCAAGATTTTCAATCTGTGAGCTACTCTCTGGTGGGGCCATTTACTGAGCCCAGGCATGGGCCCTGGAGCTACTTGACCAATTACCTAATTCAATTTCACTGAAATGTATAAGGCCACTGTCTATGGGACATTCTGCTGGCACCTGGAGATGCATGTATTTTATATCTTTGATGTCTGGCCCATCATCTTGTCAAATTTTTTTTAGATAGTCTTACCAGATCTTAATGTCCATATAGACAATCCTTCCAAGACTGGAGGCTCTCACTTTCCTAAATTCTGTCCTTAGACTTCAAACCCATGGACAAATGTAGGTCCTACTCATCCCCATTTCTATAAGTATAACTTTGGGCACCCTACCCTCTGCTTGCAAGCTCCTATTGACTCCACCCTGTCCTTGGCTTCCAATAAACCAGCCTCTTGATCCCTGTCCCCAACTACCTGTGCAGCAGACCCTTCCCCTATTTCCTTTCCTTTCTCACCAGACACAGATAGTCATTGACTTCTCTGCAGCATCTTCAGTACCCTGTGCAAATACCAGTCTCCAGCCCTGGGTGGATCAGATACTCCACTTTACCTATTGTCTTCCCTAAGCTAAGTTCTCTCAAAATTGATAGAACAATTTCCAGGTCTGGTTAATGTGGGTCTGGATTTAGCTGGGTCTTGCTACTTGTCCACTGTCTTTGTCTTCTTCTGTGATAGACAGACCCCCAGATGACTCCCAGCGGTCCTACTCCTAGTGTTGGTGCCTTTGTATAATGCCTTCCCCTTGAATGTGGGCAGGACTTGTGACTTGCTTCTACCAATAAGATATGGAAAAAATGATGGGATGTCACTCCTATGTGTGTGTTCCATTATGTAAGAATCTATCTTAGCATACTGGAGTAAGTCACTCATGACGTACATGAATTAAGTGACTTTTTGGAAAAGCTTATGTCTCAAGAAACTCTAGGGCCTGAAGGTGGCCTCCAGCTGACTCCCAGCAAAAATCTGGGGGTCCTCAGACATGCAGCTGCAAGAAAATGGGTCAGCAACTTGAGCTTGGAAGCAGATTCTCCCCCAGTCAAGTTTCCAGATGAGAACACAGCCCAGGCAACACCTTGATTGCAGCCTTGTGAGACCCTGGGCAGAGAATTCAGGAAAGCCATGCTCACACTCCTAATCCACAGAAACTCAAACAATAAATGTGTATTGGTTCAAGCTGCTAAGTTTATGGTAACTTGTTATACAGTGGTAGAAGAGTATATACCATCTTTGATCCCTTTGTCATTTGCCAGGGGATTTTTTTCAGCTTTTGACACTCTGTCTTCATTCCCCCTACTTCATGCCATTGCTTAGCAGAATGCTCTTGAGATCAGAGAAAATGAAAAGATTGGCTATGAAGTTATTAACTTCCTTCTCCATCACCTCCAAACTTATTCATATATTCCCCCATTCTTCCCTCTTTTTTCTCCACCCATGGGCCATCCCCTCCACTCATGACTGGACTCAACCTTCCCAGGTCAACCAAAGACATTCTTCTATACTCCTCTTCTTACAGATTTATTTGTCCTCTCTACCGGCTTCTTCCTCTCATCCTCTCTACAAAGCTCCTTCTCTCTCTCCTTGAAACAACCAAATAGCCAACATCTGCCATTCTGTCAAGGTGTAGTTCTTCCTTTCTCATTGTCTTTATTACAAAATGTTCTAAAAAGTAGACTCCATGTGCCTGAAACTTTTTATCCCTTCCATGCTATATCTTGCCTCTCACCCCCACACTTTGCTGAGAACATTCTGGGTATAGGTCACCATAGGCTTCTAGATGCCAAATTCTCTTTTCAGTCCTTACCCGGTGAGAGGTCTGAGTCATTGCACACTGCCAACCACTGTCTTCTTCAACACTCCCCTGGCTCATGTGAGACTACTCTTGGGGGTGTCCCCCATGTGTATGTGGGTTTCTTTCTCAGTTTCATTCATGGTTTTCCCTTCTATTGTCTTCTGTCACCTTTGGGGATTTAAAAAAGTGGTTTTTTGTAATTAATGAAGAAACCCTTACTCCAAAGTTTTATCTATTGCATTTCTCTGCTATAGTTAATCCTTATGGAAATTTTTATAGGTGATTAATCAATTCTTAATTATCTACTCTAAATCTTTTGGGGTTATTAAGAGATTTTTCTCCATAATATATTGCCTAATTTGTGTCTTCCGCTAATAGGAAACTATGTTAATTAGAATTAGAAAAAAAATTGCGAATTAGTCCTCACATTTTTCTGATTTCACAAGGAGTAGAGGAATAATTTGCTGGAGGCAGAGGAGAAAGAGAAGGGCCATGTGTGGAAATAGAGTAGAAAAGCGGGTGACATGGACATTCAATTGTTGATGGATTACTTATGTTTAATAGTGCCATTTTATTCAACTGTCCTGTGGTATAAAATTTTATCTGCTAGTTCCAAGGATAATTTGCTGAATGTTTTAGTATTTAAAAATTATAGAAATTTAACCTAAGCATGTAGACCTATACAAGTTTCCCAAATCTGAGTTTATCAATAAGCAAACATTTACTGATTGCTACTCTGTCTGTGACATTTTGCCCATCATGTAGGTAGGCATCATTATTTCCAAATTATAACTGAAGAAACAGATCCAAAGTGTTCTGAGCCAGTTGGCCGAGGCAGAATTTCAATGCAGGTGCAAATCTTTTGGCAAAGATGCTACTTTTCTGCATTTGCTCTGGGGTCTCCTTTCATTAGGGTACAGTGGAAGCCCACATTTCCCAGCATCCTGGAGGTTTCCCAGCATCCAGAGGCTGAGTTCTGGCCACAGAGGTGTGCGTGATGTAACATAAGCCATCTTCAGAGATGGTCCTTGAAGCATCCTAGTGCAACTTCTGGTCCTCTTCTCTCCTTACACTGTGAAATGGGAAGCAGCAAATCCTAGATGGAGCAGCCTGGATCTCTGAGTCACTACACGGAGGAGAGAGGACCAGGGGAGCTTCCCACACCTCACTGAACTTTGCATGCGAGAGATACAAATTTTTGTTGTGTTAGTTGGCTGAGATGTTGCAGCATCCAGCATTGCGCACTTTGAGAAATTGCTCTGGAATCAGGGTGATGTTATAATCAATGTTTGCTTAGCAATCCAACAGCAGCTGTTGAGGAAGACGCTAGGGTTTCCTCTCCTTGGTGAGGTGACATTTGAGCAGAGACCTGATTAATGTGAGGACTTGAGTCATGCACATATCAGGGGCGAGAGGGGATGGGAAATAGGAGTATGCTCTTAGGGACAGGGAACTATCAAGGAGTTGTCACCCACCCATGCAACTGGGGCACAGTGAGAAATGAGGGAGAGCAGTGAGGGATGAAGGCAGGTGGAAATGGTCTCAAATAACCTGAGACAAAATCACAGTGGCTGCTCTGGCAAAGGGTGTCCCATGGCTCAAAGCCTGGTTTTAGTGATTACAAAGACCCTAGTGACAAAGATACACATGGAGAGCTTGAGTGAGATTATTTTAAAAATAATCTATTGCTTTACATATGATCTTAAATGCATATGTGGAACTAAATTCATGAATTAAATATTAAAGTATACATTTGAATATATCATCTACATTTCTAATACATATGCACATTTATATATATAACATACATTATAATTGTCTATAACTACATCATAAAATATATTATGATATATATTATGCATTTATTTAATATATCACTAAAAATATGACAAGCTGCCTTATATTAATGTCTTATATTCAAGGACATATACTTCTTTTTGAAAAGAAGTTATTTGTTTATTTAAGAGAGTGAGAGAGAGCATGGCAGGAGGGGCAGAGGGAGAAGGAGAGAGAGAATCTCAAGCATATACCCCGCTGAGCATGGAGCCTGATGCAGGGCTTGATCTTACAACCCTGAGATCATGACCTGAGAAAAAATCAAGATTGGGTGCTTAGTGGACTGAGCCACCCAGACAGCCCTCAGGGATATGTAATTATTTTATTTTTATTTTTATTTTTTAAATTTAATTTTATTTTTTCAGTGTTCCAAGATTCATTTTGGAATTTGTTCATGCACCATACCCAGTGCTCCATGCAATACGTGCCCTCCTTAATACCCACTACCAGGCTCACCCAACCCCCCCTAACCCCCTCCAAAACCCTCAGCTTGTTTCTCAGAGTCCACAGTTTCTCATGGTTTGTCTCCCCATCCGATTTCCCCAACTCACTTCTCCTCTCCTTCTCCCAGTGTCCTCCATGTTATTCCTTATGTTCCACAAGTAAGTGAAACCACATGATAATTGACTCTCTCTGCTTGACTTATTTCACTCAGCATCATCTCCTTCAGTCCCATCCCTGTTAATACAAAAGTTGGATATTCATCCTTTCTGATGGGGGGATAATATCCCATTGTATATATGGACCATATCTTTTTTATCCATTCATCTGTTGAAGGGCATCTTGGCTCTTTTGACAGTTTGGCAACTGTGGCCATTGCTGCTATGAACATTGGGGTACAGATGGCCCTTCTTTTCACTATATCTGTATCTTTGGGGTAAATACCCAGTAGTGCAATTACAGGGTCATGGGTGGCTCTATTTTTAATTTCTTAAGGAATCTCCACAGTGTTTTCCAAAGTGGCTGCACCAACTTGCATTCCCACCAACAGTGTAAGAGGATGTTTCTCCACATCCTCTCCAACACTTACTGTTTACTGTCTTGTTGATTTGGGCCATTCTCACTGGTGTAATGTGGTATCTCGACGTGGTTTTGATTTGAATCTCCCCGATGGCTAATGATGATGAACATTTTTTCATGTGTCTGTTAGCCATTTGTTTGTCTTCTTTGGAGAAGTGTCTGTTCATGTCTTCTGCCCATCTTTTGACGTGATTATCTGTTTTGTGCGTGTTGAGTTTGAGGAGTTCTTTATAGATCTTGGATATCAGCCCTTTGTCTGTACTGTCATTTGCAAACATCTTCTCCCATTCCATGGGTTGCCTCTTTGTTTTGTTGACTGTTTCCTTTGTTGTGCAGAAGCCTTTTGATACTTTTTATGAATTTACGTATGTTTATCTTACATACTTACGCAAAGCTGAAAATGGACAATCTTGGGTTTTAAGCAACTAAGTAGTATATGGCCCAGAAACCACAGAAATTTGGATCTGATAGAAACATAAGAAATGGGGGTACTTGGGTGGCTCAGTCCATTAAGCAGCTGCCTTCGGCTCAGGTCATGGTCCAAGGGTCCTGGGATTGAGCCCCTCAGCAGGGGTCTGCTTCTCCCTCTCCTTCCATGCTCTCTCCCTTTCTTTCTCTCAAATAAATAAAAACAATCTTGAAAAAAAAAAAAAAAGAAACCTAGGAAATGGACTCCAATGCCCTTAGTTTATAGACAAGGAACTGGACGTCCATCCAAGGAAGTTAGGCCACCTGCTGAAATCCTCCAGGGAGGTCCAGTGTTAACAGGCAAAGACAGAAGAGTCACCTACCTTGACACTCCCAGCCAGCTTAGCTCCACTCCCAGGCAGTACTGATTGGCTTATTCCTTCTACAGGTGCCTTTGCTGCCCGTGGCTGCCTCTGTCACAACGTCTCCGTAATACTAAAGCGTAGCTTCTGTGAATTGAGCATCTACTATGGGCAGGATCTGGAGCCCCTCCAGAGCCTGTGCTCCTACCCACTGTGCCTACTGCCCTCCCCCTCCCTTGTCCTGGCACTCCATTGGTGGTTTGTATCATTGAGGTTATGTGGAACGAAAAATGACTTGAGGGCACAAGGCAAGTGTGCGAGTATAACTCTAAGCTGGCCTTTTATTCTTGGAAGTTAAGCCTCCTGGAAGGCGTTTGAAGCATCGTTCCCATCGGCACCCACGTGAACCACGCCGTCCTCCCTACCCCATCTTGCCCAGCAGCTAGGTGGCCATTCCCGACAATGCTGCCTTGTCTCTGTCATTATGACCTGACCGCCCGGGAACCCCGCAGCCTCCCTGACTCCAGGCTTATCTCCGAACAGGACACCGTCCTCTGCACATCATCAGCTGCTGGGGATGCCAGCTCCACTCCTCAATTGGGCTCTATTCACTTGTGACCTCAGGCGGGAGCAGAGGAGGGACAGGCCAGCTGCCCCCTTTCCACCTGAGCGGCTGCGATATGAAGCCCCCGCTTTGGGACACTGAGACGCCCCGAGCCTCGCTGCGCTCCTGGGCACCCACACCCCTGCATGAAAGGCCCTTCTTGTTCTGGGGAGTGCGGCCAACTGTGAGATAGCCCCTGGGGTGCTTTTCATGTGGCCGCATCCAAGCGCCCCAGTCTGCATTTTAATAGTGGAGTTAAAGGTAACTTGATAGGCAGATATGCTCTGAGCTTGGACGAGGGCCTACGTTCCTTTATGCCTACTTTTTAAATGAAAATAGCTGCGATGGCTAATTTTCCCCAATATTTCAGTGTGCAATTTAGCAAGGAGCTACATTCATTATGTAGTTAGCAAGAAACTAAAACTCCTGAAATATAATTTGATTCATGTCGTCATACACACCTACGGCTCCACTGTTGATCTGATAAGCCATGGGATGCAGATCACAGGATTCCTGGTTATCATCTCATTGTGCGGCCCCTCCCCCCACCACGCTCTACTGACTCCTAGAAATGGGGCTAAAGGAAGAGGTAATTAATTCCTTAAGGAGACACAGGGTATTGTAAGCTATATTGAATTTTTCTTTTACTTTGCATGTCGGTGTTGCCTGTGGGAAATGGCTCTTGTAGAAAACCCTTGCCAGATGCCCTTGGTAGAGTCACATGCCTCTCTGGGATTTGCTCCTCTTATCTGCAGCTGAGAGGGTCTCTGCATGGTGGGGCTGTAGGTCAGCTTCTGGTAAAACACATGTGCCCTTTGTGGTTCAGATTGGTTCCTAGAGTGGCCGACCATCTGGGTTTGCCGGGGATGGCGGGGTTACCTTGGATGCTAACACCAGGAAAGTGTTGGGCAAAAGCAGACTGCTGGTCACCTTAGCACGAACAATGTTCTCCCACCTTTCTAAAAAGTTTAATTAGTAAAGCCCACAGGATCGGTGTAACATTTGTGCTTTTGTTAGTAAAAACCCATGCTTGGTGAGTGGTGACTCTGTCTTTTTCAAACAGTAGGACACTTTCAGTAGAAATGGTGGTGGCCACTATGATGAGATGTTGGAACTGTGGCTCTCCACCAGGGGTGTTCAGTCCTCACAGGGTCCAGGAAGTGAGCCAGGCATGACTGTCTGGGATCTAGAATGCCAGGTCTCCTGTAACAAGAGCGATTTCGTTCAAAAAGCCAGTAGGATCCCTACTGAGCAGCACTGGATGTGGCCAAGCTCCTTCCTCCATCCCAGTTTTGCTCCTTGATTGGTTGGTGGTCCAGCCCATTGGCAGAATGCAGCCATTCCTCGGGGTAGTGGGAAAGCTGCTTTGTAAAGAGAAGGAGTACCTCAACATTCATTCAACCCCTTAATTTATTTTAGGAAATATTTACTGAGCACTTACTATGTGCTCTGGGGATAAAGTGGGGGAATAAGGCATAGTTCTGTCCTCAGGATGCTTGTGGTCTAGCAAGGAAAGCAGTGCCAAAAAGCTGAGGATTCTGGGAGGAAGGGAATTGACAGTGATGGGAGTCCAAGGCAGGACAGCTCTCCTCATCCCATGACCACTAACAAAGGGTGATGTTCCCACTTCCAAGGCCAGCACTGTGAGCTTTCCCACTGCACCTGTAACCTGTGACTGCTGGGTATCCCTTCAGTGGGCAACTGTCTTGGGTAAGTTGGGATGATCCTCTTATCTTCAAAGACTTCAAAATCTGGGGCATTTTTCCAATAAGGAAAATGCTTCTTAACACCCACTACATGTGGTAGCAATAACCTGCACTTTCTGAACAAGTCTGTAGTTTGACAGCTCTCTGGAAAATTACCATATCATTTGCTCAATGATTTTGGTCAAATACTCATTGAGTATTTGGTCAAATACTCATTGAGTATTTGGTCAAATACTCATTGAGTATTTCTTGACTCCTCCCCTTTGTAGTTTTCTGATGACTCATACCGCCAAGCATCTTTTCATGTGTTTGTCTCTTTCAAAGGGATATTTTGTCCCATAACTAATCTTTGCATGAAAATTTCTTGGGAAACTTTCATAAAATACAAAAAAATCCTTCCAAATCTTCAGAGTCTCTGGAAGGGGGGAATAGAAGTCTGTGTATGTGTACTTTTAAAAAATATCCTCAGGTTTCTCTGATTGATTGGCTAGGTTTGCACTTGTTGTTATGAACATGTCTGAGCACTGGGTGGGCCTTCTTTGTTGAGCTTTTAACATAACAGATAATCAGTCACTGGGCCCATTGGCCTAGATATGTGGTTTACAAACAGTAGATTCACAGTGTGAGATACATTTTACAGCCTGACTCAGTTAATAATATGTGTGTGTGTGCGCGTGTAAAAGCTGAAACAAAAATTGCATGCAATCATACCTATTCATATCACAGAAAATATAGTTAGATTTTTTTTTCTGTTTTGGTTCTGTCCTTTTTTGTTCATGGAAAAATTGACCAAAACCCACTAATTTTATAACCAACAAATGGACACTGACCCACAGCTTGAAAAGGAGCTGTCTTAGCACGCATCTCAGGAGTCTTGGCACTTCCCCCATCATTTCCCTCAGCATTTCCTTCAGCTCTGGAAGCCTCAGTTTCCCCTTCTGTGAAATGAGGAGGGTATCAGATCAGAGGATCTCTAACCTCTTGGATTCTGTACATTTGTTAGCTAATAAGCACCTCTTCAGTTGTCCTCTACTGTTATCTGTTCTCATAACATGGTCAGATGTGTTGTGCTTCCCAGTCCCTCCTGAGTTCAATCTCTGCACCTGTTCCATGTACCCTGTGCCCCTCTTGCATTAGGAAGGCCAGCACTGACTCCAGCAGATGTGTCCTGTACCATGTAGAACTCAATAAAATCAGTCATCTCCTGTCTTACACTTGTGTCTACTGTTTGTTTTATTAGAAACATTGAAGAAAAGAAAAGGAATCACTGATTTGTCTGTACAAGCAATGTTCTTCTCCTCATCAATCATTCAACAGTATTTATTGAGTGCTTGCTGTATGTGTAATGATCTGTGTGTGTTGGGTAAATAGAAAAGTCTTGAAGAATTCCTTTTTTTCAATGACTGTTTTTTTTCTTCATCTACAGATAAAGATGGAAGAAAGAATGAGGGTGGGCAGAGGTTACCACATCATGTTCCAGTTGTGTAACCAACTCCCAGTCTTTGTGATGAGATGGAGAGTATGGTGGGAATAACACTATAACTTACATTGTCTATCAGTTGGGAGAGGCAGTCTCAAATTTTAGCTTAGCTACCAGTATAGACAGTCTCATAAATATTCCTGGCTCTCATGTCAGGATTCTTTTGGCTAAATGTGACAGAAAACTCAACTCTGTCTTAGTCCATACAGGGAAGTTGTTTGTTTTTTGTCTTATTTTTGCTTTTGTTTTTGTTTTAATTTACATCCCTGAAAAGTTCAGGGTGCCAACTCAATTCTGAATACAGTTGATGCTGTGAGAACTTAGTTTCCCCCATTTCTTGGCTCTGCCCCTTCCATGGTATTGACTTCATTCCATCTGGTTATTCTCAGTTTTCCAGGTTCTCCCCTAAAGGTGACAGCTCTAGACTTTACCTCCTTTTGGTATTGAGGTAGAAAGCCCTGTTGTTATCCCCTGCATTTTTATTAGAAGTGATGCTACATCTCACTATGGGGGTCTCATGCCTGTTCCAGAACCAGTCACAGTGGCCAGGGAGATGCAACGTGCTGATAGGCTTGGGCCTGGACCTCTGAACATGGCCTGAGAAAATGGAGAGTCCATTCTCTGTAGGATTTCTCAGCCTCCATAACCACATGAGCCAATTGCTATTGGTTCTGTTCCTTTGGAGAAGCCTGACTAATTCCAACACTAAAAAGTGGTAGAAAGAAGGGACCAGAGAAAGTTGAGATGGGTAAAGAGTGAGGAAGGAGGAAATCCAAGAGATTGTGGTACCTGGATGCCAAATGAAAAAATGTGTCATGGAAGAGTAGTCAACAGATTCAAATACTTTTTATGGGTCAGGCAAGACAAGGATGGAGTATGGAACCATTGGTTTAGAAATATGGAGTTGACCTTGACAAGAACTGTTATTGGAGAGATGGGGAAGACTAATTGGAATGAGTTTAAGAAAGAAAAAGAAAGATTTGAAGATAACGAGTTGGCTAAAACATCAATCATTTATTTGGTTATGATTTTGCTATTCAGGCAAAGCTTAGCAGGAACTACCATCCTCTACTTCCCATAGCAGAAGTCGTTCAGGGTTAGCTTGACTGGAGTTAAAGAATCCACTTCCAAGATGGCTCACTTACATGGCTAGCAAGTTGGTGCTGATTGTCACCTGGGAACTTAGGGAAGGCTAAAGGGCAGGAACCTTGATTCTCCAAGAGAGCCTCTTCACAAGTCTGCTTGGGCTTCCTCATATATGAAGCTGGAGTATAAGATAGGAAGTGGATTTCTTAATGCCTAGGCATGAGAGTCCAAGAATGTCACCTCTTCTGAATCCTGCTGGTCAAAGCCATCACAGATCTAGCCCTACCTCAAAAGGAGGGAACTTAAGCTTTACTTCTTGATGGAAGGAGAAACATGCACACATAGGCAGGAACAGATATCTGTGCCCATCTTTAGCAATTAACCACATGCATGTACCTAGGACAGAGAATTTTACTGTGAGAAATACAATTTCTGGATGAAAACACACACACACACACACACACACACACATACACACACACACACAACAAACCCAAGGAGATGGTATACCAGAGGTGTGCCAACAGGACAAAGTGATGGAAAATTACCTTCTAGTAGCCTCATTCTGGATCAATTAGGCCGACTGTAACCTGCCGTAAACTGTCTTTACTTGTGTATTTCCTCTTCTGTGTGTTCACCCTCCTTCCTCTTTTCCCCTCCTCCAGGCTGGGAGAATAAGTCAGTGATGTATTCTTTTCTCCCACCACATTGTTGTCCCCAGGTAGGCTCTGGTCCTTGGCAATAATAGAGCTGTCTTACCCTTATGACTTGATCAAAGAAGTGGGAGGCATGAAGGGTCAAAGCTTAGAAGTGATTTGAAGTTTCTCTTCAAGACCATGCCATTGTCCAAGAAAAATGAGAGAGGGTTCTGCCCACAATGAGCCTGGAATCAACAACAGGCACTGGTTAATGGTGGTCTGAAGGCTAAAGTCAGGGCCTGCCTGTGTCTGTATGGCCTGTGAGTAAAGAACAGAGTGCACATTTTTTAAATGGCTGGGGAAAGAAAAAGAAAAATATTCTGTGACATGTGAACATTCTGTGAACATTCAATTTCAGCATCCACAACCTGTTATCGGAATATAGCCCTGTTCATTCATTCAGGTATTGTCCATGCCTGCTCTCCCACTATAGGGACCAAGGGACGTAGTTCTGACGCTGTGTGGCTTACAAAGCCTACAATACCTACCATCAGGCTCTTTATAGAAAAGTCACCATGTCCCACTTTTGGGGCACTCTGTCTGAAGAAATGGGACTAAATCATATTACCCATATAACCCCAACTCATTAGCACATTTTTAAAAGAAACCGGAAGGGACACCTCAGTGGCTCAGTCCATTGAGCGTCTGCTCTCCACTCCAGTCATGATCTCAGGGTCCTGGGATCGAGTCCCGCATCAGGCTTAGCAGGTGGCCTGCTTCTCCCTCTGCCTGCTGCTCTCCCTGCTTATGCTTGCTCTCTCGCTCAGTCTCACCCTCTCTCCCTCAAATAAGTCAATAAAATCTTAGGAAAAAAAAAAAAGAAACTGGAGGTGGGATCAGTGGACACATCACTAATCACACCACCAAGCACTGCCAGGGGATTCTGTGTAAGGAAGAGCCTCGAGCTGGACCCAGGCATTTAGTCACGAAGATGTGCAAATGGCCACCCTTTACATAAAAGGCACTGGATTTTAAGAAATCAGTTCTGAGTTTTTCTCTCGTAAGTTTCTCTTCAGCCCCTGACAATTGGCATCTAGGCTGTTCAGGGGACTCGGTAGCAGCAAATGGAAGGTGGAGGTCTGGGAGGGGCCCATCATTCGCAGATGTCTTGTTCTTTTGTGGATGTGTTGCTCCTGACAGTGGTTCTCATGACATCCACACAATGGAGCGTGTTTTCTGCTGGTACTTTTGCTCCTGACGTGTAAGCTGGACTCGGCTCTGACTGGTGTTTTTGAAATGCTGCCACATGGAAGGATTTGAGCCTCGCTGCCCCAAAGGCAACATGACACGAAAAGAGCACAGATTTGAGGATCAGAGAGACATTGGTTTAAACCTGCAGCTTGTTCAAGGAACTCGCTTGTCCTCCTTCGCAATTTCTGTAATCGCTCTGAGCCTCTGTTTCTTCATCTATAAAACAAAGGTGATAATACTATGTACTTCGAGGCTGTCCTGTCAACTTCATGAACAATCTGGCACTCTCGCCCAAGCTCACTGTTACTCTAACACACACACACACACACACACACACACACACACACACACACAGAGCTGGGAATTAAACTGAAAGAATTTTAACTTTGAACTCTTTCCTTCTTGGTTCAATGAATCACTGCCAATTATCTTTATGATACAATAATGCAAAATGCCAGTGAAAGTTATTTCCACGGACCATTAACTCTTCAGGTAGGATTTTTCCCTGTTTTGCTACTGAAGTTTGCATTAATTTTAAATTAAGAAAATATTTAGAAGGTAATCACCAAGAGAACAAAAAATGCTCTGCTAGTCCCATAGCACTCATGGGAACTTCAGGGAAACTTCACCCTGAAAAGAGGGACTTTGTAGTGACCAGCTGGGGACCTCCGTTTGCAAGGGCTTAACAGGTGCTTGTTTCTATCTGGCCATTCGGATGGCCTGGCCCTGCCCCCTCCTGGTTTCTAGGAGGCAGGTGGGGCTGCAGAGATGAGCGCAGGTACAATTTCTACAGTGCAGGTTTATGGATGCTGGTTTTATTTTATTTTTTAATTATTTTTTATTTTTTGGATGCTGGTTTTAAATATGTTGGACCTTCTGGAATTATGCTCTAGTTTTTTTTTTTTTTCCCCCTCTTAATTTCTCACCTCTCTGGACTTTTCTTCCTTAACTTTATCTTCTAACGTCGTATTGAATCTTTCCTTTCTACTCTCTGCTTTTTAACTTGAAGATTTTTTTATTGTTCCTGTTTTATGACTACTCTTTTTTTTTTATAACGTCTGATTCTTATTTCATGGGTAAAATCATTTCTTTTTACTTTCTGAGGATAGCAATTATAGTGTTCTTTTTTCCTTTGATATTGCTTTGATTTCCCACATGTTTACTTTTGAAATTTTGTTTGCTTTAATCTCTGGCTTATAGGATTTTCATAAGGTAATGGTACTCCTTGATTGTTCATGTTTAAGAGTTCATGTTTAAGAGGGGCATGCGTGTGTGTGTTATTTATTTGTGCACTCCCTGTGGAATGATCCACCTTCTTCTTTGGGGAAGACTAAACCTCCAGCCCTCCTGGATTTTTCTGTTGGGCTGGTCAGTCTTCTAGAGAGGTATCTCTCCATCTTCTGTCTGGAAGGTGTGAATCTTTCTGTCAGGTTTTCTCACTGTTGGGTGACAGAAATCAGCTGGAGTTTTCATGGTCTACCATGTGACTTCCAGTTATTATTTTTTTATAACCAACAATGTTACTGCTCCAAAAAGACCCACCTCACATCTCTTTATCCTATTTCTGTGTACCCCTCACTAGGCATCAGATGCTTTTGCCTCTGATGGTGGGCACCTGTGGTTTTTCTTTGGAGAACTTTCCATAGGACACTGGAGCACTTTGCTGGCATATGCACTGTTGCAAATGCCTGGGCGTTCACATGGGCCCTACCCGCCAACCCCAGGATGGTTCTTGAACAATGAGTCTCAGGGTGGGAGCATAGAAGCCCAGCAGTCTTGGCTCAAGATGGGGCAGCTGAGAAGATCTCCTTAGACTTAGGGTTTGTGAAGATTTCCCTAAGATTTCCCGTGTGTCTGGCTTCCTCCCTCCTTCCTTGTCCTGCACTTCCTTACCCATCTTCTCCCCAAAACTCTTTCCTTCCTCTTAGGGACTTTTCTAGGAACTTGATCTAAGACACCCCATTTCCAGTATGGTGTCTGTGCTGGAGGTCTCTCTTTTGGGCACCTCATTTCAAGTATCTGAGAGCCTGTCATGCAGGAGAAAAATTACACTTAGAATGTGTAGCTCCAAAAGAGAGATCTTGGATCTTAGATGGACTTTATTAGGAGGAAGGGTTCGGTTTATTCGAGACTTCTTTAGTAAGTAGTAAGTTTACCATCCAGGGAGGTATACAAGCTGAGGCTAATGCTTGCTTGATGAAGTGTGTGAAGATAGGGATTCACCAATTCATGGGACACTGACCTCAGATTCTGTGGCATTTGTATTTCAGCATAGGACTTCCTTAATGAAATAATGTAATTTAGCAGCAGAAAAACCTCATTGGGGGAGGAGATTTTCAATTTTGAATGCTTTTTCCAGTACCACGTGGTGCTCTTTTGAGATCATGAGTATAATTAGAGCTTGTAAGATTGTAGAGAGGTGCCCATGTGTGAATTTCCCAACAGCAATTACAGCTTGATTAAAAGAGTACCCAAACAATTGCAGTACAAATGCATTGACAGTAACTGCTTTGTGTGTTCTTGGCATTTCTCTGCCTCACTTTCATTACCAAGAGTGTAAGAGTCAGAATTAAACACCCACATGCTTCCAGAATCACGTGCCTGTAGCCCATTGTTCCCGAGATCTGTTTGTCATCTCTCCGATGTCCGTGTACACACACGACTGCTGATTCAGCCCCCACTATTCCATCTGCAGCCTCTAACACAACTGGACATTGTTTTCAACCATGAAGACAATCAGGCTGGGCTCAAAGAGCTCTGGTGATTACACTGTGTGCAGTTGTAATGACTAAAGGTGTGCCTTGATCAATGAAGACTGAGCTTTGTAACTCAAGGTAAGGGGCAGGGATATTATTGGCTCCATCACCCAAGGTATCCCTATGGTTGTTGAGAAATTTGGGCAGAAGTAATTCTGTTAGCACACGAAGGTACCTAAGTACCTGGTACTCAGCTCCCTGAAAACCTGGGTCAAAGAAACACAAATGTTAGCCTTTAAGTGATTGGAAGTTTCTCTTTCAGAAAATAAATATTATTATCTCCACTTCCATTTTTCTTTCTATACTGCAAAACTGTATGGGAAAACCTCTAAACAAATAAGCAAATGAGCTAGGAAGCAGATGGTAAGTGAAGAAGCTATGGGTCCCCCTGTCTTGGCTGATTCTAGAGGCATCTACACCAGGAAGATTGGGTCCAGTTTCTGTGTTAGATCCTGACTCTGGATACAGTCACTGTGCTTCTTACTTCTCCCTGTAACATGGGGGATGCATGAATAAGTGTTACAGTTCCTTCTTTCTGTTCAGTCAGTCCATCAGTAAATAATTGCCAAGTTTCCACTACTGTCAGAGACTTCTAGGAGCCAGGGATATAAGATGATCCACAATACAGATGTGTTCTCTGCCCTCATGATCTTTATATGCTAATGGAGGGGACAGTTGTAATAGGATAAAATGTCCATTGGTAAGGAGAGCTCTGATAACAAGCAAAGCAGAGTAAGGGGCAGGTCCTGGGGGCAGTTTTGGAAGAGTGGCCAGAGAAGACTCTAAGACATTAAGCAAAATGAGGAGAGGAAAGGACGCAGGTAACTGTACAGGGTATGTTCAGGCAGATGGCACAACTAATACAAAGGCCCCATGGTGGGCACACATTGAACACACTGAAGGAAGAGCAAAAAGACCTGTATGTAAGAGGAAACACAGCAGAGAGGTGGCAGAAGTGGAGGGGACCAGCCATGGCAGGTCTTTGAGTCCATGGAAAGAAGTTTAGTCTTTCTCTGAGAGTGGTGATGAGGCTAGAATTTTGAGCAGGTGTGTGATTTGGCTTTCATAGGAACCCTCAGGCTGACAAACTGAAAATGGTCTTAGGGGCAACAATGGAAGGAGGGAGGCAAGTTCAAATGCCTTCAGGATTTATTTTGGAGCTGTAACTACCTTTTTTTGAGTACAGAAGAGGAGCTATAGTTGAATCCACCAAGATTTTCAATCTGTGAGCTACTCTCTGGTGGGGCCATTTACTGAGCCCAGGCATGGGCCCTGGAGCTACTTGACCAATTACCTAATTCAATTTCACTGAAATGTATAAGGCCACTGTCTATGGGACATTCTGCTGGCACCTGGAGATGCATGTATTTTATATCTTTGATGTCTGGCCCATCATCTTGTCAAATTTTTTTTAGATAGTCTTACCAGATCTTAATGTCCATATAGACAATCCTTCCAAGACTGGAGGCTCTCACTTTCCTAAATTCTGTCCTTAGACTTCAAACCCATGGACAAATGTAGGTCCTACTCATCCCCATTTCTATAAGTATAACTTTGGGCACCCTACCCTCTGCTTGCAAGCTCCTATTGACTCCACCCTGTCCTTGGCTTCCAATAAACCAGCCTCTTGATCCCTGTCCCCAACTACCTGTGCAGCAGACCCTTCCCCTATTTCCTTTCCTTTCTCACCAGACACAGATAGTCATTGACTTCTCTGCAGCATCTTCAGTACCCTGTGCAAATACCAGTCTCCAGCCCTGGGTGGATCAGATACTCCACTTTACCTATTGTCTTCCCTAAGCTAAGTTCTCTCAAAATTGATAGAACAATTTCCAGGTCTGGTTAATGTGGGTCTGGATTTAGCTGGGTCTTGCTACTTGTCCACTGTCTTTGTCTTCTTCTGTGATAGACAGACCCCCAGATGACTCCCAGCGGTCCTACTCCTAGTGTTGGTGCCTTTGTATAATGCCTTCCCCTTGAATGTGGGCAGGACTTGTGACTTGCTTCTACCAATAAGATATGGAAAAAATGATGGGATGTCACTCCTATGTGTGTGTTCCATTATGTAAGAATCTATCTTAGCATACTGGAGTAAGTCACTCATGACGTACATGAATTAAGTGACTTTTTGGAAAAGCTTATGTCTCAAGAAACTCTAGGGCCTGAAGGTGGCCTCCAGCTGACTCCCAGCAAAAATCTGGGGGTCCTCAGACATGCAGCTGCAAGAAAATGGGTCAGCAACTTGAGCTTGGAAGCAGATTCTCCCCCAGTCAAGTTTCCAGATGAGAACACAGCCCAGGCAACACCTTGATTGCAGCCTTGTGAGACCCTGGGCAGAGAATTCAGGAAAGCCATGCTCACACTCCTAATCCACAGAAACTCAAACAATAAATGTGTATTGGTTCAAGCTGCTAAGTTTATGGTAACTTGTTATACAGTGGTAGAAGAGTATATACCATCTTTGATCCCTTTGTCATTTGCCAGGGGATTTTTTTCAGCTTTTGACACTCTGTCTTCATTCCCCCTACTTCATGCCATTGCTTAGCAGAATGCTCTTGAGATCAGAGAAAATGAAAAGATTGGCTATGAAGTTATTAACTTCCTTCTCCATCACCTCCAAACTTATTCATATATTCCCCCATTCTTCCCTCTTTTTTCTCCACCCATGGGCCATCCCCTCCACTCATGACTGGACTCAACCTTCCCAGGTCAACCAAAGACATTCTTCTATACTCCTCTTCTTACAGATTTATTTGTCCTCTCTACCGGCTTCTTCCTCTCATCCTCTCTACAAAGCTCCTTCTCTCTCTCCTTGAAACAACCAAATAGCCAACATCTGCCATTCTGTCAAGGTGTAGTTCTTCCTTTCTCATTGTCTTTATTACAAAATGTTCTAAAAAGTAGACTCCATGTGCCTGAAACTTTTTATCCCTTCCATGCTATATCTTGCCTCTCACCCCCACACTTTGCTGAGAACATTCTGGGTATAGGTCACCATAGGCTTCTAGATGCCAAATTCTCTTTTCAGTCCTTACCCGGTGAGAGGTCTGAGTCATTGCACACTGCCAACCACTGTCTTCTTCAACACTCCCCTGGCTCATGTGAGACTACTCTTGGGGGTGTCCCCCATGTGTATGTGGGTTTCTTTCTCAGTTTCATTCATGGTTTTCCCTTCTATTGTCTTCTGTCACCTTTGGGGATTTAAAAAAGTGGTTTTTTGTAATTAATGAAGAAACCCTTACTCCAAAGTTTTATCTATTGCATTTCTCTGCTATAGTTAATCCTTATGGAAATTTTTATAGGTGATTAATCAATTCTTAATTATCTACTCTAAATCTTTTGGGGTTATTAAGAGATTTTTCTCCATAATATATTGCCTAATTTGTGTCTTCCGCTAATAGGAAACTATGTTAATTAGAATTAGAAAAAAAATTGCGAATTAGTCCTCACATTTTTCTGATTTCACAAGGAGTAGAGGAATAATTTGCTGGAGGCAGAGGAGAAAGAGAAGGGCCATGTGTGGAAATAGAGTAGAAAAGCGGGTGACATGGACATTCAATTGTTGATGGATTACTTATGTTTAATAGTGCCATTTTATTCAACTGTCCTGTGGTATAAAATTTTATCTGCTAGTTCCAAGGATAATTTGCTGAATGTTTTAGTATTTAAAAATTATAGAAATTTAACCTAAGCATGTAGACCTATACAAGTTTCCCAAATCTGAGTTTATCAATAAGCAAACATTTACTGATTGCTACTCTGTCTGTGACATTTTGCCCATCATGTAGGTAGGCATCATTATTTCCAAATTATAACTGAAGAAACAGATCCAAAGTGTTCTGAGCCAGTTGGCCGAGGCAGAATTTCAATGCAGGTGCAAATCTTTTGGCAAAGATGCTACTTTTCTGCATTTGCTCTGGGGTCTCCTTTCATTAGGGTACAGTGGAAGCCCACATTTCCCAGCATCCTGGAGGTTTCCCAGCATCCAGAGGCTGAGTTCTGGCCACAGAGGTGTGCGTGATGTAACATAAGCCATCTTCAGAGATGGTCCTTGAAGCATCCTAGTGCAACTTCTGGTCCTCTTCTCTCCTTACACTGTGAAATGGGAAGCAGCAAATCCTAGATGGAGCAGCCTGGATCTCTGAGTCACTACACGGAGGAGAGAGGACCAGGGGAGCTTCCCACACCTCACTGAACTTTGCATGTGAGAGATACAAATTTTTGTTGTGTTAGTTGGCTGAGATGTTGCAGCATCCAGCATTGCGCACTTTGAGAAATTGCTCTGGAATCAGGGTGATGTTATAATCAATGTTTGCTTAGCAATCCAACAGCAGCTGTTGAGGAAGACGCTAGGGTTTCCTCTCCTTGGTGAGGTGACATTTGAGCAGAGACCTGATTAATGTGAGGACTTGAGTCATGCACATATCAGGGGCGAGAGGGGATGGGAAATAGGAGTATGCTCTTAGGGACAGGGAACTATCAAGGAGTTGTCACCCACCCATGCAACTGGGGCACAGTGAGAAATGAGGGAGAGCAGTGAGGGATGAAGGCAGGTGGAAATGGTCTCAAATAACCTGAGACAAAATCACAGTGGCTGCTCTGGCAAAGGGTGTCCCATGGCTCAAAGCCTGGTTTTAGTGATTACAAAGACCCTAGTGACAAAGATACACATGGAGAGCTTGAGTGAGATTATTTTAAAAATAATCTATTGCTTTACATATGATCTTAAATGCATATGTGGAACTAAATTCATGAATTAAATATTAAAGTATACATTTGAATATATCATCTACATTTCTAATACATATGCACATTTATATATATAACATACATTATAATTGTCTATAACTACATCATAAAATATATTATGATATATATTATGCATTTATTTAATATATCACTAAAAATATGACAAGCTGCCTTATATTAATGTCTTATATTCAAGGACATATACTTCTTTTTGAAAAGAAGTTATTTGTTTATTTAAGAGAGTGAGAGAGAGCATGGCAGGAGGGGCAGAGGGAGAAGGAGAGAGAGAATCTCAAGCATATACCCCGCTGAGCATGGAGCCTGATGCAGGGCTTGATCTTACAACCCTGAGATCATGACCTGAGAAAAAATCAAGATTGGGTGCTTAGTGGACTGAGCCACCCAGACAGCCCTCAGGGATATGTAATTATTTTATTTTTATTTTTATTTTTTAAATTTAATTTTATTTTTTCAGTGTTCCAAGATTCATTTTGGAATTTGTTCATGCACCATACCCAGTGCTCCATGCAATACGTGCCCTCCTTAATACCCACTACCAGGCTCACCCAACCCCCCCTAACCCCCTCCAAAACCCTCAGCTTGTTTCTCAGAGTCCACAGTTTCTCATGGTTTGTCTCCCCATCCGATTTCCCCAACTCACTTCTCCTCTCCTTCTCCCAGTGTCCTCCATGTTATTCCTTATGTTCCACAAGTAAGTGAAACCACATGATAATTGACTCTCTCTGCTTGACTTATTTCACTCAGCATCATCTCCTTCAGTCCCATCCCTGTTAATACAAAAGTTGGATATTCATCCTTTCTGATGGGGGGATAATATCCCATTGTATATATGGACCATATCTTTTTTATCCATTCATCTGTTGAAGGGCATCTTGGCTCTTTTGACAGTTTGGCAACTGTGGCCATTGCTGCTATGAACATTGGGGTACAGATGGCCCTTCTTTTCACTATATCTGTATCTTTGGGGTAAATACCCAGTAGTGCAATTACAGGGTCATGGGTGGCTCTATTTTTAATTTCTTAAGGAATCTCCACAGTGTTTTCCAAAGTGGCTGCACCAACTTGCATTCCCACCAACAGTGTAAGAGGATGTTTCTCCACATCCTCTCCAACACTTACTGTTTACTGTCTTGTTGATTTGGGCCATTCTCACTGGTGTAATGTGGTATCTCGACGTGGTTTTGATTTGAATCTCCCCGATGGCTAATGATGATGAACATTTTTTCATGTGTCTGTTAGCCATTTGTTTGTCTTCTTTGGAGAAGTGTCTGTTCATGTCTTCTGCCCATCTTTTGACGTGATTATCTGTTTTGTGCGTGTTGAGTTTGAGGAGTTCTTTATAGATCTTGGATATCAGCCCTTTGTCTGTACTGTCATTTGCAAACATCTTCTCCCATTCCATGGGTTGCCTCTTTGTTTTGTTGACTGTTTCCTTTGTTGTGCAGAAGCCTTTTGATACTTTTTATGAATTTACGTATGTTTATCTTACATACTTACGCAAAGCTGAAAATGGACAATCTTGGGTTTTAAGCAACTAAGTAGTATATGGCCCAGAAACCACAGAAATTTGGATCTGATAGAAACATAAGAAATGGGGGTACTTGGGTGGCTCAGTCCATTAAGCAGCTGCCTTCGGCTCAGGTCATGGTCCAAGGGTCCTGGGATTGAGCCCCTCAGCAGGGGTCTGCTTCTCCCTCTCCTTCCATGCTCTCTCCCTTTCTTTCTCTCAAATAAATAAAAACAATCTTGAAAAAAAAAAAAAAGAAACCTAGGAAATGGACTCCAATGCCCTTAGTTTATAGACAAGGAACTGGACGTCCATCCAAGGAAGTTAGGCCACCTGCTGAAATCCTCCAGGGAGGTCCAGTGTTAACAGGCAAAGACAGAAGAGTCACCTACCTTGACACTCCCAGCCAGCTTAGCTCCACTCCCAGGCAGTACTGATTGGCTTATTCCTTCTACAGGTGCCTTTGCTGCCCGTGGCTGCCTCTGTCACAACGTCTCCGTAATACTAAAGCGTAGCTTCTGTGAATTGAGCATCTACTATGGGCAGGATCTGGAGCCCCTCCAGAGCCTGTGCTCCTACCCACTGTGCCTACTGCCCTCCCCCTCCCTTGTCCTGGCACTCCATTGGTGGTTTGTATCATTGAGGTTATGTGGAACGAAAAATGACTTGAGGGCACAAGGCAAGTGTGCGAGTATAACTCTAAGCTGGCCTTTTATTCTTGGAAGTTAAGCCTCCTGGAAGGCGTTTGAAGCATCGTTCCCATCGGCACCCACGTGAACCACGCCGTCCTCCCTACCCCATCTTGCCCAGCAGCTAGGTGGCCATTCCCGACAATGCTGCCTTGTCTCTGTCATTATGACCTGACCGCCCGGGAACCCCGCAGCCTCCCTGACTCCAGGCTTATCTCCGAACAGGACACCGTCCTCTGCACATCATCAGCTGCTGGGGATGCCAGCTCCACTCCTCAATTGGGCTCTATTCACTTGTGACCTCAGGCGGGAGCAGAGGAGGGACAGGCCAGCTGCCCCCTTTCCACCTGAGCGGCTGCGATATGAAGCCCCCGCTTTGGGACACTGAGACGCCCCGAGCCTCGCTGCGCTCCTGGGCACCCACACCCCTGCATGAAAGGCCCTTCTTGTTCTGGGGAGTGCGGCCAACTGTGAGATAGCCCCTGGGGTGCTTTTCATGTGGCCGCATCCAAGCGCCCCAGTCTGCATTTTAATAGTGGAGTTAAAGGTAACTTGATAGGCAGATATGCTCTGAGCTTGGACGAGGGCCTACGTTCCTTTATGCCTACTTTTTAAATGAAAATAGCTGCGATGGCTAATTTTCCCCAATATTTCAGTGTGCAATTTAGCAAGGAGCTACATTCATTATGTAGTTAGCAAGAAACTAAAACTCCTGAAATATAATTTGATTCATGTCGTCATACACACCTACGGCTCCACTGTTGATCTGATAAGCCATGGGATGCAGATCACAGGATTCCTGGTTATCATCTCATTGTGCGGCCCCTCCCCCCACCACGCTCTACTGACTCCTAGAAATGGGGCTAAAGGAAGAGGTAATTAATTCCTTAAGGAGACACAGGGTATTGTAAGCTATATTGAATTTTTCTTTTACTTTGCATGTCGGTGTTGCCTGTGGGAAATGGCTCTTGTAGAAAACCCTTGCCAGATGCCCTTGGTAGAGTCACATGCCTCTCTGGGATTTGCTCCTCTTATCTGCAGCTGAGAGGGTCTCTGCATGGTGGGGCTGTAGGTCAGCTTCTGGTAAAACACATGTGCCCTTTGTGGTTCAGATTGGTTCCTAGAGTGGCCGACCATCTGGGTTTGCCGGGGATGGCGGGGTTACCTTGGATGCTAACACCAGGAAAGTGTTGGGCAAAAGCAGACTGCTGGTCACCTTAGCACGAACAATGTTCTCCCACCTTTCTAAAAAGTTTAATTAGTAAAGCCCACAGGATCGGTGTAACATTTGTGCTTTTGTTAGTAAAAACCCATGCTTGGTGAGTGGTGACTCTGTCTTTTTCAAACAGTAGGACACTTTCAGTAGAAATGGTGGTGGCCACTATGATGAGATGTTGGAACTGTGGCTCTCCACCAGGGGTGTTCAGTCCTCACAGGGTCCAGGAAGTGAGCCAGGCATGACTGTCTGGGATCTAGAATGCCAGGTCTCCTGTAACAAGAGCGATTTCGTTCAAAAAGCCAGTAGGATCCCTACTGAGCAGCACTGGATGTGGCCAAGCTCCTTCCTCCATCCCAGTTTTGCTCCTTGATTGGTTGGTGGTCCAGCCCATTGGCAGAATGCAGCCATTCCTCGGGGTAGTGGGAAAGCTGCTTTGTAAAGAGAAGGAGTACCTCAACATTCATTCAACCCCTTAATTTATTTTAGGAAATATTTACTGAGCACTTACTATGTGCTCTGGGGATAAAGTGGGGGAATAAGGCATAGTTCTGTCCTCAGGATGCTTGTGGTCTAGCAAGGAAAGCAGTGCCAAAAAGCTGAGGATTCTGGGAGGAAGGGAATTGACAGTGATGGGAGTCCAAGGCAGGACAGCTCTCCTCATCCCATGACCACTAACAAAGGGTGATGTTCCCACTTCCAAGGCCAGCACTGTGAGCTTTCCCACTGCACCTGTAACCTGTGACTGCTGGGTATCCCTTCAGTGGGCAACTGTCTTGGGTAAGTTGGGATGATCCTCTTATCTTCAAAGACTTCAAAATCTGGGGCATTTTTCCAATAAGGAAAATGCTTCTTAACACCCACTACATGTGGTAGCAATAACCTGCACTTTCTGAACAAGTCTGTAGTTTGACAGCTCTCTGGAAAATTACCATATCATTTGGTCAATGATTTTGGTCAAATACTCATTGAGTATTTGGTCAAATACTCATTGAGTATTTGGTCAAATACTCATTGAGTATTTCCCAACCAGTCTCTAAGGAGTAACTGAATGCTGACTCCTTGTCATAGCCTTGAACCCTCCCCAACCTGAGCCAGGGACCGACCTCTCCAGGGCACCTGCCTCGGTCATCATCACCCCTGCCACAGCCACAGCGGGGACTAGCAATGAGCTACTGGTGGAGGTGGAGCATTGACTCAGGGTACCGCTGCCCTGAATGACTTGTTTCTACAGATGACAGTTCCCTCCCTGGAGGAGAGTACCCTGATCAGCAACGGCCCACCGGCTGCCTCGGGCTCAGGTCCACCTCAGTGGGTGGTGACAGACATAGCCCTGGGAGGGCACTCTTGTGCTCTTTCTCTCAAATAAATAAACCTTAAAGAAAATCAAACAAGATAAGTATATGATGATAACAAGAATTTTTTAAAAAATAACATAGTAAGAAAACAACACTTTAGAAAGGCTTACTAGGGGGCACCTAGGTGGCTCCGTCAGTTAAGCATCTGCTTTCAGCTCCAGTCATGATCCTGGGGTCATAGGATCAAGCCCTGCATCAGGCTCCCAACTCAGCGAGGAGCCTGCTTCTCCCTCTGCCTCTATCTGCCACTCCCATTGCTTGTGCTCTCTCACTCCATCAAATAAATAAATAAATAAAATCTTAAAAAAAAAAAAAAGAAAGTCTTACTAGGTGCCACTCTCCTAAGCACATTCTTTGTAGTAATTCACTTGTGCCTCAGGCACATTTTATTATCATCCCCATTTTGCAGATGAAGAAACAGAGACCAAAATCTCAGTGAGTTGCTCAGAGCCTAAGCTAGAATTCAAACCTATACGATATGGCTTCAGAACCCAGATAACGTCTATCATTACCTGGGAAACACTGGAATGTGATACTTCATTGTGTGATTTCATAAATCATATCCTTGCCTCTCCCTCAAGTGTGATGACTTCCTGCAGATTTGGGGGCTCTGGCCTTGCTGGGCCTGCTGGACCTCGGGCCTGGTCCTATGCTGGGGTTGCTTCTTCTCCAAGTGCATCTCGCTCCCCGCCCTAGGCTCTAATTGCTGGCCGACGTGGGAGATGCTTAGGGCACAGCTAATTGCACAGAGCACCTGGGCAGCTCTCATTTACTGGTTCTAATGAAATGACTTCAGTGCTAGTGGTGCCCGTTACCACGCTGACAGCTTTCCCTCTGCCCATTAACAGCGGAATTACTAGAGCCTGGAAAAGGTCTGCTGGGAGAGAAATAACTCTGACTCGGGTGGGACCATTATTTCATTTTTACTATATATTACGTCCTTTAAAACAAACAACTTGTAGACATCATTTCATTTTGGAACCCTCTTCACCAATCCCCAAATCCAAAATTTGGCAGATTTGGGTGATGGTAAAATTTCCACTTCAAGTGAAATTTTAATTTCCCAGGGATTTATTGCCATCTTTCCGCTGCTGGGTGTATTCCCCTCTGCACTTAGAGCACTCTGTCCATTTGAACTGGTCTCCAGCACCCAGAATGTGTGTGTGTGTGTGTCTGAGAAACCAAGGAATTGGCTTTGCTCCCTCCTCCGCAGCTTCACAATAGCAAATTAAATCAGAAAAACCAAACAATCAGTTCCTTGCTGGAGATGGGTAACATCAGCCCCAGTAAAGGAGAAACCGCCGTGCCCTCTCGCTGGACAACCAGATGAGCTGGGATGATCTCATGGGTCTTTTCCACGTTTGCCGTGTGATTCAGACCGTATAGATGACGATGGCTCTCCAATGAGCCAGGCCAGGGGCTGCCAGGAGAGAACAAACCTTGCCTTCTTTCTATTTTATTCCTATCTTTATAGGCTGGGGTCCTTGGGTTCTAAACATTCTTGTGTTGAGCACATGGGGAGAGATTTATTTTTCCACGCATAGCGAGGACTCGCTTTTAAGGCCACACAGCCCTGCCGTTTCAAAACCCAGTGCTGGGCAATGCTCCTCTGCCAGGTTTATGTGGAAATGTCGGTCTCCTCGGTGCCACTTGCCAGTCCAAGGCAGAGAAAGCAGCGCGCCAAAGCCAAGCGGCATCCTTGTGCGCGTGCGCTCCCGGATGCAGCCGGGCAGGGTGCGGAGAAACGGGGGCAAGGTTTATGCGAGCCGATCAATGGGGGGGGGGGGGGCCTCTGGATAAAAATAGCGCACGCATGAACTCCTGCCCCCCACTCCTTAATGATCTCTCCTAGCTTTTGGCTCTCGGAGGAACAGCGGGCGCCCAGTCTGTTACTCAACTGGAGAGAGATGGAAAGAGCCCGCCTGCCAGGTGGGCTTTCCAAGCCCGCACGGCTCTAAACTTCTCCACATGTGAACAAGTGTTTACAGTTTTAAAGATGTGTTGAGTAATTGCACATGCGAGATAGCTCCCCTTTAATGCGCCCAGCATGTTCCCAGGCTTTCCAGAGAACACCCTGGTTGACAATGGAATTGTTTGCCTTCTCCGCGTCGAGGCTTAAGGAGGCACTGGTTTGTGTTGAGACGTAATTGGTAGCATTTGTGCCTTTGTAGTTCTTTCTTAGCTACTGAAAATTACTGCCTTAATCCACTCTTTACTTACCCGGATTTCGGTTAGAAGCCCCATGGAAGCCCCTTCACATCGCGGATCAGAGTGGCAATTCTTAAGACTTATTTCAAGGCTCACACAACATCTCAAAATGCTGGTTAAGAAACAAACAACAACAAAAAAACCGACAATAACATCAGTTCACTCTCGAGTTCTCTCCAAGTTCAAGAATTCTGAATCCCCTCAGAATAATATAATAATTGTTCTTTTGCAACTGAAAAGCCGTTGAATACCCTCCTGTTTTTACTGATGGGTTTCTGACTCTCCCTCGCACCCCCCTTAATTATTCCTTGCTCTTTATTTTCATGGGAAAATAGCTGGTGTCACCTCAGGGAGAGAGCGCATTCTGCTTGTTATTTTTTATAGTGTTCTTTGTCTTCTCTCTGGCTTCCAGCAAAACACAGCCAAAATGGTTTGGCAGATCACTTTGCATTAGTAAAACTCTGTGTCAGCCGCAGCTAAGGTCCACAGTAAAGGACTAACGTCAGCTTGCAAGTTGGAGAAATATACCGAACCTTACAACTGTCCTCCCAGCAGCCTTCTGATGGGATTCCATGGGCGAGCAAGACCAACGGGATGGATGACACCCTTCCTGTGTGTGTGTCATCTGCCTGCTGGTCCTCTGGCTGCCCCAGGATCTCCCCGTCACAGCTGACAAATCATGGAGCTTCATGACCGGGCTGGTGAATATCAGTTAATTTGGGGGCTACATTTTCCAATGGGAAAATCTTTTTACTACTGTTTTTGTAATTTTCCCAACTGAGCACTTGGGCATCTGAGATGAGTCTCTGAGAAGGGGGGCCCAGGGGGACAGTATCCTTCCTCCTAGATGGGTAGCGCTGTCCCTGCCCCAGACACCCTGCATCTACTGCTTCTACTCCTCCTCCTTGAGCCCTTCCATAGCCAAGTGGACCCTCACTTGACAGATGAGTGTCTGTTTGGAGAACAGACCTTCTAATTTCTCCAGTCTTTTCAACATCTGAGCTTGTGCTTCTGCTTTGCCAGAATTAGACATTAATTACATTTAAGGGAGAAGTAGAATCATGGTCATGAGCCTTGATTCCACCCCAGACCTTGTCCGTGGGACCTCACTGCCTCCCCTCCACCTAAGCCAAGGTGGGGCAGCCTGATGGGTCCCCTTAGGAGGCTGGTCTGGTGGAGAGGCATCCGGAAATGCCCGTCTTCTCTTTCCTTTGTACCCCACTCCTACAGCTATAGCACCAGAAAAAAGGGCAGTTCTCATTCTGTGTTAGTTATTTGTGTGTGTTTGTTTTGTTTTGTGCCATTTTGTGAGATTCTTAAGAGTCGTTACTGTGGTTGCTCATTTTTAAGCCATTCTCAAGATCTGGCATGGATCAGGTTCTTAATAATTCAGGTTCTTAATAATAGTGTTTGAATAAATCCTATATTCTCTCTGGACCTGTGCCTATTTCTGAGCTTGGTATTAACCCCACAATTGGCATTAAAGATAAAATTCCTGCTGCATGAAATAGAGGACTGAACTGGGAGTGGGAAGTAGAGGTTCAGATAGAGCCTTTGGAGGGTCTGGGGTCCATCAGCAGAGCAGTCAGCTCTGGGGAGCTCCGATGTGGCAGAGGGCAGATCCAAAGGTAGATCCAAGGGCAGTCCTGGGAGCTGCAGATAGGACAGAGCTATCTGGGCATAATTCATTCCAGCACATGAGTGCCTGGGGAGAGCAACAGGCACTAGGTGGGCTCCTTGCGGACCCAATAAGGAACAAAAGAGAAGCAAATGCTCTCTTCCTTGTACATACTGCTTACTGAGAAAGATGAACAATAACATATAACATTAATAATTCTGGTAAGTTCCTCCCTAGCCAATGTAAAAAATGGACCTTAATCCAGGGTTCCTGTAGACAAGAGTAGACAAGGCAGGAGATTTAGGCTGGGGCTTCGGCTCCAAGAATCAGAAGGGACATGTGGGATCATGAGTGGGGACAAGGCAGGGATGGAGAGGCAGCAAGGGGGACTGGATATTGAATCCAGAAATCCAGGTTGGAGCTCCTTCAATGTATCCTGCCTCGAGTCAGGATCAGTTCTGAAGGAGGCATGGCTGACCTTAAAGTTCAGGCCACTTTCATTTATTTTTTCATTCATCAAATATTTATCGAACATCTACGATGTGACTGACACTGTTACAGACACCTAGAAAAATCAGTACAGTTCTTGGTCGCACAGAGCTTGAAATCTAATGAAGAAATGAGCAACTAGTAATTAGAGAAATTTATCTGATTATTCACGGTTGAATATGCTATGAGGGAAAGACATAGGAACCTGGTAGAGTAACCAAGGGGTCTAACTAACATAAAGTATCTTCTAGGGAGGCCTCTCTGGGGATTTGTCATTTGGCCTAAAGGAGCTGACCTGGTTTAGAGAGAGTAGATGAACATTCTGGTTAAATCTCACATGCAAAGGGCCTGTGGTCTGTAGAATGATGCCCCCTACAGATATTCATACACTAATTCCCAGACCCTATGGATATCTTACCTAACATGGAAAAAGGGACTTTTTAGATTTAGGTTACAGACCTTAAGATGGGGAAATAACCTGGAAGATCCAGGTGAGCCAAATCCAATCATTAGAGTTCTTAAAAGTAGAGAAACTTTCATGGCCGCAGAGAAAGATATGACAATAGAAGGAAGGTCAGGAAGGGGCAATGTTTGCAGATGGAGGAGGGACCATGAGCCGAAGAATGCAGGTAGCCTCTAGAAGTTTGAGGGGCAAGGAAACAGATTCTTCCCAGAGCCTCCAGAAAAGAATGCAGTACTACCAAATGTGGACTGAGCCCAGTAAGACCCACGTGGGACTGCTGACCTCCAGAAACCCAAGATACATACATCTCCGTTGTCTTAAGCTACCTCAGGAAACTCCTACAGGCCAGAAGTAGGAAAGTGCTTGGTTCATTCCAGAGGCCAGCAGGGGTGTTCAGAACGGTGTGAGTGAGTTAAGCAGGGGATGGTGGACATGATGATATGACTAACATTTTGTGATTCCACTTGGGTGTTAGGTGGAGAAAGCATTAAAGGACAGGTATTGGGGAGGTGGTGGGAGGAGTCTAGCTAGAGGCTAGTTGAGTAACCTTCCCAAAGGTGGTGGGAGCTGAGACTAAGGACATTGCACAGAAGAGAAGAAGTAGTGGATGGGCTGGCCCGCTCTCTGGAGGTGGAATTAATCAGACATGATGGTTGATAGGATTCGGGGATCAAGAGAGGAGAGGGATGAGGGATGACCCCCAGGTTTCTGGCTTGCACAGAGGCTGGGAGCAAAGGTCAAGGGAAGCAGGGAAGGAGGCGAGCAGGGCCCCACCACACCCGGCCACTGCACAGATGGCCCCACCTACCACTAGCAAAGCTGATCACTGGGAAGCATCTGTCATCTCAGAAGATGAGAGAAAATCCTCTGAAAAGCAAGGAGAATGTCTGTTACAAAGCCCATTGGTTGGGACTCTTTCTGAAGATGGGAGTGATAGAAAAACCAGTTCCAAAAGTCTTACGCCTCAAGAGAATTTGCTTATTTTTAAGCTGAAAGTTGGGCGGGGGGAAGGGGGCACATCGGTTTAATCACAGTTGATTCAGTTCCCTCTCGTGGCCTCACTTCCTCTGAGGGGCTCCATTCTCCACTCCTGCCTGCCAGCAGCCCCACACGCAACAGAGGAGAGGAAGCGTCCTTGCCCCAGAATGCCCAGAAAAACTATTGAGGTGATTTGGATTAGACCAGCTTAGATCGATCCCTCCGCCATCCTCTCCCTCAGAAAGCCATGGCACAGGGAAGGGGATGGAGCTGAGTGCTTAGATGTGGGGTGTGAGTCTAGTCCTTGGCTGTGGTTCCAGAGAGGGCAGAGTGTGGGTCTGAACAGAGGCCAGGGATGCTATGGGCAAAGGTGGGGATAGACCCAGAGCAGCGAAGCCCCAGCCCCACCCCATCCACATGCACACAATCCCTGTATGCCATAATGGTTCAGGGCAAGTGTTCGCAGCCCCCAAACATGAGCTTATTGACTGAGAACTGGGTGCTAACAGAGCACCGAGTCACAGATGCGTTGTCTCTTTCCTGGACAGTTGCTATTCACCCTCACAATGGGTACAACAGAAATCGTGGGCTGGAAGAATCAGGAAAACCAGATGTGAAACAGCAAATGACTGAATACTTAGGAACTATAGACAATGTGTGTCTGGCTGTCCCCTGGCATTCGCCCACAGTGCGAGGCAGAGTGCACTTTTGTTCGCCTTCCATGAGGGCTACAGGTCAGCCCGCTGTGGCAGGGCTGGGCCTGGCTCTGTGAGTCTCCCCCTGCCAGGAGCCCGGCACAGGGAGGTGCCACTCTCGGGGCCTGGCTGCTGAGGCAGAGGTTGGAGCTCCATGGGGACAGGACCAAACCACACAGGTGCACCTCATGCTTCTGCCAGAACAGGGCTCACGTCCGCTCCTATTCCATGGGCCAAAGCAAGTCACAGGGCCAATCCCAAAGTCCGTGGCCTGGTGTGTATGCTTCACCAAGACTAGGGTTTCTCAGCTTGGGTGCTGTAGACATATGGGGCCAGAGAAGTCCGCGTGGTAGGGGCAAGGGTAGGGGCAGCAGAACATTCCATGGGCGTCCCTAGGCTTGTCATCCTGAGTGCTGGCCATGTCTTAGGAGAGGTCACTGGCCCTGTGTTTCCTTCCCTTTCTGCCGAAAAGCAGCGTCCCAATGGTTGATGGTCCTTCCTCCCCTGGGTACTTGTCCCTTGAGTTTGAGCGGCAATTTCCACCCTTCACCCCCCCACTTTGGGGAGGTCATGGAGAGCTTTGGTCAGCCTCAGAGGGCAGCATGTTTGAGAAGACATTGTTTGTAGGGTTGAGATCACAGCAGGGTCCATCTTGGCCCTGCTCCCTTTGGATGAACTTAGTAACTGAGCAACTGAGAAGGGCACCCATTAGGGTTGAAGGTTCTAGAGCACCAAAGCATGATCCACATCTCAGAAGAAGTTCTAACAAAAATAATAACCTTAAAGCCTCAGAGCATGGGCAGGGGATGTTTTAGTCCATATAGCCCCTGGGTGGTTTGGGCCCACTGCAGCTGCTCTCCCCTTTCCCAGACGTGCTAAGAGTTTGCTACGGCAAGCAGCCGCAGCTCCCAGCCTTGGGGCTTTCTGTGGCAGGAGTGTTTGTCCCATGCTAGGGCAGGCTGGAGTGCCTGGCTGGTGACCGTCCCAGGGCAGCTCCAGCCAATGACTGGGGGCTGTTGGGAGCTCCCACAGTGGCCTCTACTTCCAGAAGGATATCATGTTTCAAGTGACCACTGGGCAGTGGTGTGCTGGGGAGGAGGCTCTGGGGATGGAAGGGAGCACCTGAGTTATCCAACCCCCTCCCCACTGCCAGTTAGGAGAGGCATCCCTCCGTGTGTGTGTGTGTGTGTGTGTGTGTGTGTGTGTGTGTGTGTGTGTCCCTTTCTGGTAGCCTCAGGGGCTGTGGACTTGCTTACAGGGTCCGTGCTTGAGGCTGCTGCCGCCCTAGAGACCAGCATCCCTTATGATATTTTGGAAGCTGTTAGCGCCGGTCCTGCCAGGATGCCCCGCTCCGGGACCCCCTTTCCCATGTGGCCTCAGAGGTTCCGGTCCTGCCCCAGGACCCCGGGGCGGTGGGCTGGGCAGATGGAACAGAGAGGCCCCCATTCCTCCCCCAGCACCTCACTCCTGCGCTGCCTTCCTTTCGCACCAGAACAGGCCTGTCTCAGGTTCGCCGTCAGGAGGATTCTCAGAAATAGCATTTCTACGGCGAAACAATGTCCCTTGTTTGGAAGTACACGGAGCTTATAAAATATGCTCCTGTGTTTTCCTGGATCAGGGTATATTGTGGAGTCTGGGGATTTATTTACAATGGAGAAATTGTTTTTGCAGATTGTGGTTAAACAAAAGGATTGTTTTTGGAGAGCCGAGTAAAGGAGACATTGTTATATTTGTTATTTGGGACACACGCTGGAAAGGGATGTTTTATGGGGAATATGATGGTGGGGGCAGTCATTGGACATAATTGTCCTTTTTGGGGCTTGGGGGAGCGAGAAGTAAAACACTAAAACTCTGTCATCCTCTGTCCTCTCTTTTCCGACCTGGCCTTTCGCACTCCGGCCTCTAAGAAGGAGAGCGTGTATGCGGTTGCCCCATCCTCATCCCCTCAGCCGGGGCTCCAGGGACAGGTCCCCCTACAGCCCGGGGACAGGAGATGGGCCGCGCGGCCTGCCTTATCTTGCTGCGAGGCTTTGCCTCCAAGGGGCTCTCAGCACTTTGGAGACAGCCTCTCCACGTCGCCCACAAAGTCCCCAAGCAGTGGGGGAGCGGAACCAGTCAGAGTTTGCAGGATGACAATAAGAGCTGAATCTCAAATCTTGGCATTGCCACGGTCACATCTCATGAGCTTTCCCAAGTGGCAAAACTAGGGCACAGAGAAGAACTGATTAACAAGACTCCATTCTCCGGAGAATCCGGGCAGTACTGTGTCTGTTATTGGAGAAGATGTGTCCTTCCTTATTTAAGGAAGTTGTCTTCTGCCCGGCCGTAAGCTTTATGTATTTTGAGTGATACTTTTGGGGGAGCAGAGCTAACTTCAGTTATTGGGCATGTGATAGGTGTGTGTGCGGCCGGGGGTGGGGTGGTGTTAGCTTAAAATTCTTAAAATATCTATTCCGCAGATGCCATTTTCATACCTTCAGAGATCTTGAAGTGTTTTCTGTCTTTCTGGAGCCCTATTGAAGTGAAAATATCCCTAGGAAGTGTGTGAGCTCCCGTGTGAAGAATTCTTCATTCATCGGCTAAATCTGTAGGAATTAGTTGCTTGCCAATGAGAGCAAGTTTACAGATGTGTGTTTGGGGGGAGAGCAAGGGAGCTGGCTGATGGAGATGGTGTGTGGGTCCCACACCTCTTACTTGGCAGTTTTTCCCAGGGCAGGGGACATCTTATTCAAAGGAGCCCAGCGGCGGATCAGACCCAGAGCAGGTACCGTGAGGGCCCAGGTCTAACCCCTCAGCCCCTCCTTCTTCTCGCACGTGCAAGTTTTCTACTGCAAGCAGCCCAGGCTCCCAGCCTCCTGCAGACAGAAAGAATGTGTGTGTCACCCCGGAATTCACGTGGTGAAATTCTAACCCCCAATGTGATGGTATGTCTGACTTTAAGAGGGGCTTATTAGGTCAGGAGGAGAGAGCCCTCGGGATGGGGATGAGAGCCTTTATAAACGAGTCCCTGGAGAGCTCCTTAGTGCCCTCTGCCACTGAGGAGGCAGTAAGAGGACAGACATTTATGAGCCGAAAGGGGCCCAAGTCTACAGGCACCTTTAGCTTGGACGTCCAGCCTCCAGAATTCTGAGCAGTAAATGTTTGTTGGCCAAACCACCAGCCTGACTGGTCTAAGAGCCCCTGAGGGCATCCTTCAGCTGGATGTGCGCTCATCCCCGTTCCAGGGCAGCCCGGAATGCTGGGCAGCCCTCCAGGGGCAGCTCTCAGAGAAACACCCCAGTTCCCCAGGGCCCTCCACCCCGGGAAGGCATCTTGCAGAGGCCCCAGCAGGCAGCTGTCTGCTGTTGAGCAGCTCTTGGGAGGGGAACAGGCACAGGTAAGGCTTAATCTGCAACACCTGCCCTTGTCGGCGGTGTAAATTCTCCCACCGAGGTGGAAGTCAAGTTCCTCACGGATGTCGCCGAGCTCAGAGCCGGGGAAATATGCACACAGTTGGCTCCTGGGAGTCAATCCCAGCACATGCCTGCCCATGGGACGGAGGCCCAGCCACCCGTGGCTGCCACCTGCTCCTTAACACACCCTGCCCTGGCCTCCTGCCCTTCGCTGCCTCTGTCCCCCACAGCCTCCTCACGCTTCCTTGGATCCCCTCCCAAATAAACAACTTGCACCGAAATACTTCATTCTCGGGATCTACTTCCGGTGGGATCTACACTAGCAGGAGAGAATACTCATGGCTTGTTCTTTGAACCAAGTGGGCAGAATTTTCCAGTGGAGGGAGAAGCGTGAGTGCTGGTGGCCTGGTCCCAGTTTCCCTTTCAGCTTCGCTGCCCACCAGAGCCCAGCACCTTCCTCTGATGTCTCCTCCAGCCACTGCCACGTGGTCCTTCTTCGCCGGGCCTTGTCCCACGGGGCCTCTCCCTCTTCCATCACTTCCTCAGGCCCAGGTGGTACCCCGCCCCCTCTCCCAGCAGTTCCTGGTCTCTCAGGGCACAATGAACCACTTCCTCCCTGTTTTGTGGAGCTGTTTGGACCCCGATTGTGACCTTTGCTGGGACGTGGTCTGTATTAGCTTTCCCTGGGTTTGTGACCCTCCGTTGCCACACCAGGGAGCCTAGAAGGCAAGGGCCATGCTTGGCTGAGGCAGTTTCCAGCCCAGGCAGCGGCAGCATTGTCCTCAGTGAATGTTCGCTGAAATAAATCGACCAGGCACTGGCCCGAGTTGTTGGCTCTCCAGCTTCTGCTTTAACTCTCCCCAGGTCACAGCTGAGCGCGCCCCCCATCCCCACACAGGTCGGCGCCGTCGTGGAGGTGAACACGAAGGGGGCTGCCTGAAGGGGAGGGACTGTTCCTTCCCAGGGCGGAAGAACTGCCAAGCTGCAGAGGAAACTTTCCAGTTTCCCCTCGGGGGTGTTCAGCATAGCGAGGGGAGGTGAGATAGGATCTCCATGCCCCAAATTTCCCTCTGACGAAAGACTCAGCCCTCCCAGCAGCCACCACCGTGCAGCAAACATTCTCAGATCGGCAAGATCCCTGGGGTGGGAGCACGTTAATTTTTTCTTTCATCTATTAGTTCATCAAGTATCAAGTGCCTGGTCATGTTCAGGTATTAGGAGGATTTGTCTGAACAGCCTGGGCCCCAGCCTTGGCTCCGTCTCTGCCACAGCTGGGAGACTTTGACTATGTCTCTTCACTGCCCGCATCCCCCACCCCACTCCCACAAAATGAGGATGACCGGGAATCTGCCTTTTAGGACTGGGGGGACTCTGGGAGTGGGCGATGGACATAAAGGGTTTAGTGCTCAGAACCTGGTACAGGTGAGCATCAAATATGTATCCGCCAGTAGTAAAATACCAGTGTGGGCCAAGCTCTGTGCCACGCTCAAGGAGGGATGCAGCCTTCGCCTGAGGTAGGCCATGGTCTAGGGAGAGAGGCAGACAACAGGCCAGTGACCCCGGTGGGGTGCCGAGGGAGAGCGAGGTCTGCAGGAGCTCGGGGGGCCCAGGGGAGCAGGCACGTGGCAGCGGTACCCCCATCCGCGAGCTGTCCTTCGCCTCCTCTGTCTTCTGATAAAAAATGTTTGGTTTGGCAAAAACTCTGTCCCTTTCGATTCCTGTTCTGCCGTAACGGAGGAGGCTGGCTGAGGCCAAGCTGACCCTGATGGAGACAGAGTGGAGGAGACAGAGTGGAGGTGCTGGGGCGATCCTGCCATTTTCCTGTCCCCAAGGCCTCCTCCGCTAAGCTCGTCTGACACGGTGGAGGGGCGGTGGAGAGGTGACAGTGCCCCCCAACTGTGCTGTCTACAGAAGCCCCTCAACGTCAGAAAGGGCAGGCTGACTCCTCCTGACAAGGCTTCTGTTCAGATGGACTCTTGGACTTTGTCCCAACTCCTTAAACTTTTTGATTGCTCTAATCCCAGATACAAATCATAAAAAAGGGAACTTTGTTACCCAATTTCTAGCATCTCTGGGCTCCACGAGAGACTAGAAATGGTGTTGTGTATGAATCTTTTAGGTTTGAGGAAACAAGGGGTTGCAAAGGGGGGGGGTGCGATTTTGCTCCTTGAGGGTTACCCGGAGGCATTTTCGTGGAGTGACGCCGGCATCTGGTGCAGTAGAGACCGGGGATGTGGCAGAACATCCTGCAGGTGCAGGATGGCCCCGCCGCAAAGAATGGTGGTATCATGACCCCAGCGTGAGTCGTGTGGAGGTTGAGAATCTGTTCTAAGAGAATGCAAAGTAAGGGGTGTGTGTGTGTGTGTGTGTGTGTGTGTGTGTGTGTGTGTGTGTGTAGGAGAGGGCAAGGGACATGGGTAGCATGTGAAGGGGGGATACTCCAGTATTTTTTCCAATGTCTGCGAAGTAATGGAGTAAGCCTGCATGTTAGCCTTCACTCTGTTGGAATTTGATTTGCTGCTCAAGTCAACTCACCGGGACAGTTCTGGATCTTGTCTCTAGCAGGAGGCATTGGGGAACCAGATCTGGGAGACACTAGCAGAGCCTGGAGCTGTGTAGGGGACCGGCCGCGGTGCAACTGAAGCCCCTACGTGAGCCAGCCTGCGAATGTGGTTGAAGAACTCAGCCTTCCAAAGGCCAGACAGGATGGTTCAAGAGCTGTGGTAGGGTGGAGTGGAGAAGCGCCTGGAAATGATAAGTAGGTCTCCCCCATCCCACCAGCCACAAGCAAGCCGGGTTCAAAATAAACAGGATGTCCTCCTACCAGGAGGCACGGATGACGCTAATTGGCCTGGAGGCGCGGTGCTGGCCAGCGGGCAGCCCTCACTCCCGAGGAGCCGGGAAGTGGCTGTGGTAACACATCTGCTCGGCATCGGGGTGCTGGGCGGTCAGGGCCACTGCTCCCTGCGTGGCACTTGCAGAGCAAGTGGCCTGGAGGCCTTTGACCCTTCGCAGATTTCTGGCAATGACTCTTCTTTTGAAGTGGCTGAGCGTTCCAGGGCCCTTGGATGCTATGCAGGCTTCCTGTCGAGTTGGGTCTTGCTGGAGTGACTATTTACTTTAACGTCTCCTGCTTGCCCAGGACTCCCCCAGGCCTGGCCGTGAGGACGCTTCGTTTAAGTCTTCGACCGCAGGGCATTTCTAACATGGGTTGTTTCCAGGAGAAATGCAGTTAGAGACAGTCACCCTGTGTGCTGAGGGTTACTACACCTCCCGTGTATCAAAGGGGCCCTAAGTCCTGTTCAAGGCACCCTGTACCAGGAACAGACCGCATGTCTCCCGTGGGGATTTGGAAGGGGACTAGGACAACAACAGAGGGCTCTGTGGGGTAACCTTCTTCTTTATCCAGGCTGATCACTTAGAGGAGTGGAGGTGGCTCTGTCTTTGAATTAATTGTATTGAGGTTTCTTGAATGTCTCCTATGGTCTTGACAAGGCCCTGGATCCTGGAGATGCTCAGGAGAGGTGGTGTTGAGAAAAAAAGAGGTTAAAAAGACATACACAAGGGACACCTGATGGCTTAGTCGGTTAAGCATCTGCCTTTGGCTCAGGTCATGATCCCCGGGTCCTGGGATTAGTCCCCCATCGTGCTCCCTGCTCAGTGAGGAGCCTGCTTCTCTCTCTACCCGCTGATCTCCCCGCTTGTGTGTCCTTCCTCTCTCTGACAAATAAATAAGTAAAATCTCTAAAAAAAAAAAGACAAAAAGAGACATACACAAATTGTCATGGATCCTGAGGCCTGTGCATAGGACATACAGAGGCCCTGCTCTTTTGTGAAATAAAAGGTATGGGGTGACAGAGGTGGGACAAAAAGGGGAGGTGTTTAGCAGTGAGACGAGATCCCCAAGAGGAGCCGAGCACGGCGCTCACTTCCTTGGATCCGCAGCAAACCGTGTGATTCGGCAGAGTCTAGATGTGGAACCAGCAGTCCATTTAAAATGTCTTAGGTAAGACTTGGCAATCCATCAGTAGACCTGGGTAGGGACATCAATGAAGGGGTTTTTGTTTTGTTTTGTTTTGTTTTGGGGGAGTCTGCCTGTCCTGTGTCAGGTTGGTTTCTACTCACAGGCCGGTTGTAGGCCATCAGCCCACCCCCGAATGAAGGGTTCTATGGAAGAATCTGTGTTGGCCGGAAAGCATCGGGTTTGATTATTGCTGTCTGCTCAGGTCCCTGGAGAGTGGAGTGCAGAAGCATGTGGCTCTCATTTGCCCTCCTGGGTAAAACCACGACCCTTCAGAGCACCTCATGGAGGGCGTGAGTCTCGTCTTGTGTTTCTGCGTGAGGTTTTGTGGGGTTCACCTCCTGTTAAAATGGTTGTTGTGTTAACCCCCGTCCTGCCTCCGAGGAAGCTCATGTGACGGGACACCTTGAGTAAGGGGACAAGGGCTGGGGTGGCCACCACACGTATATAGTTCCCTCCAGCAGAGGTGGGGCCGTGTCTGGATGCTCCTGAATGTCCCCTCATCTCCAGGGGAGGTAGTGCCTTACTTGGTCCTTGAAGATCTCTGTGCACAGTTAACAGGTTGCTGAGACCACACAACTCCATGGAGTCCCCCCGAACTCCAGATTTAGAGAGTCTTGTTTTGCTTTCTCTTATGTATTCGTTTTCTTTTTAATATATTGAATTGTGGCTAGAGTAACCTTATTTGACATATTGGTAAGACCTAAAATAACAGCTCCAAGTGCTTTTGAAATGTGGTTAGAGACATCTTACCTTGAAGAGGATTTTAAAATGAATTTGTGGAACATTTCTAAGTCACCAGCCTCTAAGCCTGCAGAGAAATTTCTTACATAACCTGTGAGTGGCTCTAGATCACATATTCTCTGCTTTATTTTCAAAAGCGATGTTCCTTATTTATTTTTCTAAATACAAAAGCCAAACAATATGCATTATGGAACATTTGGAAAATATAAAGAAGTACACATATGAAAATAAAAGTCAGTTTTATGTCCTCTGCCAGGCAGGGCAATAGTCACTGTCAGAGTGTGGTATTTATCTGTCCAGTCTTTTTGGTATATGTATAATTGATATACACTTCAAAATAAACTTTATAGATATTTTCTCTCTTCTTAAGCAGGTTTTCCTGAATGACCCTATTTAAATAGCCTACTAGTCTTCTTCCGTTATTTTCCATCTCTTACCCTGCTACATTTTTTCATCATAACACTGACCTTTATCTTAATAGCCAATATCCAAGGATGTTACATTGTATGGCCATTTGTTTGTTTATTTGTCCTCACCACGATGACATGAGCTCTAGAGGGGCAGAGGTGACGGGTCGACCATATCTACATCACGAGGGCCTTGCAATGTGCTTGGAATGTGGTAGGTGATCAGTAAAAAAGTTGTTGAGTAGGTGAGTTAGTGGGTTCTTACTCAAAGTATTTCACCTGCGATTGGATTTCCCTGTTGTGCTTTCTCACCAAATATGAGACCCAGTGACCTTACCAAATAGAGGGCATGTTGTCTCTCTCACTCCTGCCCAGGTCCTCCTCCCCACCTCTTGCCTACTGTTCTGGCGATGAGTGCGTTGTTGTCCTGCTTCTGTTCATGGGCGCCATGAGATTCAACCGCTGTGTGGCCATTGCAGATGGGTGCTGGCCCTCCTTTGGGGGACCTTCCCTGAGGACCAGCACGTCCTGGTACATCGCTTGTCATGGGCTCCTTTCTCAGGGCCTCTGCTGCCTCCTTCACTGAACACCACCACCCTGCCAGCCAAGTGGTTGCTTGGTACTGTGATCATTTCTGTAGCCTCACAACTTCTAGAAAAGCAGGGACTTGGTCTCTCCAATTATCTTGTGATTACTAGAGAGTTTCTATCATGCCCCCACAACGTTTTTTAAACCTGTACGTAGCAGTCAAGAACAAGGGCTTTAGCATCCCCTGGACCTGGGCTTGAGCACTGGTTGCTGAGTTCTAGTTGGAGAACGTTGAGCCAATTATAACCTTTGTGGACCCCCAGATTCTTCATCTACAAAATGGAATAAAACTCCAAGTATCATTGTTATTATTTTTAGGACTTGATGAAGAGGCCAGTACATGCCATGAAATACAACCATTATCTCTTGCCCTCCCCCCCTTGAACCCAACTCTCTAGCCACACAAACACCTTCTACTTTTCTGTGCTACTTCTCACATCTGTGCCTTTGCTCGTTCTCTCCCTTTTGCCTGAGGAAGCCCTTCCCTAACATCTCTCCTTGGCCACATCCTACACATCTTCTAAGAGTCACCCCAGGGCCACCTCCTCAGGAAGCTCACCATGATTGGCCTGCCTCCCTTCAGCACCCACAGCCCCACTAAGGCTGTCACAGGTCCACAAGGCATGTCTCTATCTGCATGTTGCCCACTTTGTGGTTGGGTGGTCTGTCTTCCTTGCTAGCTGATGAGCATCTTGAAGGCAGGGGCTGTGTCTCCTTCTCTTCCATTCCTGATACCAGTCCGGCACCTGGCCCTTAGCAAGCTCAGGAGTTATCTGTTGCTCTTCAATGAGTTGCATGGATTGGATTGAAGAGTATTTGTCTCCTGGAGGATCCTCTTGAAATGGAGCGCTGAGGGCATGGGGTTGGAACAAAGGAATGATGATCAGCCAGGAGAAACAGCAGAATACACCCTAGTGACTAAGAAGAAGGCAGACACGGTGGCCAGACTACCTTTACCTTTCAGACGGGGCCGTTCAGTCCGGGGTCTTCTGAGCAGCTTCACTTGTAAATGGAAATGGTTCGCCCTTGCAGGATGAGAGCTGGCCCCATCTCTTGCTTTCTGATGAGGATGGCCAAGTTCAACATGCAGGAGGGATGGTTGCAAAGACATATGTATCACACCCAGGCGGCTCAATGCTCCCGGCTCAAAACAAGACCCAACTGAAAGGATCAAAGCCTGCACATGGCCAAGCAGTGACAAATTTATGAAGTCCCGTCATCCACATGAAAACACTGTGTATGTTAATCTGCCCAGTGGAAATAAATCAATCTCGAGTTTCTCTAGAAGGAATTGTGAGTCGGCTACACTTCTCCATAAAGATGTAAGGGATCTGTTTAAGCTGACTTCTACATCTCTCAAAGAATCAAGGTTTTCTTCCCAGTGGAGACCTCTAAATGCACCTTTGTCTTACCCCTTTCACAAAAACGCTTGAACATCTAGCTTTCAATGAGTATACAAGCTTTGTTATTACACTTAGATTTACAAACAAAATTGTTGGCACAGGAAAGCCTGTGGTAGGTAGGACAGACCACCCGTAAGTATGCGTATGAAAGCCCAGTTGGAAAATCTCCTTATGTCAGCCAAAAGTGTGACTGCATTTCTAAAAAGTTGGCTGTTCTCTTGGTGGTCGAAACAGTGAACCTTTTTGTTCATTGAATACTGAAAAAACAAGTATGCCAAAGAGTGCCTTTTCCTAAAGGGTTTCAAAACTCTTAGCTATTTTTGACTCTTTCTGTCAGGGCTTGAGAACATTTAATAAACGTGAATCAGAGATGTTTTATTGTTTTGTGTGTATGCTGGAGATTTCAGGTCATGGCCAACAAGAGTTGGCCGATTTGCCGGCAATGTGCCTTACAATGAAGCCTCTTTTTGTCCGTGTCCTCTAGCCGCAGGCAGGGATGGATGCTGGATGTACCCATTTCACTTCTTGGGGATGTGGAAGAGAGGTTTGGCCATTGTATGGGAGGGGGGAAAGCACCGTCTTTCATCCTGGAGAGTCCATTGTGCAAGATGGCTGGCCAAGTCTTTAAGCATGGTCTGTGGGGATGGGAGAGAGAAGCTATGTCTCCAAACTGGGAGGAGACTAGTGACTGGAATTTCATGAGCTTGTTCCTTACAACCAACTGAGCCAAGAAATTCTTCAATTATTATGTGTGACATATATAAAACATACATATGTATATGTAATATAGTTGACATATTAATTAATTCTATCATGGATGGGTAATACTTTATATAGTATAGTTGACATAATTTCTCTGATATATTTTTATGTCTTTGTCTTGACCTCTGAAAGACTGAAAAACTTTTTTGAACCATTTTTTTTATGAAAATGTAGTTGCATGTACAAAGCAAAATATATAGAGTATAGAAAGCTCTGCCATAAAAAATAACTCTTCCTTTCATCCTGGGTCCCAAAGTCCCCTCCCCATGGCAACCACTGTTAACAGTTCTCTTTCAAGTGAATCATTCCAGAGCAGATCAATACACACACACACACACACACACACACACACAACTTCAAACCATATAGCCAGATCACTGTATTGTTCTCCACCTTTTCCCCTTAATAATTTATTTTGGAGATCTTTCCTTAAGGCACACATTCACCTACCTTATTCTTTTTAATGACTGTGTAGTGTTCAAAATGAGATGTAGCATGATTTAATGTACCAACCCTCACCCAAGGGCACACAGTTCATTGCTAGCTTTCTGCTACAACAGACAGCATTGTTGTTTATCTTCCCTGTACAGATTTATCTCTAGGAGAATCTCCTAGATGTGGTTTATCAGTGTCCAATGGGCACATGCATTGTAATTTACTATGATTGCCATTGTTGTTATCGCTGTTTTTTATAGATATCCAAACAGATCAAGCCAGTTTACTCACCCACCAGAGGGCCAAGAGCACCTGTTTTATTATCCCTTCATAAGCTCAGTGTATTTCAAACTTCAGTCTTTGCCAATCTGATGCATGAAAAATGCCACATTAAATGTGAAGGGTTTTGAAGATGGAGTCCTTATTGCTTTCCCATAGATATTACAACATCGTGGATCTTGAACACTCCTTAGGCATTGGTTGGTCCAATGTTCTCATTTTATTGGAAGGAAGTTGAGGAAGGAAGCTCGGCATGGGAATGCCCTCTGCTGTTCCCTGCAGCACTGCCCCGCCCTGCCCCCACCAGGGCAGAGCAGACAGCAGAGCTAATAGGGCTAACATGGGCTTTCATGCCTGTGGATCCACCGCTCCTGGCGAGCACCATCAGACCAGTTACTCGACTCACTGGTGAGATAAAGTTGTATAATGCCCACCTCCTCCCTCACTGCTCTTGGGAACATAGATCACATCTAGGCAGAGTTTGCCTTCCCACCTCACCTCAGTGACTCCATACTGGAAACTCCTTTTTGGGGATAGCAACATCCTTTTTGACCATGTGAGAGAATTTCTGAGAGGGTTATCTCCTGTAAGAGGTCATGCATCCCCTTATTGTCCCCAAGCATATGACTGTAAGATATGGGTGACTGATAGGAGATCCTTCCTAAGGGGGGGGGGGCTTTTGTTTTGGGGTGAGGGAGAGGGAGTGCAGTCAGGGGCAAGTTGAAAGGTGAAAGCTAAAGCCTCTGTCTCAGTCTGTTCAGGCTGCTAGAAAACAAACAAACAAACAAAACAAAACCCACCACAGATTGGGGGGGCTTCAACAACAGACATTTATTTCTCACATTCTTGAGGCTACAAGTCCAAGATCAGGGTGTTGGCAGATTTGGTGTCTAGTGAGGGCCTGTTTCCTGGCTCAGAAATGGCCATCTTTTTGCTGTGTCCTCACATGGCAGAAGCAGTGAGGGATTTCTCTAGGGTTCCTTCAATCAGGGCACTAATCCCACTCGGGAGGGCTCCACCCTCACGGTCTAATCACCTCCCAAAGGCCCCGACTCCTAATGCCATCACATTAAACTTTAGGATTTCAACATACGAATCTGGTGGGAGGACACAAGCCCTCAGTCTGCAGCATCTGGCTCTGGTCCTCTCTTCACTAGTATTGCGTCTTTGGGTAAACTCCCTAATTCTGTCAAGCCTCAATTTCCTCATCTGTAAAATGGGGATGATTAGAGTATCTACCTCTTATGGTGTCCATGAGGATTCATAAGACAACACAGGAAAAGCATTTGGCACAGTGCCCAACAGGTCGCTAAGCTCTGATAATATGAAGATGTTCCACATCAGTGTTCTTTTTTTTTTTAAATATTTATTTATTTATTTATTGGGGAGAGAGAGAGAGAAAGGGAGAAAGCATGAGAGGGGTAAGGGTCAGAGGGAAAAGCAGACTCCCTGCTGAGCAGGGAGCCCGATGTGGGACTCCATCCCTGGACGCCAGGATCATGACCTGAGCCTAAGGCAGATGCTCAACCAACTGAGCCACCCAGGTGCCCCACATCAGTGTTCTTTACTGCTCTCCAGAGCTCATCTTCATACCAGCCACCTCTGACCTTTACATCTTCATACCAGCCACCTCTGACCTTTACTTTCTTTATCTGCACTTCTTTTTGCTCTCAGATAACTCTCCCGGACAAGGCATTTTCTAAAATAGGAACGTTATGAGGGAAAGTCACTATTCCTGGAAGAAATAAGCAGCACCCCAAGGAAGGCAGGCAAAGAACCCCTCCTCCCCCAAGAAAAACCAAGCCCTCTCTCAGTTGTGCTGAGCTAGTTCTAGAGACTTAGATGGTGTGGTGGTGTTTGGAGCCTCAGTTCATCATCCAAAGGCATCTGGGAGAGGGGTGTCGGGATTTATCCCAACTTCCTCAGAGCCAGCCACCAGAGTCTTTTCTGTCTGTGTTCAGCACGCTATTGTTCTGAACTTGACTGACATTCTCCCCTCCTGTTTGATTTCAGAAGCTGGCACCCTTGGAGATAAAGCCCATGTGGCAGACAAAATGGCCCCCTAGAAGGCGGGCTGGGATAAATAGCTTTTCTAGACTGTAGAAATGCCAAATAGAAACTGTGCCCTCCAATATTTTAAATCTAAAATACTGATGTCTTTTCTCTCTTCTATAGTAATGGTATAGTCTAACTCCTGAGTTTTTGAAGCTGGTGGTTGGTTGTGGTTCTTGGCTTTAGGTGTTCAAAGTGTGTGTGTGTGTGTGTGTGTGTGTGTGTGTGTGTGTGTTATTACCATCTCTTCTTATTAGCTATTCTCTTCATACCAGTAGGAGAACTGGCTTCCAGGAGATCTGCTGGCTTCTAGGAACCATAGAGGACATGTTCTGTGTGACCAGGTCGCAGGTAGGGTTTCTATAATCTGTGTAGTTTTTGGACCACTCACAAAAACATCAGGCCTTTTTGATAGAGCTGAAACTGATGCTATATCTGCGCTTTTGCTAGAAGAGATTCAGTGTAAAGATTAGTTATAGGAACAATAGCCCCTTTTCACCTCACTTTTATGTTACACATTCTTCTGATTTTGCTAGCACTGCCTCCCCTCAGACAATCAGGGCTCTGTCAGAAAGCTTTCAACCATGTTCCAAACACATTTAAAAAATAACACACACACACACACACACACTCACACACACACCCTGAGCACAATATGGGCACTTCACATCCACCTTTATCCATTGGAAGTCTGTAGAAAAATATAATTAACTCTTGTTTTATGAAGAGCATGTAAAGGGCCTGAGGCTGGTGGTTAACGGATCAGGGCTCCAGAACCAGCAATGCCCCCCTTCGCTGCAGGGGATTGTTGCCTCTCTGGGTCCTGTTTGCTCAGCTGTGTCACAGGACGTTGGGTTGAATGATCTAGATTGGGGGTGGAGTCCCTCCACCCGTGACATATCTGAATTCCAGCTTCATGCTGCTGTTGTTCATTCCTGATGTTTTCCTTATTGGTTTATTTGCTCAGGTCTCTATCTTTCCCTTCAACCATGGCTCTTGATCTTCCTTTCTAATTTGCTTCATGCTCAGACCAGCTTCCCCACTGGGATGGCCCACATCACAACGGGCAGCTCCACTTACATTATAATGGAATAGAGATGCTGGAATTCTCAAAAGACTGGAGTCATTGCATCTTCCTTGTTTAACCATTTGTTTCAATCTTAATCAATATTCACTGATTTCCTGCCTGATAAGATAGAATGTTAGCAGTATCACACTTCTGCCTCACCTCTTTCTACCAGATTTATAATATTTACCTTTATCATTTTAATTCCTGTAGTTGTTTAGTGTTGCTCTGACATAAAAATGAACTCAGTTTCCACTACCAGTCATTTTAATATGGTTCTCCATTCCTGATGTCACCATTTTAATTTATCATAATTGGCTGGATTATGTGTCAAGCAGCTTTTTCAAAGTTGTTCATTATGACCATATACCCAGTGGTTTTTCATGTTTGAGATTGTCTCATGTTGCTTTTATACTTGGATGGTATCTTAGATTGGTAAAAATTTCTTGGAACATATTTTCTTTCCTTTGGTATTTGCCATTGTGCCAAAGTCTTCTGGCTTTGAATTTTGCTAAGAATTCTGAGGCTAACTTGATGCTACCCCACATTCACAGGGACTTTTTTTTAACCTGCCTTTTTGCTTAAAGAATTATTTCTTTGTCCTTTAAGTTTAATAATTCAAAAAGGGTATGTCTTAATTTAAGCATCCTCTTTCACATTTTCCTGGCATACTGTATGTTCTCTCAGTCAGAGGATCTGGGTCTTTCTTAATTGGTATATTGTCATCTGTTATATATCTAAATGCATCTTTATCTTCCTTTGTATTGTCTATTGGGGGGTCACCAATTATTTTTATGTTGGATTGCTTTTATTCTGACTTCTATATTTATTAAACTTTTTCATTGTTTTTCAATCTTTGTGATTTTTTAAAAATTTTATTTATTTATTTATTTGACAGAGAGAGATCACAAGTAGGCAGAGAGGCAGGCAGAGAGAGAGGAGGAAGCAGGCTCCCCGCTGAGCAGAGAGCCCATTGCGGTGTTTAATTACAACAGAAGAAACTCATCCACCAATGTAGAGGTACCAAGATAAGCTTTTCCAGAGCCTGGGTCTGACGAGCTCTGTTTGGAAAGAGAGGGCGCTTATAGGGCACTGTGATTTTTTTTTTCTTTAAATTTATTTATTTGTTAGAGAGAGAGAGAGCACAAGTAGGCAGAGAGGCAGGCGGGGTGGGGGGGAGCAGGTTCCCCGCTGAGCAGAGAGCCCGACGTGGGGCTCAATCCCAGGACCCTGAGATCATGACCTGAGCTGAAGGCAGAGGCTTAACCCACTGAGCCACCCAGGCGCCCTTTGTGATTTTTTTTTTAAACTGTTTTTAATTTGATTATTTTAAACCTCAATAGCAGTAATATGAATTCAAATTTTAGTTCATGTTTACCATTTCTGGTATTCTTCATTTCATCTTGCAGTTCCAAGTTTCATCTATTGTCTTTCCTTTGCTGTTGTTAACTTAAAGAACTTTCTTTAGCATTTCTTGTATTTTCATTTACTATATTGTATTTTAGATTCCAGGATTTTTATTTGCTTCTATTTCTCGGCTGGGATTCCCCATCTTTTTACTAAGACTGTGTATTTTTTAAAAGTCCTTAAACATATTTTTACTAGATGCTTTAAAATCTTCATCTACTAATTCCAATATTTGTGTCAAATTGGGATCCATTTCAATGACTATTTTGTCTTCTGGATTTAGGTTATGTTTTCCTTTCTTTTCACCTTTAGTTTTGCCTTGTTTTGTTCTCATTGTAGCCTGAACATTGTGGATGATATAGTGTAGAGACCTGAGATTCTGTTATCTTCCTCTGAAGAGTGTGGAGTTTTATTCTCATAAAGAGTTAAATTACTGGGGTAATCATCTTGAACTTGTAAAGGTTTGGTTTTATGCTTTTTAATGTGGTTCTGTTTTGGTTTTGACCTTTGTCTAAGGGTGAATCTTTAGTTCTAGGATGTAGTCTTTATCCCTAAGAATAGCCTTTCTGGGATTTCAATCAAAAATGTGAGGTATTTGCCAAGATTCTGTAATTTGTCAGGATCCAAGCTCAACATTTTGTCTACCCTGCTATGGTTGGCAGCTGAAATCTCTGCTCAGCCTTTTTAGGCTTCTAGCTGTTTCTTTCTGCTAATCCTTGAAGTATTTCTATCCATGTGCAGTTCAGGGGTCAGCCACAGATACAGGGAAATAATATATACATATTCAGGGGCTCTCCATTAAGGCTTTCATAATTTTCAGATGCTCCAGCAGCTCAAAATTCCATCTTCAAACACTTCAAGCCAGTAAGTTTGTGTTTTTCTGCTTGAGTTTTGGCTACTCAGTACTCTGTGGACTGAAGAGTTTGCTTCCTCAAGGAAAAAGTCATCTAAGCATAGCTCTTACCTAGTGCACCTCCAACTTTCAAAAGTTAAATCTCTCCCTGTTCTGCCTGATTTGAGTTTCCTTCTAGCAACTTTAAATAGTTGCCTTTTATATTTTGTCTAGAGTAGCTACAATAAACGTTATCCCACCATTACTGGACTTGAAACTTCATAGGAATGTGATTTTAAACAGTATCTATTCTGTACTATTAATCTCATAATAAATTGTTACTGTTCTCATTTTGTTTCCTTAAACCTGAACTTCCATTTTTATCTCACTTTATGGGTTTAATATTTTATTTTAGGATTATTACTTTTAAAAATGTTAGAAGTTTCATTTATTCAGGAGCACTGTAGACACCAAAAAAGGGTCTGCCACGTTAAGATGGTGCTAGCAAGAAAATAAGCCCTACTCGGCGGCATGGCTGAGTTATTTCCAGTCATCTCCAATGTTATCTTGCCCAAAGTTGTGTTATCATCAGTTTCTCCTTCTATATACAATTGTATCAATTAGGACTCCTTTTGTTGCAAATGGTGCAAAATTGGACTCAGATTGGCTTGAGGCTGGAAAGGAAAATGATGGATCCACATGACTGAGAAGTCCAGGGATATGTCATTTCACATGAAATCTGATCCACAAGCTCAAATGTTGTCCCTAAGACCCAGTTTCTTTCTCCCTCTCTCTCTCACTTATGCCCTTGGTATAATGTAAGTACCATTCTCAGCAGATTCTCACCTTACAATGGAAAGATGGCCCACCCAAGACTCACTTTGGTCTGGATTCGAGTCCAATAGAAATAGGAGGAACTGAATGTCTCTCAGCAAGTGCCATCGACTCTCACTAGCTCTGACTGTCAAATCCCTTATCCCTGAACCCAATACTGTGCCAGAAGAATGTGATCCTCTTGTTGGCAGGCTTGAGTCAGTGGCCTCCTCCACATGCGTGGCTAGAGTCGGCTCCACTGAACCACGTGGACTGATGGTGCAGGAAGTCATTTCCCAAAGGCAAACTGTAATAGTGTCAACAAAAGAAAGATTACTGGACTCTGGAAGACAACAGAATGACAGGTGTTCTCTGTGACAGAGAAGTGTGTTGGGTGGTTGGTTGGTTGGTGCCAGAAATTATTTTAAAAATCAAAGGTCCTGAATAAGGACCAACCTGAATAAGCTTCCAACTTTTACGCTCATCGGTTGACTTCATGGTATGTCTCGGGGTCTATAAGAATGACCATGTGAGTCTCCAAGGCAGATAATCTGCGATACTCACAGAAAGGTGAGATGTTCCTGTGGCCCAACTACCATTTATTTTCTGCAAAGATAAATCATTCCAGGTTTATTTGAGGTAAAAATAAGTTTTTAAAAAAATTTTTATAAAATTAAATAGAAAAGTATTTCTTATGGGAGTTAAGATCAAATATGTAATTAAAAATATTTGATATTCGAAGCAAAAATACAGTCTAGGGCCCATGGAGGCTATGAAGGCCTCTGTTTGTCTCAGATCATTCTTTCTTATTTATCCTTTTTATCTTTTTATCTTTATCTACCATTTAAAATTTTAAATTAAATCTTATTTATCCTCTTAAAAGAAGTGAGACTTTCTTTTGGTACAGTCTGTTTGTGCAAGGTTTTAAATCTTTAGAGAAATATGCAAGAAAAGATCCGAAAACCCTATGTTTTTTTATTTTATGAATTTATTTTTGGTAAACAGACAGAATTAGAAAGAATTAGGAAGAATTGATTGCTCTCCTTTGCTGTGTAGCATGAAAGAGAAATTCTCTGTAGGACAGGGCAAAGCTGGTTGGGCTGTATTCTTTCTTTGGGGCACTTCACTTTGTGGACTCTGTTTCTTGTCACTTCTCAGGTTATCTGGGAACTTTTAAGGCAAATGTGTGGACTGGTTAGTTTCTCTTAATCAATGTAAGCATCGTTTCATCCTTAGCTGGGATTGTGCTGTCCTGGTGTAGATAAAGAGGTTATCATCGTGTTATTCTCACATCTAACCTTTAGAAAATAAAAATAAAAATTTAAAAAAAAATGCACATCTGAAGAGTTTCCCAGATCTCTTATCCCAATTTGATGTATGGAGGCTGCTGCTTAATTTGATACTTTTAGGAATAGAACAGGTTTGAGACCTGTGGAAATGCTTTTTCTTCTTGAGTGTCTGACCCATGTTTCTTGGATGTTTCTACAAAGTTCTTAACTGGCACACCACCCCCCGTCCTAGAGGTCAAGAAGAAACCCAATGACTAATTATTATTTTTACAGGCCTTTACAGTGAAGAGTCTTGGGGCTAGGGGTCCCTCACAGTAGAGGGAGTTGCAGATCTGGGCATATCACTGCATGTTTTGAAATTCCTACCATTTTCCAAATATTATTTGTACTCTGTTTTATTTAAAAGACAAATATTTCACATTTGTAACAGATAAGGAAGTTGGAACCTACAAATTTAAAAGCAACCTCTTGCAAGCTACCCAATATCCAGTGACTCATGAGACTTTCAGGGTGACCAAGGGTTGCCTGCAACAGCTGGGGGTCTGAAGGTGTCAGCCAGACCTGTTATGGTTTCTGTCCAAGGACTGCGCCATTTTGAGGGCATCCTATCACGTGTCCCACTTGCTTTCTGGAAAGCTAGTGATGCCACATGATGAGGAAAGAGGTATTTTTGCTCCAAGAACTTGAGCAAGTCTGTCTTGCCAGGGCCCTTCCAGCCTCTGGGCCTGCTCCCCTCTCATCCAGTCTCTGAGCCACAGCTCAAGTGATTTTTAAAAAGCACAACCTTGACCTTATAACTTCCCTGATGAAAGCCCAGAAATCACCATGTCACTGCACAATAACAACGCTTCAAGGGGCCACCCTACTCCCTTCAGGATGAAGCCCAAATTCCTGTGTATGCCCTGCAAGCCTGGCAGTCTGGCCCTCCTGGCTCTCCAGATCCTTCCTGGCTAGGTCCCTTCCCACTTGGGGCTGCAGATGGGGAAGGTACCTTGCCTTCTCTTCTCCTGTCTGCCCTGCTGGCCCCACTGCCCGGCCCCTCGGCACCCCCTCTCTCCACCCTCAGACAATAGTTCTCCTGGGGAATCTCCCTGATAGTCCCCTCCCTAAAACCTGAGCCAGAGCACCTCTCCAGTCTCCCTCTCCCCACTGACAGCCATCAGTACTGCCTCTTTACGGCCCTGGGGTGGGCCCAGGATGTGTCAGATGCCCAATAAGTATTTGTTGAATGAATCCAAGCTTAATTTACAATCCTTTCACAGGTAGGGCTGGGAGGGCAGAAAAACTAGTTGAGAGCTGTTTTGTTTCCTTTTAAAAGAATTGTTTCTGAGAGTGTTATCATTGAAGAATGTGTGTGTGTGTGCGCACGCGTGCCAGTTTCACATCCTTCCCTGTCTGCCATCTTACAAAGGGTCTCTTTTGATTTGTGGCTCTCACAACTGAATGTCAGAGAATGAAAAGCCCTGGAAACAGTTCATTTGAATTTGAATTTGAGGTGGTAGAAGCAATTGAATGGACTTCTCAAATTGTTTTATTGTTTATAAATAGTGATGTATTTTCTTCTAGTTTTTTCTTTTTTTCCTCTTAAAGAACATCTTGTCTGAGAGAACTGGAGGAGAACCTGGAAAGCTGTCCCTTGAAACATCCATTAACTGAAAATGGTGTTAAAGGAAAGTATCTGCCTTATGGAAATGTAGTTGAGCTATCATCCATCCATCTGGGATGCATTTTACTTGAGTCGAAAAGTTTCTGAAGGGAGGAATCCCATAAATATACAAACTGCTCGACTTTGTTATTCAACTCAATTCAAAAGTGCTACAGGGAATTTAACATAAGAAGCACTGGCTTTTGAAGACCACACCTACATTTTTATTATTGTTGGCATATTTACTGAAACATGTAGCGTGGATGATTGATTTATTTCCGTGCTGTTTTGCTGAGCTCATGTTTAAGACTTGATTTCTGTTCAAGGCTGAGCTTTGTCTTTGGGATTTTGTTCAAAAGATATTTTACAATATAGGAATAGTTCCCATTTTGACCTCCATTTCTGTAAGTAGCAGAATTGCTCTTGGAACCTCCCATATTATGGGTAAGGTGTGAAAATTAGATAGTGCCAGAGGATCTTCTGAGAGTCTCTGTCTCTGAAGTGCTTCCAGGTTGTCTCCCCCTCACTGGCTCCAAGCCCCAGGGCAGGACCACCTGGATCAGGGTCATGAACTCACATGACTCTTTGATGCGGTAATGGTCCTAGGAGGTACTACTTACCCAAACATAAAAATAGATTTTGCAGGAGCTTAGTCTGGGTTCAGAATCCTAGGCTTGTGTGAAATTTGCATGCGGCTCACACTCTTTGCTCTTCCTTTACCAATGCTGGAGCGCAATGCAGTTAGAGAGAAGATAAGACCCTGGCCAGCTGAATGGAAAACATGTAATAATAGGAGTATCTCACCACTAAACTCCAATCTCTTTTCACCAACTCTGAGCCACCTCTGACATGACCAGAGGTCCTTGGGGGAAATGCCCTGGACTTACATCAAGTGAAGAAAGTATTCCAGCAAATTCAATTGTGAGAATTCCTTTTACTGAAAGAAACTCTTTGTGGAAAGGAAGGAGGGAAGTAGGAGGGGAGCTTGGAGCTCAGCCCAGTAACTCCCCTGCTCTTCTCTTGCAAAACAATCCACCCAGGCTCCAGTATCCGGAGACCACTGTGATCCCACGTCTTCTCCTTCTGGACTCTCAGCAGTATCCAGGTTTGTCTTAACTGTTGATCTGACCCATCCAGTCTTCAGGTTGTTGTGAGCCTGGGAATCTTTAGGCCATTGCTATTGTTAGGCACTCTTAGACCTTGAGGGAGGGAATGGCCAAAACACCTGTTCTCGGGAGGCTTCCCCAGAAAGGAGCATCTCACTCAGATGATAGGTTCGGGACCAGAAGCCCCTAAGACAAAAATCTCTCATCTTCAACACTGCCCGTGGAAGCTTCTAGAGGAAGTACTGTGATGGACATTGATGTACATTGACATTCCTCTTTCAAAGTTTCCAACATTCCATTTTCTTCCTGGTCTGGCAGTTAATCACTCCTTCCTTGTGTTAACACTAAATGAAATAGTTGACTTGCCTCTGGGAGCCATGTTAGAGAATGCTTACTAAATAAGAGTGTGTCCACTCTGTGAATCCCACAATAAAAATGTAGGGAGGAATGGGGAGAGATGCGAAGAGCCACCTCTGACATGACAGACACTTATCTCCCAGTCCACATTTATTCCGGCACTTGTTCACTGAGGGAGAATTGCCGTATCCTTCCTTTTCTCCCCGAATCCACTCAGCTTCACTCCCACACCCTCCACAACAATTGAATGTCTGCTTGATGTTCCTCCACTATAAACCAAGCAGGAGACTTCATGATGGCAGAGTGCCTGTTTCAATTACTCCTGTACTGCCCACGCCTACATGATCTTCTGTAAACATTTGTTAAATGAAATAAAATATTTAGGAAGAGATTACATGAGAAGTGAAAAGGATGGGAGTAGATGTTTCGAATGGTGTTAAATGGATGAAATTCACTTAGTAGCTGAGAGAGTGAATCTATTGGCTGAACTTGACTAAGGGCAGCATCCTGGAAGGTTTGGGATTTGAACTGCCCTCTGAAAATGGGGTTGAATTAAGTTGGAAGACAGGGCCTGGAAGACACAATGACTAAATAAGTAGAGACAGGAAGTTATAAGGAGTGGTCCTAGAATTCTGGGTAGACCAGTTAACTAAGAAAGTTAGTACAGTGGAGGTATAAAAAGCACATAATTAACCAAAAATTTAGACTAAGTTGAAGTGAAATCTTATATTTCCCAATCTTTTGGTCCCTTTCCTTGATAGTTCTTCTTTTTTTTTTTTTTTTTTTCCCCTCCAGCACCTACCCTCTCTGACTTCTCAGTTATGTGCTAGGCTTCTCTTTATGGAATTTTACATCTGTTAGAAACCTACTGATTGAATATTCCTAGATAGGATCTGAGGGACTCAGGTGGTATAATCCCTGAAATGGGGGTTCTCAGTGACTGAGACAAACTGAGTCCACTATCTCCATGAAATGTAATGCAAATAGATAAAAACAGGTGCTTCAAAATACATGGGCCAAAGCCAATGTGAATGTGCTACAATTGACTTCTATATATTTTTTCCAATGTATATTGACAGGGATAAAAGAGATTACTGGTTTAGAAAAAAGGAACTCTCCTGAATGAGGGTTGCCAATTAGAACCGATGGGATAATTCCTATCATGAAGATGGCTTCATTATCAAAAAAGTGTTAACCAGTGGAGAATGTAGTCAAGTTCAGAACATTTCTCAGGGTTCTAATGATAGAGCAAATGCAATAATCAGCAGCACATTTCCTGCATTACTATGCAAATCGCACTACGACGAAATTAATAGTTGTCATGTGTGGTGTTTCCTGGTTTCTCTTATCCCTTTCATTTTGGTATCAGAGATTAAGAAAAAAGCATACTTCTATTATCAGTCAACTTTTGACTACATGTATTTTCATTCTTCTTGGCCAACCTCTAGTTCACTGACACAGACTTAATGGAAAGAAATGATAGTACTATTAAAAAATAATTATGGACTTAAAATAGCAGGCACATTCTTAACCACCATGGATGGTTATAAGGGAGATGGGTTATGATTAGAACCTTGAGAGTAACTGTGAATTATCTTCCTTGTGCTGTTTGTGGGGGGGGGGGAGGGGGAGGAGTACACATTGATTCTGAATGATATTTTTCCTTTTTAAAATTATTTTTGGCTAGAGATGGAATTTAAAGATAATTTGGCTGTGGCTGCTCTAATAAGCTGGTTTCATAGCTTATCAGTGATTCCCAAGGTGTGTGGGAGGGTGAGCTGGGTTACCAGAATAGCAGGGGGACTATTTCCATATAAAGTCCCTGGGAGGCTCTAACATATAGCTCAAGGGGGAACATTCCCACCACTCCTTGCCAGTGTAAGCAATTTCCCTTGGGTTACATAATATTCTTTGGGTATCTTGGGGATATAGGAGAGCTGAGAGCTATCAGCTTGAACAGATTTTACAGCTAAAAGAACCAGGCCACTGCTACTTAATGATCAGGTCTTAAAGGGTAAGATTGGCTGTTGATTATTGAATATCGATTATGTGCTAGTTACTTGGCCAGGTATATATCCAGCTTATATCCAGCTCCGGTCTAAATCTTGTTCTTTCTCACTGTATGGATGAGGAAGTAGAAATTCGGCAAAGTGTATTGTCCAAGATTCCAGCCAAGTGGCTCTGTAGTGGTTTGCATCCTGGCTTTTCTGGTTCCAAAGCTAAACAAGGTCACTGTCAAGTCTAACAACGGGGGCATGGCACTGCAGTGGGCATCTGGTTTAGCCCATCACCCTCTCTTTCTGTCTCAGGGTAGCAGCACCCTGACTCTCCTTTGAGGGTCATTCCCTTCTCACTCTCAGTTCCTGTGGCTCATTCTCACCCACTAAGTCCAGGGACGGGCAGCCTCCCAGCTAGAAGCCCATCTCACCATGGAAAAGTACACCTCCCTTCTGGCCCGCGGCGTCTCCTTCACTGTTGCTTGTTCATTTAAAAGTGCGCCATGCTTAAACCGATTGGATGCATACCTTGCATACCTACCTGACTATTGGATGCATCCTTAGAACATAGAAACAGCAAAGCAATCTGGGCTTGCAAAACTATAAAGACACACTGAACAAGCCCACAGCTCAGATTCTATCATCCATAAAACGGGACAATGTATTCTCAGTCTACTTTCTAGGGCAATTTTGAGAATAAATTTACATAGGAGATTTGAAAAAGTACATTAAAACACTCTGCAAAGTAGTTATTCTATATCATTCTTTGTAACATGGTTGGGGGGTGGGTACTAATGGGGCTGAATGATGAGGAACTTTTTAAATGAAAACCACTTTAGGCAGGTGGAGGTCTGAAGTCTCCCAGGGGTGCTAGTGGTGAATAGGGGTTCTCAGTCCTTCCCCATCACAATGCGAAGGATAATCACAACCTTCATCAAAGCCCAGATTCCTAAAAACTCTGTGCTCCAAATTTTCTGGAAAGTAGAGCCGTCCATGGATGTGTTGCCACAAGAAGGCACGGGGTATCCATATGGGCGGCTCCCTTTGGACTGGGGTATGGTCAGCACAGGAGAGGGTGGAGGGCGATGGGATCTCTTTCCCTCAACACAGTCCACATCACCACCCTTTTCTCCCTTATAGAGCAGATGGAAATGCAAATGGGTACAAATAGGTCATTGGTGACTAACTGGAAATCTGTGACAATTGTTTTTAATCTTTAAACTTTAGCAGCGTAACTGTTTAAACATAAACTTAAGCAGAGATTCCTGGGAATGTAGCTTTCAAAGGAATTTGGGAGCCGCCAGTGGTGGTGACCCCCCAGAGAAGGACGGCCCATGTGGGGTGGGCGGTAGAGATACATGGTCAGAGACATGGGGCTACCACGTGTCAGATTATCTGGGAATCAAAGCTCAAGAGTGAACCTCCATTTCTTCATCTCTGGAGTGGGGGTCACGTTAGGACTTGAGACTATGTGTGGAAGCATCTAGCCTGCAGATGCTCAACAAATGGAAACCAGTCTTACTTTATAAGACACAACAGTGGAGCACTCTTCCAGCTCTCAGGGACTCGGAAAGCATTATGGAGCAGCGGGTTTTTGCTGTTTCCTGCTGGGGTGTCAGGAGAAAAATGGAAACAAATGAGGCATCTAATGCAGGTTCTCCTGGAGCTCCCTGCTAATGGGGAAAACAGACACAAGCCTAAGGAATTCCACTGTGGTTAAGTGTGGACAAAACCTACATGGAAGGGCAGAGAAAGTTCCGTGGCACGGGATTTGCAGGGGAGGGGAGCAAGTGATTGCATGGAACCAAAATGGCTTCTGCCATGACGCTTCGAAGCCCCCTCCCCTCCCCCACATATTGTCTGCCATTCTACCGTAACACATTTAGAATGGTGCAGAAAAAGAACCTTTTTTTTTTTTTTTAAATCCAGTTTGGCTCCTGGGAACACAAAGCCATTTCTTGGCACCTTCTTAGGGAGCAAAAGAAATTTACAAGGGTGTGACTGCGCTGATTACAACCACGTTGAGGCATGAGCCTCTATCACATGTGTCTGTTCCCTGGCCAGGTGTAATCCAGTCCGGCCTTTCTTGCACAAACACACACTACCAGGCAGCAGCGTCACACTCGGGCACGTAAGAATGCCAGGTTCCTTTCTTCCTTTAAGAACTGTTGCCCTTAAAGAAGGGAGCGAGATGCTTTCCTGCCATACAGCCGTAACAATGGAGTGAGGGACGAATGGCCTCCCCTCCCGGCTGCTGCCCGCCCATGCAAGGGTAGTAGTACTAAGTTACCTCTTTTGTCTGGCCCGGCCTGGCCAAGCCCTGGGATCTGGGAGCCCAGGAGCTGGCTGGGAGTGCCGGCTTGGTGAGTGGCTGCCTGATGCACAGGCTGGGTGGGGACCACATCCAGCCCTTTGTCTTTCCCGAAGCCATGCCAAGCAGCCTCTAAGGCTGGAGAAGACCTGGCTCCATCCGAACCCCACGTGGAGGAAAGGGCTGGAACAATGGCTCGCTCGGAGCAGGGACCCACTCTGCCGTTGCCAGCCTCTGGTCCAGAGGTAATGACAGCTGGTGGGAGCCCTTCACGCAGGAGCCCTGTAATTAATGCCCCACCACAGACAGAACTGGGCTTGGACAGCCTTTCTCCTAAAACTGGGTCAGGGCCGGGCCGTCCCAAATGCAGATGGGCATTGTTAAACTATAGAGACAAATAAAGGCTCAAGCCAGTAGCAGCCCCACATTCTTCTCACTCAGCCGCTAAGGGAAAGCGGCGTCCATTGTTTGCGTGCCAACAGGTTGCCAGACTATGCTGGACCCTTTCAGCACGTGACTCGATCCAGGCTTGTAACCATGAAGAAAGTGGGTCATTATTTCCATTATGTAGGTGAAGCAGACCCTCAGAGGTTAAGGAAGTTGCCTGAAGCGTTTGCATTATTAAGCCCAGTAGAAGAGCCTGGCCCAAACTCAACCTTGCCAGACAAACACCATTTTCATGCGCTCCCTTCTAGAATCATTCTCTGGGAGGACAGAAACCAGGTTTGTTGTTTTTATTGTGGTTCCTTCTGTGTTTAGCCCGGTATCAGTTCTCCCTAAGTATTTGTTGATGACCGAAGAGCTGCTTGTCCCATAATCTTGGGCCAAGCATCACAGAGAAGGAGCACGGGACTCTTCTCATGCAGGTGCTAGAACCCAGCAGATGTGATGTCCCCTCTTATTGATCTCCTGCTGTAGGGGAGTGCCATGTTGGGAACCACGGAGGGAGACGGACAGGACATCCGCGATGCACCAGCCTAGCGGCCAGCACATAGAAGTGTGTAGAATAAAGGTAGAAGGAGGGTTCTGCCTGCCAGTCTCTCTCTCTGCACACTGTGGAAGCCAGAACAGTGTTAAATTCATCGCTTGTCTCAGGGTTGGCTCTTGGGAGGATATCACCAAGAGCAGATGCTGTCTAAAGTATAATCAGCCTTCTTGACTTGGGGGTGTGGAAGCCAAGGGCCAGGTGACTGGCAGTGGCCTGCCCCAGGCCATCCCCCAGTTAGCAGCAGACCCAGAACTACACCCCACAGCATGAGGGAAAGTCTGGGGCCTTCAGCATCCCACCCTGCCCTTCTGAGCCCTGAACTGTGAGCCTCCTCCTGGTGAGGTGTGATGGCAGAAAGACTCTTCTCAGGTAGCAGGACAACTGATCTTTCGAGAAAACTCAAGCTCCTTTGATAACAGTTTCCATTAACCCTCCTGTTGAGGGCTTACTGGATGCTGGGACTGTTCTAGATGCCCATTCAAGCTTTGTGTCATTTAATCCTGGCAGAAACCCTAGAGGAGAAGCACCGTCATCACTGTGTTGCCAATGAGGAAGACTGAGCCTCCGTGACTTGCCTGAGGTAGACCCGAAGAAGATCCCAGGCCATAAAGCGCTGGGTCTCACTGACAGATTTCACTAAACACAGTAACAACTTGGCCATGTTTCCTGTACATTTTGCACTTTTTTTCTGGTTATAATATCTATATTTTTTAATCTAGTGAGGCATGCTTGAAAGAGCATAAGCCAAGAGATCCTGTTTATTATTTAGGCAACAGTTTCAGTGCTGACTTTCATATGAACCTTATCAGTGTCAAACCAGAGTTTACTAACACTTTGCTGACTTATAAACAGGCTCCCACATGCTTACTTTCGTGCTTATACAAAGAAACATATGTAAACATTTCAAAACATTTCTGGTGGGCAATTAATTTTTTTCCTTTGGGAATATATCCAATGGATAATAATAATGAGGCAATGCATATTTTGGAGATAAATAATATTAAAATGGGTAGCTTTGGAGTCTTTCAGGGATTTTGGATGCTTAGAAATTGTCATTAAGTATCTGTATACTTAGAGATCCATATTTTTGGCGTGCCCTGAGGAGTGTGCTCAGGAACTGGAGACGGAAGAGGGGGACCAGTCATGAGGGTTTCTTTTGTTTATTTGGAAACTCTGTGTCTTCTGGAGAACTGAAGACTTCGGGGTTTGGAGTGGGGGGAGCGTCTTTGTTCCAAGCACAGTGCTGCACATCTAAGAACCTTCTCTACAGCTACTTCCAGATTCCTTCCCTGCTCTTCCTGTTCTCTTTTTCATTTTCCCCCTGCTCTCTCTTCTCCATGTGGGAAAGGTAGACTGAGAGGCTAATGGGGGAAAGGAGAACCATGTTTATCATATTTTATGATCCCAGTGCTTGCAGAAGGAGAAACATTCCCCATCTGAGCATCCTCTCTGGGTCTGTCATCCATTTTGAAAGATGTCTCCTCCAGGAGAAATCCCTGTGTCGAGATGGTTTGCTTCTCTCGAGCTACATTAAGATAATAGCATTCCTCGGGGGCACCTGGGTGGCTCAGTGGCTTAAAGCCTCTGCCTTTGACTCAGGTCATGATTCCAGGGTCCTGGGATCGAGCCCTGCATCAGGCTCTCTGCTCAGCAGGGAGCCTGCTTCCCTTCCTCTCTCTCTGCCTGCCTCTCTACCTACTTGTGATTTCTCTCTGTTAAATAAATAAATAAAATCTTTAAAAAAAAAGATAATACCATTTCTCTAGCCAAACATTTTTGGTTAAGTGCTTCAAGAAAGACACCAGCAAATTCAAAGCTATGACCTGCAGACTCGAAGGTTGCATATCAATTGCCAGGTTTGAAAACCTCTCACCATTGGTTTAGGTGGAGAACAGGAAAGGGCTTTTTTTTTTTATTTTTAAGATTTTATTTATTTATTTGACAGAGACACAGCGAGAAAGGGAACACAAGCAGGGGGAGTGGGAGAGGAAGCATGCTTCCCTGCCGAGCAGGGAGCCCAGTGCAAGGCTCTACCCCAGAACCCTGGGATCATGACCGGAGCTGAAGGCAGATGCTTAATGACCGAGCCACCCAGGTGCCCCTGGAAAGGTCTTCAAGACATTCACTACCTCTCTTTTTTTCCTGGAATATAGTAGGATTCACACTTCCCTACCCCTTCTGACACCGAACATGACCTTGCGACTTGATATGGCCAATAAAATGTCAGTGGCAGAGCAAGGAGACAGAGGGTAACTTGCCACATTCTCTTTCCATCTGCTGTAGCAACTGGCAATGCTCCATCTGCCGGAGAGGCCCGGTCATCTGTGATGGTCACATCCTACATAGTATAAGTACTCTACAGGTAGGGGTCTAGGCCCAGATGTCCATCTGTGGGGAATTCCTTGGCTGGATGAGAGTTGCCTTCTGAGGTTCCTTTCTATTCTAAATTTCCCATTACTGTGAAATTTTAGGTCAGAAGTTAACTTTGCTGTTTCACAGCATGATATCTCCATAGGATATTTTCTGACTCATAGTCAAAGATCCGGATGCAGAGCTGGTCACTGCCTCTCATGAGCTATTATAAGCCAAATATTAAACACTGTTAGCCATATAGTAACCTTTCCAAACCTTAGCCAAATCACTTAATCTTCCTGAACCCCAGTTCTGGAAATCCAAAAATGCAGTGGCCACCAACACTGCCTACCATAAAACATCTCAGAAATCTTAAAGCCAAATGAAAAAGCAAGATGAAGTCTCGGAGGTCTGGTCCAGCCCTCTACAGGTGGAAAGCAGTACCATCATTCAACGCTACAAAGGGGCATCACGCCCACCAATTCCTGTTTGCTGGTCTGGTGTAGGGGGTACATGCATCCTGATTGGGTCAGAGCTCTCTCCCTCACTGGATGGAATGGATTCTTTCTGAACTCAAGAACTGGAGCCCCCTTGTCTCCTCTGACCGGGGCTACATGCTGGGCTCTGTTTTACAAATAGAAGTTATGCATCTTGGCTCATGCATTTGCAAAGCACCCAAAATTTCTACCTCATTTGGTTGATGCTTTGTAAAATGACATCTAAAGAAACATTGTAAGGCCAGAAGGGTCCCACAAAAGGTCCTACAAGAGCCCTGGTCCTTTTTCCTTCTCAGAGTGCTCAAGTCCCCTTCAGTCGTTGGTCCCAGTGTGTCCTGTGTGTGAAGATTCCAGTCCCCAGAATCCAACATTTTGGCCATTTCCTAATCAATGGGAGGCAATGCATTTACTAACTTCTGAATACCTATCTTTCCCAGCAGATAGCATCCTTTTTTTGGTTATATCCCCACTAATTTTTATTAAATCAGTCTTTTGCTGTGGAGTAAGTCCTGAGCTTTGACTAAATTTTTAACCCTAAGTAAATGTTTGGACATTTCAAGTCGCCTGTCCCCCTTCACCCAAATGGCCTTTTAATTTTGACATGTCTTTTCAGTGTAACATTGTTTCCATTTTCATACACTTGGCATCACCCAGAGACTCAGAATAACTAAATTCTTTGATTCTTTCCTTCTTCCCTTTTCTCTCCCTCCCTCCCTCGCTTCCTGTCTTGTGGCATTCTGACCAGCTCTGGGCTGATCCTGGCTTCTTCAGGGAAGCCATTCACTGGACATCTTCCAAAGCAGCCCCTGAGAAAGTGATAGTGGTAACCCCCATAGACTCATCCTTGGAACAAGCACCCTTAGGACAGGTTGCCTCCCCATTTGGGAGTGTGGTTACAGAGCTTGGCAGGAATGTCAGGCTGAAACTGATTCATTCATAAGCCTGGCCACAGTGCACAGAGAAAAGCCCTTTCCCTGCCCTGGACCCCCTGACCCCAGCCAAACAGCTTCAGCTTATCTCTAAGAAGATTAGAGGACCTCTGGCTCATCGCTGGCTTTCTTTCGATGCCAAAAGGCCTAGCCGATCAAAGTTGACATTACTTCACATAGCTAGTGGCTTATCTCCGGCCTGTCCTGGGACTGCTGACCTCTCAATTAAGGTTTTAACAACAGTTTCTCTTTGGGGAGGAAATGCTCATAGCATGGAGGACAGTTTACACTACGGGACTGCTGGTCCTGACCCCACTGGCTGGGCGGCCTGTCGTGATTGCTAACCACGCAATTAGCAGCCATTTTTCAGTTCCCTCATAAAGAAAAAAATGTTATTTCTACCGAAACTATCTCCAAGTGTCCTAAAGCATTCTATTTTTCGTATCTAATGAGGTGACAGTGGAATTTGTTAGATGAAGAGGACTTTATCAAGCTTTAATGCTAACATGCCTCTCAAATCCAGAGCCTCGCGGGCGCGTCGAAGGAGACAGCGGTAATCCAAAGCATGGTGTGATGGATGCATTTTTGGGGCATTCCTTTGCTTTCTCATGGAGACCAGCCCCTCACCCCCTGTGTTGTTTCAGCCTCCTTGGAGTTTTGTCGGAAATATGGCCTGCTAGCTTGATCAAATTGAAATTGAAAGCCAAAGAAAAATATTTTGCACCTTGGCCCTGAAAGTTTTCCCAAAAGATGTGAGCTTGTGAGATGAATGTTGTAAACTTGTGAATTATGGGGGAAATATAGATTTTTATAAAATATAGATTTTATGGGGGAAATATAGAAGATAAATTCCTTTTATTGGGTGTTTGTTCCAGTTAGCTTGGAAGATACCATAGACTTATGTAACGAGTCTCTCTACTTGAGAAGCTTACACCGTAATTAGGGAGATAGACTATTGCAATAGACCAGAGCTGAGGCTCTAGAGCAGACAGACGTGGGTTTGAATTTCAGCTTTGTTCTTTGCGATCTCCCCCTCCCCAAGCCTCTCAAAAAGATTCCTCACATCATGCGTCTCTGTTTCTTGGTTTTTACAATTGGACGAAGCCTTCTCTGTGCTTCTCAGGGTTGTCGTAGGAATCAAATGTTGCCCAGTGCATGGCATATGGGGCATGAATGGCCATATGCCATGCACTGAATTGAATGAATGGCAATTGCTAGTCATTTCATGATGATTGTATAAATTCTGAAAAGTTTGTTGTGAAAGAGGGGGTAGAATTTACCAAAAGGCTGGGAGGCAGGAAGCCCTTCTTGGAGGAGAAGTAGACGGGAGCGCAAGCCAAGCATTAAGGGGACAGCTGGTAAACCCCAGGAGCCACTTGCTGGCCAGTTGATTTTTACGCCTGCCTTCCCAGTCTTTCATACCTTGTGTGCCTGCCCAGCTTGTGGAGAATTCCTGAGGAAGCCACAAAGTTAGTTTTCTGTATCTATTACAGATGAGGGTCAGTTGTCATTTCCATCATAAAATCCATGCTTCATGGGTCTAAAGCTTGGAATTTAAAATGACATGGGGCTTAAACTCTACTTAACGCTTTTGATTTAAAACCTTCTCAGAGAACAAGAGTTCTTGGTCTGCATGGCTCATGATACCGCCGTAGGCTCTTTGAAAGTGAATTCTGTATCTGGCTTTGCACAGCCTTTCCAATCACAAATAGCTTTAAACAAGAAGTCTTAAAAACCCAGCACTTTTAAAAGGCAAATGATCGGCCACATTTGCACTCTCTGTGGAAGAATGACTTGGTGACTCGAGAGGTTTCATTTTCCTGCATTTGAAGGAGGACTTTCCAAAGTGGCTACTTTAAAAAAGGACAGTTTAAGCAGAGGAGGGAGAGACTTTTAGAGGCTACGTTCTTAGCCTCTGGAGATATCCATTTAATTCATCTATATTTTTACATGGCATTTTATTTTAAAGATAAAAATGTGTTATATACAGTATCAGTAAATGTTTTGTCTTCTGGCTTACACCATCAAAGACTTCCTACGGCTAAATATGCATCTGTTAGCAGACAGATCCAAAAACATTTTATTTAAAAATAACAAGATCAGTATCCCACAGGAAATATCTGAGGGCCAGGATCAGCGAGGGATTTTAATTTTTTGTTAAAAAAAATGATTACTCTGATTTCAAATTTGGAGAGAAACGGAGATGTGAAAACACTCAGAGAAGTTTCCAGGCGAAGGTGGAGAGTTAGAAACACCTGCCGGGAAGCGCTCCTGACCTAGCTGCAAATCTGAAAGCTCCCTAGTGTGGAGGAGCACATGCAGGTGAGCGTGATGGGGATGGAGGAAGACGCCATCTTCAGTCCCCCGCAGTTTCGGCTGTGAGCAGGAAGACAGGTCATGGAAGAACCAGCCTGAGGAATATTCCTCTTCCCCTTTTGGACAGACACAGCCATCTCCCAGAGCCTTTTCCTTTTCATTTTCCAGGGTCCAAATGAAGATTACCTTTCTGACCTTGGACTACCTTCATAATTGGACCAAGATTCTAAGAAAGGCTATCAAAAAATGTATAGACAGAGTGGGAAAGGGAGTTTAGTTTCATGGCTGATGAATTGGCTTCCATGGACTCATGCTGGTGACAAGAAGACTAAAGTTCTCACAGACCCTAGTGAATTTCTATCTACTGGCAGAGTTGTGAAAGCTAAGGTATCCTGGCCATTTCTGGGACGGTTGAAAAATAATGACTATATTGAACAGCTCCCTCTATACTCCAGAGGCAGAGTCTACTTCCCCATCCTCAGAACTTGGCCAGGCTGTGATTTGCTTTGCTTTGACCAATAAAATGTGGTAAAAGTTGTGAAAGTTCTGGGGTCTAAGCCTCAAGAGGCCTTGCAGCTTCTGCCTTTTCCTTCTTGGAATCCAGCCACTGCATAAGGAAACCCAGATGATGTTTCTGAGTGTTGAGAGACCATGCCAAAAGAAAGACCAAGTTGCAGCCGCACCAAGGTTCTGGGGCATGTGAATGGGGTCCCCTTTGTCTCTCCAGGCCCAGCTAAGCCACTGGCTGACTGTTAGTTGCCTGCAGTGAAATGTGAGCCCAACAAGACTAGTGGAACTTCTCAGTCAACCCACAGAGTCATGAGAAACAATAAATTATGGTTCTAAGTCAGGGTCTGCAGGCCAGATCTGAACAGATACATGTTCATGTCAATAAAGTTTTATTGGAACACCACCAGACTCATGCCTTACAAATTGTCTGTGGCTGCTCTTGGGCTCAACAGCAGAGTAGAGAGGTTACAACAGAGACCACAAGGCCCACAAAGCCTAAACTAGGTACTGCCTTGCTCTTTGCTAAAGTTTGCCTACCTATGTTTTAAACCGCCAAGTTCTGGGGGGTGTTTTGAAATGCAACCATAAAAAGCACATAGATTTAGTGTATTAGTCAGTGTTGTCTAGGGAAACAGGACCAATAGGAGGTGGATTACATGATTACAGAGAAATGCCCGAGAAATGCTTCGAGCTACAGTCAGCAAGCTGGAGACCCAGGATTGCTGACGATGTAGTTCTAATCTGAGCCTGACAGCTTGAGAACCAGCAGAGCCAATAGTGTAAGTTCTGGTCCCAAAATCAGCAGTCTCAAAATCCAGCAAGAGCAAGCTTATGTTCCAGTTCAAGTCTAAAGCCTGGAAAAACTCATGTCCCAGCTCACAGCCAGGCAGGAGGAATCCTCCTACTCTTGGGAGGGCCAGCCTTTGTGTCCTATCCAGGCCTTCAGTGATTGGATGAGATCTACTCGGAGAGAGCGGGCAGTCTATTCTCCTCGATCTGTCAAACCAAATGTTAATCTCATCTAAACACCGTCATAGAGATACCCAAGTATGTTTGGCCAAATATCTGAGCACCCCATCATTCAGTCAAGTTCACCATGAAATTAACCATCACAGTTGGGTGCCCATCGTTCAGTCAAGTTCACCATGAAGTTAACCATCTCAGTTGGTACCTAAAAGTGAGGTGCTAGAGAAACAGAAACCTAAGTTAATGACATTGGCTGTGGACGAGGAGGTGGGCAGGAGCTGAGAAGGATGCCATCAGCAGGGCTGGAAAGAAGGGGTGGAAACTTCTATTGGCAGCTGGAGAAAAGAGAAACCTGGGCTATATAATGGTGGAACAATAGTCCCAAATAGTCCCAACTGTCACCCAAGGTAACTTGGAAGATAGAAAATTACCTGTTGAATTAATAGATCTGGTCAAGGAAATATCTGGACAGAATGTTGAGAGTACCCACTGTCTTTTCCTAGCTGCATATAATAGTATACACGAAGAGAGAGATGAGCTAAAGAACCTCTAAGTTTAGCCCCAGAATATAGAGGAAATGGACAAGACTCAGGGCATGTCTGACTAGAAAACAAGACCGTCTCTCATTTCCAGCACACACTCCCCACCCCAGCCAGTAAGACATTCTCCAAGTGAAACAAGGCACAGGGCCCAAATCCATCAAGGTTGTGGTCGTGAGGTCCCTTATTAGGACCTCAGAAAGTTTTAAGCTTATGCCTATAGGAACCTCTCAGCTAGACAAAGGCTTCTAAGAATCTTAAGAGAGCATCCCACAGCAGGTCCATAGCCCAGATGAAAGAGATAGCTGTCTCGGTACAGAATAATAGTTGTGGGGTACCTGGGTCACTCAGCCAGTTAAGCATCTGACTCCTGATTTTTGGCTCAGGTCATAATCTCATGAAATTGAGCCCCACGTCAGGCTCTGCTCTGAGTGTGGAGCTTCTTTAAGATTTTCTCTCTTCTTCTCACTCTGCCTACCCCCCACTCCCTGCTCATGCTCTCTTTCTCTCTAAAAGAAGAAGAAGAAGGAGAAGGAGAAGGAGGAGGAGGATAGATGTGCTTATATGATTTTGAGGCCACAGATTCTACCCTAATCAGAATTAAGGGAAATTGACAAAGTTTTAAAGACACCGTATTGGTGAAAACACCCCCTACTTGTGCCTAAATGGGCAAACACAGTTGAAAATAAAAACAGCCTCTGGGTCCCCAACTTTCTAAAGGAAGGAAGCAGGCAGGAAAAATCCCACAGAACTAATCAACTGCAAGTATGTGCCATTTCCTATGGAGAAGGAAGGACAACTCAGAAGACAGAGCCAAGACCCAGGGAGAAGAAGGAAGAGCCAAGAAGAAGAACAGCTTATGGAGCAGCTTTACTGTGGACTGGGTGTTTGGGTCCCTCCAAAATCCCTATCTGGAAGCCCTAATCCCCAGTGAGGCAGTGTTTGACTTTGGGAGGTTGACTCTGATGACAAGAAGACTAAAGTTCTCACAAACTGGGTTTGTGTGAGGTCATGGTGATGGAGCCCCCATGATGAGATGGGGACCTCATAAGGGGATGAAGAGACTAGAGCTCACTCTCCTTCTCTCTCTGTCACATGAGAATGTCATATACCAGAAGATAGCCATCTGCAATCACGAGAGGGTTCCCCCCGGACACAGAATCTGTGGGTGACTTGACTTGGAATTCCAGCCTCCAGAAGTGTGAGGCTGTGAATCCATGTTTGCTGTGTCAGCATCTCCCCCTGTCCACCGCAGTCTGTGGTACTCTGTTACAGCCGCCCTCACTGACTGAGACCAACCCCAAGGGAGAAGTGGGCCCCAATAGAATATTGTTTGATTGCAAATTGGAAATTTGTGCCTGGCTGGATGTCAGAATGCCATTGATCAGCAACCGCCATGTACTTCCCATTCTTCTGCTTTTGAATGGAAATATCTACTGTGGTGACACACTTTACCAAGTATGTTTCCAACTTGGGGCAGATAGTAAGTCCCCTTAGTTGACAGTTGCCCAGTTCCAGAAGAGCTGCTTCTGGAGAACAGCACCTGAGGACCTGCCTCCAAGGCATTTCAGCTGTGTTTGCTTTGAGACAGTCAAGACCCTGGACTTTGATACAGAAACTGACACTCGCATGCAGTAAAACCTCTAGGTAGGGGGTGAATGCGTTTTTTGTGGGGGGCCAATGAAAATAATTTTCCAATCCCTCCTACATGGAATCTATCCCATCACCCCTTATACTGACGCTGGCCTTGTGACTGCCATTGGCCAATAGGTTATGCCAGACATGACATTAAGGGGTCTCAAGGACCTCACAGCTTCAGCCCTGGCCCTCTTGGCACATGACTGCTCCACAGTAGAAAGCCCCAGCTCAACACCACCGAGTGACAAGAGATCTCATGAAAAGAGAGGCACAGCCAAAAACCAGCACCAAGGCCCTAGACATATGAGTTAGGCCATCTTAGGTAAATTGACTACACAGTCAACCTACAGAGCTATAAGAAACGATAAACTGTGGTTTTAGGCAACCATATTTTGGGGTGGCTCGTTACGTGGCAAGGAATAACTGATACACTTTCCAACTAATTACTTTTTTTTTCCCAACTAATTACTTTTATGTTCACATTCAACTCCATGAAATTCAGGAAGGAGGGCATGTTTAATCTTGCCATTTATGGGGAAGTAATTATTGCATACAAATTCCAATATCACGCCTTTCTTTCTGTTCAAACCTATCAGAATCATGGGCACTATACCCATGTAATAGAAACCCCAAATTGTGAAAACATATTTGGATCCAATAGCTAAACAGAACGGTTCTAAGCCCACAGACCAAATCACTTTATTTTTATTAAGAAATATATACTTGGATACTTGTTCTTTAAAAATGACCTCAGAGACCTTTCATCCAAATCAGGAGCAAGAGTTTCCATCCCAGAACCTACCTGGGACAACCTAGAGAGACATATTTAGCTCAGAAAACACTGGTTAGCCACACAAAGCGAGAAAGCATTTTACTCAGCTGTAACAACATTGTCACCGCAGTGAAGGCAGGGAAAGAATTTGGGGTCATTGTTTTAAGTGTGGCTGATTGCAGTCCTTGCTACTAGAGAATTAAAATAGAGCTTGACATTTGAACAAAAGTCTCTATGAGCAAATAGAGCTTTCTTCTTATTGGGAAAAAAAAATTATAAGCAGTGATGAATTTCCTTTTCGCGACATTTTAACAGTATGAGGGCACATCGAAGCCATAGGAATGTTCAGCCAGCTGCTGGGGGTATCATGTGTTTACTGGCGTCCTGCCCACCTCTGGAACTTCTGTGAGTCATTTTGGTTTGTGTCTACGATTCTGTTTGTAAGGAGGGAGCTTCCTTCCCCACCCAGGGCTTGGCCCATTTCAGCCTCAGGCTATCCTGAACAGACAGGAACTGGTAACTCCAGGATTAAATACCATTTCAGAGATTCTCCTAGTGCTACTCATTCTTCCTTAGTAGGGTTGAAAGTGCATCTCTGCTACTGACTGTGGGACCTTGGGCAAGTTATAAAATCTCTCTGAGTCCCAGCATCTCCTCTATGAAGCCGAAAAACCCCTGCCCCTTATAGGATAGGTGCGACTATTAGAGGCAATATGGGTACAACACCTCCATGCTCCTGTCATGTAAGGGTACTTCTCTTATAGGGTTTTTATGTGAACCTAGCAAGTCAATACTTGTAAAGCTCTCAAAACATTGGCTTGCCATGGTAAGAGTTTGTTGAATAAGATAAAAATCTTCTAGATGCTGTTGTCATCAGCCAATGCTGGATCTCCAGGAGTTTGCCTTCAATTGTGTCCAAGAAGCACAGAGTCAAAAACCTGATCATATTATGACCCAGGGCCAAAGTGCAACTGTGCCCTGGTTTCTGTGCAATCCCCATGCAGTGGACGCCTACTGTATGCGCCGTGCTGAGTATCCCGGGGAAGAACATGGGAGGGCACAAGCATCAGAGGAGGAGAGCTTAGCCGGCCATTCGCTGAGTGTTCCCAAGACAGTCCAGGCCCACTCCGCATCAATCTGGGCTGCTCTAACAAAATACCACAGGCTGGGTGGCTTCTAAACAGCAGGCATTTGTTCTTGAGACTGGAAAGTCCCAGATCAAGGCACTGGCAGCTTCAGTCTGGTGAGGGCCCACTTTCTGGTTCAGAGATGGCCATCCTCTTGCTGTGTCCTCACTTGGTGGAAGGGATAAGAGAGTGCTCTGCAGTCTCTTTCAAGGGACACCAGTCCCATTCATGAGGATGCCACCCTCATGACCTAATCACCTCTCGAAGGCTCCACCTCCAGGTGCCATCCCATGGGGGGTGGGCCTAGAATTTCTTTCTTTTTTTTTTTTTTTAGATTTTTTATTTATTTATTTGACAGACAGAGATCACAAGTAGGCAGAGAGGCAGGCAGAGAGAGAGGAGGAAGCAGTCTCCCCGCTGAGCAGAGAGTCCGATGCGGGGCTCGATCCCAGGACCCTGGGATCATGACCTGAGCTGAAGGCAGAGGCTTTAACCCACTGAGCCACCCAGGTGCCCCGGGCCTAGAATTTCTAACTGTGAATTTCAGTGGGACACACACAGTCCATAACAGCATCCGTGCTCTTTTCATCTACCTGTCCCAAGGGATATGGTGTTGGTAGGACTGTCCATTAAAGTGTCTTCCCTTCTCTGACCGAAAGGTGGCCTCCCACTCATCTAGGCAAACCAGAAGCTCTCTTGCCCTGGGATCGGAACTTTTGTCCCAGTGATACTGAGCCCCAACCCGACATTCTGGCTCTGAGCACTCTCTGAAGTGGTATCAAGCCTCTGGTGAAAACCCTGGAAATACGCACACCGGTCTTCTCTCACGGGCCCTGGCGATTCCTCAGTGGGGAGCTGGAAGACCGGAGTCTGGGGGTCGCCGGTCCACAGCCAGACGGAGAGATTCCCATGACAGTCCTGCCACAAACCAGTGTTTTTCACATTGGCAGCTGGTTAATGAAATAGGTGCCTGGGTGGCAACTACGCTTTTTTAAAGATGAACCAGAGTATAAGAGGGGAACAGTGTCAGGAACATTTCAGTTGTTTGTACGAGTGTGTGCTGACTTGCAACGTAAAGTGTAAAAAATTAATGTATTTTGTCCTGTGGGCCTTGGCAAAAACCCAAAGTGTGAGCCCATGTCCTGAGGTATATTTCTCAGCCCCCTGCACCCCTGGTGATGGTCATCATCACGGAACACGGGGGTGGGGGTGCGGGGGGGGGGAGGGGCTGCCCTAAACGCACCTAGCTCTGCATTTGACAAATAAGAAGTAGGCAGAGAAGGCTAAAGGCTCAGGAAAACTGGTCGTCAGAGCAGGAAGGCTGCACAGTTTGGACCCAATAGAAACCACTGGGCAGACGAGTGAGAAGTGGGGAGCTCAGAAACCGAGGTGATGACCTGGCTGGTGCCTGCTTCTGCCCCTCCCTAAGACCAAGTGTTCATTCCCCCTTTCAACTCACACCTCTGAAATGACCAAAGGGCTCTGGACAGGCTGGCTCCTTTCATTCCCGCACGTTCTGTGAGCACAAGCGTGTGAAAGCTGGACCTCTGACGTCACAGTGGGGAGGCAGAAATGGACCCTGGGCCCCTCTACTTGACCCTGCACTGGGCCCTGTGGGTCTCCCTGTCCCCTGGAATGCTGGCACCTTCCAGCAGCTCCCACTGCTCTGTCTCCTCAGCTGGCCAGCTGTGTCCTTTTGACCTTTGCAGTCTGCTCTCATTCTCTGTGGTGACAGAAGATCCCCTAAGAGCAGGGACAGCAGAGGCCCATCGCTGGTGTCTGTTACCTGGGAGGAGATTAACTCGGGCCTGGTATGCAAAGCTGCTGGGAAGAAACTTAGTTCTCAGTCTTGTCCCTGTTCCCCAAACCCATAGCAGCTCTTACCAAAAAGGAGACTCAATGCCTCCCCATTGGGACACGGCTGTTCCTCATCACGAGATCAAATGAAACCCTGGTATGACAACAGCCCCGAAACCTCTGCCCGATCTTCCTCTCCTGCAGGAGAAATCTTTGTCCCTCTTGGCTGAGGCTTGAGGGGCGAGCAGGTGGGTCTGATTCTTACTCTGCCTCCTGTCCAGAGGACCCAGCTGCTCCTTTGGGGGGGTCTTAGGAGGAGAGTGCCCTGGCTCAGGTTTCATTCCCTGAGACCTGATGGGAAGGTGTTTGCTTCACTGTGGAAAGAGCCATCAGCGAGATGCTCTTTGTGGCCGGCAGGAAAGGCTCAGGGCCAAGATCACCCTCTATAGAAAATGACCCTTGTTCCCTCTTCCCATCTGTCTATCTGAAGCCTTTACATGGGGATTTATATCTGCCGGCTGAGTAGAAAAATGAAGAGTCTGTTCGGCAGAGATGTTCATTTAATTTTAAAGAGCTTAATTTTATATTTAAAAAATGGTAAACCATGAAAATGCACGGAGTGGGTATGAGAGAAAGAGAGAGAGATCGTTCTAGAGAAGTGGCATAAAGAGGCAGAGAGAGCTGTGATCTGAGGTTCATCCTCCTGAGGTGTGGGCATGACTTCTGGCTATACCGATTCAATCTGCCTCGGAACTCTACCTGTGAGACTCAGTTTTCTTTTTCTCTGACACAGAGGAAAACACAAAAGTCATCTTGGGTTCGGGAATGCTTGTGTGGACTCCTACCACGTGCCAGACCACACGTGGGAGCTTCTCATGCTCAGAAATGAATGCACGCCGTGCGATCCCGTTGCGGGGAGGTCATGTCCGTGGCGCAGGTGCAGGTGTGGGGAGTCAGTTTCAGGGATTTCTGCGCGGTAGCCCATTGGACCTCTTGGATGTACATCTCTGCTGCACCACGGTTGCCCCAGACTTTTGTAACTGTGAAGACAAGGCTGTACACCATTGTCTCATTCATTCATTCACTCACACGAGAGCCTACACTCTGCCAGCCTCTATTCCAAGATGGAGATATGTCGGTGAATAAGACGGATAAGGTCCCTGCTCTTGTCAGACTCTTCCCTCTTCTAGGGAAAACAGATTATAAACAAGCAATAGGCATAAGGTAAGAATAAGTGCTGTGAATTATATCAACAGGCCATGGGATGGAGTGAGTTCAAAGACTGTTACTTAGAAGGGACGTGGCCTCCTTCAGAACAACAGTGTGAAAACACAGGCTGAGTCTGACTGACTTCAAGGAACAAATGTGCTCTTCCAAGTGCCCCAAGGCCTTGGATGCCAAGTGCCCTGTGACTCTGGAAGCTTATCTTTATACCATTCCAAGCTGTTTGCTGCTAATCCTTGGTATGTTTGTCCGCTGTGATAGATGTGTGTCTTAATCTTCAAAAGAAGATCAGATAATGAGATTAAGAGAGGCCAAGAGAAAGAACAGAATACATGGTTTTATGCCAATTTGAATCCAATTTAGAAAGAAACATAAAGCATCATCTCAATAAACCGTGATTTTTCTAAAATGAATAGCCTGTGTATGTGGGTGTCTCTGTGTGCGTGTGTCTGTGTGTGTCTGTGTGTGTGTGCGCGCACAGTGCAAATGCGTAACATCGCTTCCCGTTAACAGAAGTTCTTCCGTGGCCACAACACATCGATGAGCGTTGGTTGTCAGCCCTTCCCGGACACACCGTGCCTGCTGTCCCTGGGACTCCGAATCACTCGGAACTGAGGACCGAGGACATCAGGGTCTGGATGTGGGGGGAACTCAGCAGCAGAGCCAGATCCAGCCCCTTCCCGGCTGCACACCAAGGCCATGAGGCCCCATCTCTGCCATTACACAGGAGCAGAGGAGGGTTCCCGGGCATGTGCCCAGCTCGGGTCCCCTCTGGCATCGTCTTTGGCCCCTCATGAGCCATTTTCCGGTTGTCTCGGTGTCCCTGGCAAATACCAGAGAAGAGTGCGGGTGGTGCCGTCCTTCCTCTCACTCCACAGTCCCATTGTTCCGTCCTCTGCTGATGGCGCAGAGAGGGTCTTCACACTACAGGGGACCCAAGAAATCACGTTGCTCAGCAGTTTGATGTAACGGATTTATGCATTTAACTATTTAATTGCTTAATGGGTTTTTGACCACCAAGCCCTTTGTTGAAACAAAACTTCATGCAGAGTTCTAAAAATGTAAAACAGATACATGTAAGCCCAGGGACCCAGAATCAGCGCTGCACTCCCCAACCTACCTCCCCGCTGCCATCTCCCTTTGGCAGCCTCTAGGGAGGCCCTCAAAAGGCCAAAGCTCTTCTCAGAAGCCCAGTTTGGAAAACCCCCATCTCGTCCAAACCCCTTCTTGTTCTAGAAGGGCCGTGAGGAGCAAAAGGTGCCATTTGCGTGGGGAATTGGTAGGAAAATAGCTGAATGAGTCAGAGCGGGACAGCAGAAAGCATTCCAGCAGTGGCACGAGGAGGGCTGCTCTGGGGAAGGTGGGGGTCATGATGGGAGCCAGGAGTTGGCCTGGGAAGCAGGGTCCCCACTGCCCAAGAGCTCTGTGCGCATCACCCACAAGCCCCAGGACTCTCGACCAGTGGTGACAGCTGGGTAATACATTTCTCCCCGGGCACTCTTATGCACATTGTGAGTTTTGATATTTTTCTCTAACTGGAAGCAGTCAATCTGGTGTTTGTGAGGCGCGGAGGATGGGTCCCCTTCCCACCAATAATGCTCCTGGCCTCGGAGTGCTGCAGGCCCCCTGGGCACGGGCATCACACTCAGGCTCATTCCGGGATGCTTCTGGCTTCATCTGATCTGAACAGCCACCTGGAAAAGGTTTGGTCCCAAGTATCCTTGCAAGGGAGACAGACTAGGGGTAAGTGCCCTGGGTTGGGAGGCTGTGTGGCCTTGGGGAAGTTTCCCAGCCTCTCTGGGCCTTAGTTTTCTCTTTTGTAAAATGAGGTCGACAATGACAGAGTTTACCTTGCAAGGTCTGTGTAATGAATACATGAGGTAAACCCTAGAAGTGCTTTGGACAGTGGCCAGCGTACACTCAGGAAGTCCCCAGAAAAAGCTGGCTGTTGTCACTGCTGCTGCCTCAGACCTGGTAAAGCCTCTTGTCCTACTTCCCACCGAAGGAGGCCAAACTGCATTGCACAAAACTGCCCAGAGGGCTCTCTTCTAATGACCCTTAGGAAGAATTTATAAGAGAAACTTCTATGCTTGCTAATAAGAAAGGTGTTCTCAGCGGGGCATTTTATGTGGGTTTTGTCATTTATTTTTTAATTTATTTATTTGAAAAAGAGAGAAGGGGGAGGGGCAGAGGGAGAAAGAGTCTCAAGGAGACTCCAGTCAGTCCAGAGCCCGACACGGGGCTCTATCTCGTGACCCTGAGATCATGACCTGAGCCAAAACCGGGAGTTGGGCCCTTAACCGACCTTGCCACTCAGGTGCCCCTGCCTTTTGTCATTTAAATCTCGTGCTGTACCAATGAGAAGGAAGTGTCAAAGCTGTGTTCGGGGGATGAGAAAACTGATGCTTGGGTAATTCTAGGAACTGGCCAAAGCCACACCGTAAACAGGGGAGCCAGGACAGAAACCTGGGGACTTGATTCCTCTCTGGTTCTGTTTGCTTGTTGTTTTGTAGATTTTGTTTTGATTTTGTAGATTCAGGAGAGACGGGCACCCGGGAAAACAAAACCATGACGGTGCTCAAGGATGAGATGCCGGAACTCCAGTGGGGGCAACAGGGCCCTACAGTCGGTGCGCGGCTCAGGCAGGCAGAGCAGTCCGACTCCCCCTTTGGGGGGTCCCAGGAACCACGCCGGTGGGTGGGAGTCCTGGCGGCGGTGCGGGGAACAGAGGCACTGTGACCACGAGCAGAGCTGGGGCGCCTCTTGCTTCCGTCTAGGTTAGCCCATTCCGCCCTCCTGCAGGTGCTGGAACGGAGACCCCGCTCCATTATGAACCAGCCCCATGGCCTTCAGCAGACCTCGTACCCTCACTGCAATTTCCTTTCCTCCTTCACCAAATGGGAACATCCCTGCTGGCGTTGAGTCCTAGGCCACGCAGTTTTATGTAATTACACTCTGTAGGCATGCCCTCTCTTCTTGCAATGCAGAAGGATCCCAGGTCCTCTGTGCCATGTAGCACTCGGGGAACGGCAAGTTCAGGGACGAGGAAAATGCCAGATCTCTGCACTGTTCAAACCAGAGGGATTTTTGCCATTTGGGCTAGGACAGACTTTACTGTCACCATAGAAACTCCTGAGACGTAAACCTCTCATTTTTTTGAGTAGGAATACTTTGTGCTGAATGCTGATTCACAACCACGCTGTGGACAGAAGAGAAAGGAAGCTTGCCTGGAAGGGGCAGAGGGCAGATTTGAACCTGGGTCTGTCGAGGAGCCCCCGATGGTTCTACTACACCATGTGATCCCCTGGGGGCATGGGACTTGGGCACAAAGGAATAGTGAAGGGGATGTGATGGCCTGGTGCTTGTCCATCTTCCTCTTCCTTGCATCCTGTCTAACACTCTGGTGGTAGATGCGGTCTCTCGGGATCCTTGTGGAATTGTAGCGTGGAGAGAAAGGGCCAGCACTGTTCTGTCTTCTCCCACCTCTGCCAGGTGAGTGGTTGCTGGGTCTCCCCGAGACCCGCTCACCCAGCTGTCTCTGCCTACCTGAACCGTACACCCATCTAGAGCTGCCAAGACGATGGTTACCTGGGATTCATGCTTATAGCCACCCAGTCTTCTAAAGTATAGAAAAGCATCTCTCCCCAGCTCAGCCTGTGCAGATGGGCTCATTTTTCAGTGCTCTCTGCCAACAAGCCGACTCTATGGTTGATTAGGGTAATGAGGCTTATGCAGGCTTCCTCTGTCCCTCCCCATCTCCTTGGCTCAGAAAGTTAGCCCACTGTCTATCAATACTGTCTGGCACCAGAGGAAAGCCCCTCTCTCTTCCTGCACCCAGCATCTGGTTGCCTGGAAACCAGGACAGAAGCCTAGACCATCTTGGGTTTCTTTTTAATTTCCCTGCCAGGTCCCAAGAGCAAGCAGTGTTTGTTTTAAACAGAACCTTTGCACTGGAGAGACTTGTCTTAACCTTGCCCAGAATGATTTCATCAACCTGCATAAATGTCATGTGGAGAGACAGGGACAGCCACTCCAGGCTCAGTGTCATTTGGTTATTGGTGCACAGAGTCATAATTAACAGTGAAGGCTGAAGATGAATTGTTTCAGAGGGAGCCAGGACTAGGATCTCCTCATGTGTGTGTGTGCGTGTGTGTGTGTGTGTGTGTGCGTGTGCGTGCGTGTGTGTGCGTGTGCCCGCGTGTGTGTGCGTGTACCCATGCACATGTGTTGAAATTGGCAGCTTTGTGACTTACAGCTTTTGCTGTAGCCACATGCAAAAGGGAAGAGAGATTTTTCTTCTCCCCAAAGAACAAAAGCCCATCTTGAAAATGAATGTCCAGCAAAAGCCACACAATTCGGGACAAAGGCTCCAAGACTCTGCTTGGCTCACCACCACCCCTACCCGTTCCCCCTACCCCTGCCCTGCTCTACCTCAACTGGAATGTGAATCATCTTCAGAAACAGATACAGGAGAGGGGAGGATTTAGAAAAGTCACAAATGGGAAGAGAATCTCCCCACCCCCAACACTTTGGCTGAGCACTGAGAGGGCCTGCCAGAGTTTGAGCCTAAACCCGACACCCGTCCCCTCGAGTCCGTTCTAGCTCATGCCACCTGGGTGCTCTGTGTTTCCAGCGCTGAGAGGCATTTCATTGGTGGTGGGTAGGATTGCATTTCAGATCCTGCACTGGCTGTCCTCTGTGCCCCAAATGAGGCATCTTTGCAGGAACCAGCAAACCAGGCCCCACTAAGGAGAACACTTCCTAGAGATTCTGAGCCAAACACCCTGTCTTTCACTGTACCTTGTCACCGTAAGTGTTCTCTCATTTTACAGACAAGGATAAAGAGGCCCAGAGTGGCCAAGCGTTTTGCCTGAGGTTAAAGCTGGTGGGCAGTAGACTCGGAACTACATAGTGTCCTCAGAAATCATTACAAGGGCTACTTTATTGGACTTCTTCAATCTAATGATCTTAAAAAAAAAAAAAAATCTTTCCAGGAGATACTGGTCTTTGCGCCCGCAGTCTTTTAGGAAATTCTTATCACTCAGTGACTAAATGGAAATCAAGCGAATACTAGGCAGGAATGTAAGGTGTCTAAAAAGACCCATTTGCTGTGTCTTCTTGCTAGAGTTTTTTAAAGTCCTTTGATGTTATAAAAAAAATAAATAAAGTCCTTTGATGTACTTTTTACGGACAGGTGGAAGTACAGAATATGTATGTTCTGTAACTAAATCCATATTTCCTCAATCCATGACTTTCCTAGACTTCCTTTGTCTGTGTTTTGGTGGGTCCTGTGTGTTTAGTGATATTTTCTTAACAGCAGTTTTTCTCTTTGCTCAAAGAATATTTTAGAGACAAAATGATGTTGAGCACAGGGCCTCATAGGTTTTCCTCTTATAAATGGGCAAAGCGGTTGAGCAGCAAATCACCGGGAGGCTCTGTGTTCATATCCAGGCTCTGCCAGTTTCTTGCCCTGTGGGATGTGGAGCACATCAATAACCCATCCAAGCCTCAGTATGTAACCTGTAAAATGGGGATGATAATGGTTCTGAGTTACTGTAAAGTGTAGAAGAATTAACATGGGGAGTGATGAGAATGGTGTGTGACCAGCAAGGACTCACTAAGAGGTAGCCACTATTATCTTATCAAAATAATAAGGAATTGGTGGCTGTAGGGCAGGAGACTGTAGGGTAGACTAAGGCTGTGGTACAACTCAGGTCTAAAAATCAGAAATTCTTAAACCTTAGAGAGCTGCTCAGAAGAGGCTTTTCCTGATACAAAGATGGTTTTGTCACTGAACGTGGTCTGTTTCATGACTTCTTTATTTTAAAAATTTTTTAAAATCTTTAAAGTAGGATGGACTTATAGGCAAATATCTCCATAGCACAGAGAGATATTGTACACATAATTTCTACTTGAAAACACAACACTCTAAATTTCAGTAAAAGATTTGGAAATTATGGCCTTAAAGAACAAAAAGAATTCAACCCCAGGCCCCTTGAAGAGAAATGTCCCTTCTGCTATTTCCTACTCATGCAAAGACAGCAAGAGAGAAGGATGCTGTAAATGTCAAGGAATGAATTCTTCTCATTTCTGTGCACAAAACACATCATTTTCATCTTTGCAGCTTTTGTTTTCCCTGTGCAAACATTATCTGGACCCCAACGTGTAGACGTCGAGGGTTAAGGGAAACAACACACATAAGAAACAGACCTTCCTTTCTGAGGGTCAGTTTCTGGGCTCAACTGCCTTTGTGTGCATCCCCTAGGACTCTGCTAAGCCTCACCGCCCAGCCCAGCTTCCCTCCATCCCTCAGCCTCACGCAGCCCCTCTCTGCTTTGGGCCAGGGGAGGATTCTAAGACTGTGAAAAGCTCCTGCTTTCCTGCTCCTTGCCTTTCTCCTCCAGGACTCCAGTCACCCTGCAAGCCCCCACTCCACCTATTACACACAGAACCCATGCTCCACTCCTGGGGCTCAGTAGAAGGAGAACTAGCTTCCTATAGAAAGATAAAGCTTCCTGTCTCTGTCCTTTCAAATTCTCCCTTGTTTTCGTCACCCCAACCTCCCCCAAATAAACCCAGCTCAGCATTTTGCTAAAGAGGATAACTTAATATGTTTCCCTTTGAAGGGAACTCATTTGCAGTTTAATGTCAGTTTCCTGGAGCCTCCAAGACCATTAGAGACACCTAAAGGATGGTGTCTAATGGTGTGAACGTTAGGCACCAAGGCCTAACATCTGGGTTCATAATTTAAAACATATGGTTTATTTCGAATCATGCCATCCACCAGCCGGCTGCTCTGCGCCTGCCAGCCTTTACCTCAGCCAAACTCTTAGCACCTTTGCTGTATCAACTTAACCATTCTTCAGTCTAAAGGTAGTTGTCCTCACTGCTGAGTCGGGGGAGCTTTGGGATGGCTGGAAAGAGCTGCCGTGTATGGCCACGAAGGCTCTGCCCTCCCCGGCCCTCCCCTCTGCCCTCCCCTTGCCGCTGATCCTCACAGTCTGTGAACGGCGGTGTCCTGCTCCCACTTCATAGATGAGAACAATGAGAGCTCAGAAAGGGTAAGTACCTTGTCTGAAGTCACACAGCTGGAAGCTGGGATTCGGATCATGGTTCACATGATTGTATCTGTCTCAGGATAGCCCTGGCCTGGGATCCTCAGGAGACCCTGAGATCCATTGCCAGCTACCGGCAGCCACGAGAACAATGGACACCACACCCACAACATCCATGACAATTACTAGGAACCAGGCAGTGGGCTTTGCCCACATTTGCCTTTGTCCCAAGAACCTACCCCGGAGGGCACTAACCTCACACTCGAGGCTTGATGGGGAAACTGAGAGCTTTAGGGATTTGCCAAAGCCAAGGGTAACAGAGATGTGCTCTGTCCCTAGCCACCACATTTTCTTGCTTTATGGTTGACTCCCTGTGTGACTTTTGGCAAGTCCCTTAACCTCTGGAAGGGGAGGGGCTGTTTCTCATCTGACAAATGAAGTCGTTGGCCTGGAAAATGGTTAAGGTGCCTCCCGGGGCTTCCACACGGACCCCCCCGTGATGAGATCAGGAAGTGGAGCCAGCCTGGCCAGCCTCCCATCTGTACTCCCAGGGTTTATTTATGCTCCTTGTCTCTGGCGACAACTGCTAGACCATATGGGCTGGCCTGGCAGAGGACGGCCTCGGTGACAGCGCTGGGAACCAAGGTGCTGGTGGCCCCGGAGGAGGGAATTCGGTCCTCCGTCCTGCTGGTCTGTTCGAGGCCTGCAGTCCGCGCTTGCACCCCAAGCGGGAGCCTTTGGACAGCTGCTCTTGCCCCGACAGCCCCACGGGGCCGAATCCTTGCTGGCGGCCTCCACTGCTTTTACTGCTTCATTATCTCTCAAGTCAGAAAACGTGAGGGCTGCAGCTTTGGCTTCAATCTGTTAGCCTGCCAGCTCTCGGGGAGCGCGGCCCGGGTAGCATCCAGCAAATTACCCTGTTCCTCGCCCTTCTTCACGCCTCCTTAGCGTGTGTACCCAGAGCTCTGAATCCTAGACACCCTTCTCTTCTTGGTCCCCCGTTTCACCAACAGCACTGCTCAGGTGCACCGAGGTGGAGGGTTGGGAAGAGTTCTGTAAATTCTCATGCAAGGTGCTCACACCCATTGTCTTGTTGCCTGTGGCCATGGTTGCGCAGTTCAGGAGAAAATGCTCCCCTCCCGGACACCCAGAAACATAGTATCAATCTGCAAGCCCCTGTTGTGGGACTTAACAGATTGTTTGTAGACTGTGGGTGGCTCTGCCAGATCTGCAAGCGTCCCCCACCGTGGCTTTGGGGCCTGCAACAGGTGCTGAGGGCAAGTGTGACATCCGTACGGAATGAGCAAGCCTGGTTGTTTTCCTGCACTGGACGAAAGGGCCACTTCTTCAGGTCCAAATCCCCTGGCCATCCCTGGAAAACCTACGGGAAATTTGTTTCAAAGACTGGGGATTGTACCAATACCTCTGTTTTTAAAAAGGCTGAAAACAGCAGGAGAGTTGGTTTTCTTTTGTGACACAGAGGAGTTCCACCTTGTAAAAACAGTATTGAAAAGAAAAGACAAAAAAGGAAGAAAAGGGAAAAAGAAAGAAAGCCCTTTCAAGGGCATCTGGCCTGCAGAGGCGCCCAAATGGGGCATTGGATGGGCCCTGTCTTTCTTTCAGGGTGGGAGTGGCTTTTCTTGTCTCCCAGGGTTTGTGGCTAACCCTGAGAGGTACGGAGCAGGGCACCTGGGGCTCCTTCTGGACTGTGTCAAGGGCAAGGGGCAAAGTATGTAAACAGCACCTGTAATTGTAACTGCCCGTTCTTATCCCCAGTGAACCTGATCTTGCGGCAACCTGATCTCTGGGGCCTCCCTCACACAAGCCAGAAACTCAGCCTCCCACCCTCCGAACTGCCTCCTGTAATGGGCTAGGTTTGACGACCATGATGGGATTAGTGCCATTTGCTTAGTTTAATTTCGGATTTGTGCTCACTCACATAAGATCAGCACTGCTGGATGGTTGCAAGGTTTTTTCCAATGAGGGTTCTTAGAAATCACTTGAAATGGCTGCCTCTAAGGTTCTGTGTGGGGCTGGGCTCTGGAAGGCAGCAGGGAGGTGAAGAGGTGGAAGGGAGGAGAAGGGGGCATCAGGCAGCATCAGCCCAGCAGTCGAGCCCGCCTAGGTGCAAGGCTCACACCTGGGCTCAAGTGGGCAAATGAGCTCGCTGCCCCCGCCCCCGCCGTACCTCCACCCCACCAAGGAAGACAGCCGGGGCTGGAGCAGGGCCAGGGAGAGGGAGAAAATTAGTTGAGAGGCTGAGGTGTGCATGAGGACTACCAGGCAAGACAGACTGGTCTTCGGGTCTGGAATGATGATGACCCAGGGAATGTAGATATCAGCCCATAAACATGTGAAGGGGAAGCTATGGCCATGTGCACATGCCAGAAAATTTCCACCGGGAAGAAGAGGCAGTCCCTGAAACTGGAAAGAGGTAAACTGTGAGAGTTAACTCACACGGCTGCCTTTGTGCCAAAATGGGGCGGGTTGGGGACATACCCAACAGAAATGAGGAAGTCTTCAGTGGTGGGAGGTTCTGGGCCCATGATGACATAATAAGGTCCTCCATGAATGGAGAAGCCCATGAGCAACATTCTGCCTTCTTCCAGCACTATGGAGGGTCCCTCTTGGCCAGGCTCTGTGATCAGCACTGGTGACAAAAGGCAACATACAGTGTCTAGCATCAAGGAGCTAGCACACAATCAAAACCCACGGCAATCATTGCTACAGTGGGGTTTTGTGTAAGACCCAGCGGGAGGACAGGAGAATGAAGGTCTGAATGGAGCCAGGAAGGCAGAGAGAGGGGCGTGAGGGAGGTTTGCCAGATGGACAGGTGGGGTGGGCTTAGTACATCAAGGTAGTAACTACCCTTTGTTCTGTACTTACTTAGTGCCCGGCACTCTGCCAGCTATAGAGTAATGTGGCACAGTGCAGAGTGGAGGGCGGGGTTGGGCAGCGTGGCATGGGAGAGTGTGGTGTAATACACAGTAGATAACGTGGTTCCGTGCAGTACTGTATAATATCTTATTAGGTGGGAGCCAAGATAAAACCCAGTATGGCTCTGTCCACAAAGCCGGCCCTTTGACCACAGTATTGTATGCCTTTCCTATATATAGCATCAGTCCCCAGAGGGGCAACAGTAATTGGGCAATAGATGGGCATTAACAATGGTCTGGGGACATCTAGGCATTCTCCCCAGCCTCTGAGGTTGGCATCTTAAATACCAAGTGTGGCCACCAGGCAACCACCTTCACTGCCATGGGTGAGACATGTCTATCTGGGTAAGACAGCTCCGCAGGTGGACCCAGCCACAAGCCGTCCTTGCAGACCTCGCATTGCAAGTGTTAAGAAACCTCCCCAGGCAGCCAAGCTTCTGCAAATCCCTTTCTCACCCATGATCAGCTTTGCTGAAAGTAGCCATCTAGCGCTCTGGTGGCTTAAACTCCATTCTCTTTGGAGAGAGGGTCAATTGTCAGCATTGTCCTCCTTTCCCTCCAGTAATAGGCAGTGGGGAGGGGTCTGCCACCAGGCCTTGTCTTCCTCCAACACGGAAACTTGGACACTGGAACAGTCTTGCTACTGGCTCCTCCTGGGATTGAGAAACTGGAGAAGACAGGGCTGCTAGAAAATGAAAAATGATGAGCAGAAGCAATTTTGCTCATGGGCTCTGGCCCCGGAAGGACTGTCAGTCCTTGCTTTGGATGCAGGTCCTTGTGTGTTTTGTTCTTAATTTATCCTCATGGATCTGCCCAAGTGTAGTTAAAGTTAATGAAAAAGAGGAGAGCAGACAGGCAGACAGATTGGAAGGTGTTCAGACTGGGCTCCTGAACCGCCTGTGTTAGAGCTAATAGTGCTACATAGAACATTCCATTCTTAGAGAGAAGCATCCCTATGCCACGGGGCCCTTCACAGGGATATGGGGAAATGGGCCTGACCCTCCCGCCCGGGCCCCTGGGAGAGTCCTGTCTGTGTCCTCCCTCTCTCTGGCTTTATCATTCTTCAAAGTGTGCAGGGGAGTTTTGGAAATGGTGTCCACAGTGGAAAGGAGAGAGAGTGGCTGACAGTGATGTCCGTGTTGATCGTCTATCCAGTTATAACCATATTGGAACAGATTTGGGTTTTCCAGATACTGGGCTGTTTCTAACTCCGTCTTGTAGCCTGAGAGTCCAATGAATAATGAGAGTGATTAGAGAGGATAGGGCATGAACTCTGGGAGTCCTACCCCAGGCCCTTTGTATCTCTCGCCTGAACTCTTTAGTGCATCCTGGTCCTCATTTGCCTCTGTTTGTGCTCCCCCAGATCCACTTGCTATAGGAGGTCGCCGGTGAGAGTGCTCTGAAGTCATGTGGCCACCAGGCACATGGCTCAAAACCCTTCCATGCTCCCCAGCTACAGGACTAAATCCAAGATCTTAAATGTGGTGTGTAAGGCCCCTCCAGACCTGGCTGCGCCTGGCGTCCGGTCAAGCCTCTCTGCCACCTCCCTGCCTCCCTGTGCTCCCTCCGACAAAGCACAACTATGGGCACGTCCTGCCTCTGCCCCTCACCTTGCCTCCGGCTTCAGCCATGCTGCCTGCTCTCCCGGAGACATTCTCCGGGCCAAGCCCTATTCCTCCTTCAGTACTTGGCTTCAGATGACTTGTTCCCTAGGAAGCCATCCCCCTCCTCTATTCCCCACTGAGTGGGTGCTCCTTTCTCTGTGCTCTAGCAATGTCCTGTGGACACCTTTATTCCCACTCAGCACAGACAACCTGTCTTGTTCCCCTGCCCGGAACTGGTGCTCAGCAGATATTTACAGGAGGAAAGAGAGATGAAGGGTGGGGGGAGGTAGAGAAGGAAGGAGAGAAGGGAGGGAAGGAATAGGGAGAAGGAGATGTCCTTTTCCTCCTCTACTATGACCTTTATTAAGATCTTTATGGTTGTTGTCATTCATTCCCATATATTTTTCCACGATGGCCAGAGCAGTTGTAATAGAATGTAAGTCAGACCGTGTCATTCGTCAGTTAAAACTCACCAATGACTCTCTGGCTCTATTGGAACAAAAGGTGCAGATGATGACCGACAAGGCCCTGTCTGAGCTGGGCCCACCCCTCGCCTCCCGAGTGTTCTCCCTCCCTCTGTGCCAGACCCACTGGTCTTGTTGAGTCCAGTCTTGGATCTCTATAGGGATGATGTTTTCCGCCCCCCCACCCCAGGACACAAAAATTGGTTCTTATGAACAAAAAAATTGTTACTGTTTTTATTTATAAAGCGTACATATACACACAGTACCTAAACAGGTATATATATGTATGTATGTATGTATGTATGTATCTATATATATATCTCTGTGGTTTTAAAATTTCACTAGGGGAGCAATTTTTTAAAACTCTAAAAAGGCTCCTCAGGAGGGTGATAATTTAAAAAAAATCTGGGAAACACTGCCATAATCATGTCAAGAAAAACCATCCCAAAACACTGCCTAAATCATGTCAAGAACAAACCACCCCAGGGCCTTTGCATTTGCTGTTTCTGTACTTAAAATTCTGTTTCTCCAGATTCTTGTCAGGTTCACTCCCTCATCTCCTTCACTTCTCTACACAAATACCATCTTGGTGGGGCCTTCCCTAGCCACATATCTAAATTGCAATGTCTTGTGCTTCCTGTTTCCATTGGCTACTTCCTTTTTCTTAGTACTAGCCTACCTGGCATGCTCTACGTTTTGCTTATTTTTCTTACTTATTACCTGGAAGGTAAGCATTGTTGTGTTCACAGGTCTACCTTCAGTGCCTAGAATAAGATGGGGTGCATAGTAGTCACTCAACACATACTCACTCCACAAATACCAGGACGGAGCAGGCATGTGTTGGGTACTTAGCATGCCAGTGACCGGAAAGGCCCATCCTTGTGATTCTTTCAAATTTCCCCCCAGCCATGACGTGGGGAAATGCTTGTAGGCAGCACAGGTGACCTGAGTTCAGAGAGAGGAAAACAGTCGGAGATTCTGAAAACACAAACAGCCCTGGACAATTGAGAATTAACCGAGGGTGTCCCATCACCTAAGGTCTGTGAGGGGTGTGGGACGCCATGTTCTCCATGCCTGCCGGCCTCCTGTGACATGGCAGGGCTTAGAGGGGACGGTAAGTCCTGCTGGATGGGGTATGGGAGACTCTCCCTGCCCTGGCAGATCCTCCCACCCATGTGCCCCCCCCACCGAGAGCCCCAGCAACAGCACAGAACTAGGGACAGGAACAACAGGTGGGACGTCACCACCACCCCTGCTGACAGACCACACTGGCCAACTTTCCCCTGAGAAACGTGTGCCTTTAAGGTTTCCCCCTGCACCGGCCAGTACCTGTCATCAGGAGCGGCAAGTCTTTCTCTGGCAGTGGACCGCAGAGCGCGCCCTCTGACTAGAGTGAAAACTTCCCGCTTCTCAGCTTTGTCATCACTTCCGTCATGAGCAAGAGGCCCTGCGCTGGGCCCTTGTGAACTAATAGACTCACGGGAAGCTTGAGGCTGGGCTCTGACGGATTAATGAACATTCAAGGAAATCACACAAATTTCTTTCTACAGTATGATGAATTATTTATAATCCTTCACAACCTACGAAGTCAAGGTTGGTTATGAAGTGCGTCTTAGGGAGCCACACTCTCTCCAAAGACATCTGGGGCTTGAGACATTTGTTGGCATGTGTCTATGCCAACAGCTTCTTAGATAATTGCTTAGACCTTCTAAATCTTCCTTTTGTTTCCTTCTCTACTCTTGTACAAGAATTGTTTTAACCCTTCATGAACCTTGTAGAAGGGCTTTCTGTTCCCATCAGCCTTGATCGATCAACAGATCTTTCTCTTCCCTTCTCTCAGTTTCTTCTGAGAGACTCGCCTTCTCCTCCTCCACGCCCCATGCCATTCTTCTCCCTTTCCCCTGCCCCTCTGTTATATTTACTATTATTATTATAAAAGTCTAAAACTGTAAATGGATGGAAGCTTGTTGTAAGAAATTTGGGGGGAAAAGGGCAAAAATCCAATCCCTTGGTGATGAAACTATAAAGGTGTATATCCTGAAAAACATTTCTATGTATAGGCTTCTCATTCCCTCCCTCTCTTCCTTTTTCCTTTCATTTTTTAAACATGAGATTGACGTCCTACTAACATTACAACCTTTCCTTTTTCCACTTAATGTTTTGTGGCCATCTGTAAAGTTCCTACATCATTGGCTATTTTTCCACAACGTGTTTGGAATGGATGTTTCGTGTTGCCTTGCAGGGCTGAGCTATAATTTATTAAACCAATCTTGTATTGTTGAACCTGAAGGTAATCCTCCCCACCCTTTTTATTGCTATAAATAATGCTGCAAGGGATGTCTTCAAACAAAATAAATCTTTGTGCAAATGTTGGCTTTTTCTTAGAAGAAATTTCTAGAGGTGGGGTTGCAGGTCATAAAGTAGGAACGCTTTGCACTCTTTTTCATAGACGTATGAGTTCTTGGGACCGAGATGTCTCCCGCGCCCTCCATGGCAGGTGTGGTGGGGGAAGCCTGTTGGGTAGAGGAGTTGTCAGGGGTCCCTCTATCTTTCCTCCACATTTGTTACTGGTTTTGGCCCTGGAGATCGCCCTTCCTTCTTCTCTAGGGAAGCCATGCCAGGGAGCAACTGTATACCTGTAAATCCACATTCCCATTCACACTGACCTAGGGTTAGCAGTCTTCAAAATCTGCTGGAAAAATCCTAGCAATGCCAAGTCCTGGCTAGAGTTGCCATGGTAACAGACAATGACAACAACCCTTTCTCTACCTCTCACCTTAAATCTTTAGAAGTTCTCTGGAGTCAGATACTAGGGAAATGTGTGCTTTCTTAGTGGGGCAGTTTCATCCCATCCCATCCAGCTGGGGGTCTCATAGGGACAAAACTTAATGGCCAGCAAGATTTCTCATGGATCCTATAAAAATACCACCACTGTTTTTTTTTTTCTTTTTTCTTGCCTCTCCTCTGTTTTCAGTATAACCTAAATAATCCTCGATTTCCAAAAGTCAATCCACACATATGCCTAGGGTCCTGATGAAGAAGGGGTATTAAAACATGAGGACAGAGACCAAATGATGAAGAGCCTCTTGAGACCGTCAGGGAGTATGTTAGATCATAAAATTTCATATCATAGAAATTTAATAAGAATAAGGTAATATGCTTTATAGTCATTATTTCTAACAAAGCATTGAAATGATCATGAGAAAAAAGCATCAGAGCTCTTACATTTATTCTGTGACTTAGCATTTTCTTTTGCATTGTGTATGGCACTATATTGTACCACCATCATGTAAGGGCCCTGGTCCCAAGGTCCCAGTTCCCCAAACGAATGGGGAGACCTCCCCCACCCACCCACCCTGGTCAATGCCAGGCAGGCCAAGGTGACCCCTGACCTCTCCTCCAGGGTGGTCCCTACACACAACTCTCTGGTGGGGGTTGGCCTTAGTGTCCCATATACCTTCTGTAATTTAACACTCAAAATGCATTATTCACACAGAAAAAGACTTTTACTGCAGTTTGCACACGAGGACCTGAGAAAGTCAACACTCTTCCTTCAGCTCTCCTTTGTTCTTGGTTGCTAGGCATTCTATTGCTTGGGAGTACACTATTTACTTCTATTTATTTTATTTGCCCTTGAATTTGAAGAGTCTGGGCAGCGCCCAGGATGCTGGGGCGGTGGATTTTCTGGGGGATCAAATGTTCATGAAGCCGTGTGTCTGTGCCTGCGTTTCAGGGCACAGTTCTTCCCACACAAGGTCAAGGCCCTGGATGGGTGCTTGGGTCTCTGCTTGAAGCATCACTTGGTGCTTCAAGTGAGGCATTCCCACAGAAGACATGGGTTCAAGGGGATTATGAAAGCCATGCAGAGGGTCCGCCAATCCACCACCCTCCTCAGTTATTCCCACTAAGGGTTCTCTTTGCAAAATAAATGCTTTAAAATAAATAGTTATGATTAAAGACTCAAATAATAATAATATGAAAATAAAATGCAGAAATCCTGCTCATTACCCAAGCCCCATCCCTTCCCGTGGTAACTATCCAGACAAGATGGTGTGATTCTTGATTCTGTAAAGCCCACAGATCCTCAGAACTCATTCTAATGACCTACTGGGGGTGGGGGTGGGTGCAGATCCAAGAGAGACAAGCCCTGGTTTCTACGCTTAAAGAAGGTCATGAGGTTTGGGGTTGAGAAGACCTCCTCTAAGGACCCCTTTGAAGGATGGGTTTCATTCAGAGTTATAGGTTATAATCCCAACCATTTGGAGAAGTGAAGGGAAACCTCACGACACTTTTTTTTAAAAGATTTTATTTATTTATTCATTTGACAAAGATCACAAGTAGGCAGAGAGACAGGCAGAGAGAGAGGGAGGGAAGCAGGCTCCCCATCAAGCAGGGAGCCCCATGCAGGGCTTGACCCCAGGACCCTGAGATCATGACCTGAGCCAAAGGCAGAGGCTTTAACCCACTGAGCCACCCAGGGGCCCCAACTGCATGATGCTTCTGATCTCAAACACACGGGCTTTTCCCCACATGAGCCAATTCTCCAGCTCTGCAAACAATAGCTGGGTGTCCTAACTTTAGTTCTGACACTGTCTTCCCAGGGTCAGTGAAGACCCCGCACATTAAGGACTCTGTCCCACAAGACTGCCCCTACTTTGGATGCCAGTCCCAAGCTGTCATCTGGGCTTTTGATTGGCTATAAATCAGAGTTCCCGTGACCTCTTTCTCAGGTTCAGTAATTTGCTGTAACAACTCAGAACCTTAGGGAACACACATTTACTAGTTTATTAGAAAGGATATAGTGAAGGATATAGATGGACAGCCATATAAAGCAATATACAGGGCAAGGTCTGGAAGTTTCCAATCCTGGGAGCTTCTGTCCCTGTGGAGGTGGCGTGTGCCATCTTCCCAATGTGTGGATGTGTTCATCAATGTGGAAACTCTCTGAATACAGAAGTTTAGGGATTCTTATGGAGGCATGATAAATTCAACTCAAGCTCCAGCCCCTGTCCTCTACCTGGAAGCCCACTTATGAGTTGGGCTGAGAATTTCAAGCATCTAAATATGGCTTAGTCTTTGGTCATCAACTACCATCCCAAAGATACCTAGAGCCCACTAAGAGTCATCTCATTAGAACAAAAGATGCTCCTATCACTTGGAAAATTCTAAGAGATTTAAGACCTCTGTGTCAGGAGCTAGGATCAAAGACCAAATTTTAGAACAACAGTTGCTCCTAGCACCCCTATCCGTCAGGAGGTTACAAAGGTTTAAAGAGCTGTATGTTGGGAACTAGGAGCAGAGGCCAAATATATATCTTATTATGTCACAAGAAGAAAGTTTGCAAGGACAGGAGAAATCAGATGGTGCTCCAAGTTAACATTTGAGGAATACTCCAAAGGATGGGAAAGATGTAGATCATGGAGAAGGAAGACTGGCCTGGTACAGGGAGGAGGAGGGGAGCAGGGCCTGAGCCTTACATATGTCCACAGGCACAGTGATTGTGTCTGATAGGAATCTTTTGGGTGCAAATGATGGACAATCTAACTCAAATTGGTTCAGGCCTAAAGAATTTATCTATTCATGGAATTTAAAAGTTCAGGGAATAAACGGAGTTTAGGCATGGCTTGATCCAGAACAATGTCTTTATCCCTCAGCTCTATTCTCTTTCCTTTATATGGACTTCATTTTTAGACTACATGTGGCAGATCAAGATGGTGGCCAGAAGCTCCAGAGCCCAAAGTCCTTCCAGGGAAAGGCTGTGGAGAAAAAGAACACATCTTATCCTGTTAGCTTCTGAATAAGTAGCTGATTTATTCTGAAAGGACTCAGGATATGAGCCAGTCCCTGAAGCAATCACTGTCGCCAGAGACTGAAATTATGCTGACTAGTCTGAGTCATATGCTCAGAGAGAAGGAGATTAGTAGTTATTTAAAGGAGATTGGAGATTCTGATCAGAAGAGGGGTGTATTGGTGCTCAGAGAAAACTGTAGAAATTGGCCTCCATGGAGACTCTAAACATAGTGAGATCTTTGCTTGTCCTACTTGCAGGAGCCTGTTCAGGATCAAAAGTCTACAATAAAGAGATTAAGTTGAGCAAAGAATCATCACTTGACTCCAGGGAGTCCCTTGTGCTCTGAGAGCTCTGGTTGGGTGGGGGCAGGGGTGGGGGGTGATTTAGGAGGGATACGCCTACTTCAGTCAGGGGTTTCCAGAGGCTTCTGAGGAGAAGCTAGTTGCTTCATGCACAGATCCAAGCCTCGGAGCTTAAGGTGACTGAATTGTTTTGGCTTCTGGAGACAAGTAATCATCCAAAGAATCAGGATACAGGAAACCCAGGGACATCTATTCAGAGTTCCTGGCCGGATGTCTGGGTGAGCTGAATAGTGAATTGGGGGTCCCTGCCATTGGCCATGGCCGAGACAGCCATACTCTGAGCACAGAGGACACTGAGAAAGAGGGTGATGTGGCCCAGAAGCTCCAGGGGCCCAGTAAAGAGGCAGCCCTTCAGTTGCCACACTGGAGCATGCCCTCAAGAGAGGACTGAGGATAGAATCCTACTTCTGTGTCCTCCAGTAGGTTTCTAGCTACCCCCATGGGGAAGCCTTTAGTCCAGCAGGGACACAGAGCGGGTTCATCACTGTAGCTTCAAACAAACTCCCTGCAGCCCTGTGAAGACCCTTTGATCCTTTTTCTGCTCTTCTGTAATGACCAGGTGTTGTCTTCCCCTGGAATTGAAAAATACGGAAATAAGAGTATAGTGGAGGGAGACCCATAGAAATGAGGAAAGGAAAATGAATCAGAGTTTGGAAGGAAACCAGGAGTAGGCTTGAGATGTAAGCATTAGAAAGATTATAGATTGAATACATTGTTTTCAACTGTCAACGAGAATAAGCAGGGAGAGGCACCTTGGGGCTCAGGTGGAAGCTCAGGCAGAGGAATTGGGGTTTGGGTGGGGGAAATGGGTCAGGAAGAGGAATTAGCCTTTGGAGCAGTTACACTTTGCACTTTACCTAAACCATTTTGGATGGAAACACTTCAGAGTATTCTATATAGAACTGTGCCTCCTAAAACATGGGATGTAAAAGAATGATTTCTCTTTTTGTCTTTGAGTTGTCATTATGAGTATTAAATACAACCATACCTTTCGGAGTGTATAGGATGTTTGACAAACTCAGAAGTACACACAACTCTGAGCTGAGTATAATTTTATTTTTTAAGGAAACAAATTGAAGAACACTCAAAAGCTAGTAATAAGAGGGAACTTCCTAAGGCTGATAAAGGGCATCTATAAAAAAGCCCAGATCTATCATAATAGTGAAGACTGAACGTTTTCCTCCTAAGATCAGGTACGAAACAAAGATATTTGTTCTTGCCACTTAGAGTCAACATTGCGCTAGAGGTTTTATCCAGGAAAATTAGCCAAGAACAGTAAATAAAAGGCATCCCAATTGCAAAGAAAGACATAAAACTACCTTTATTTGCAGATGATACGATTTTATGTATAGAAAATTCCCAGAAATCCAAGTTTGAAAAACTATTAAAACTAATAAATAATTCCAGCAAAGTTGCAGAATATAACATCAATATACAAAATGAATTGTGCATCTATGCACTATCAACAACAATCTAAAAATAAATTAAGAAAACAATTCCATTTATAGGGGCTCCTGGGTGGCTTAGTTGGTTAAGTGTCTGCCTTCAGCTCAGGTCATGATCCCAGGGTCCTGGGGGTTACCTGCTTAGCAGGAAGTCTGCTTCTCCCTCTCACTTTACCCGTCCCCTCCCAACTCATGTTCTCTTTCTCTTGTACTCTCTCTCAAATAAATAAACAAACAAATAAAATGTTTTTAAAAAGAAAACAACTCCATTGATAAAAGTATCAAAAAGGAAAAAAATGCTTAGAAATAAATTTAACCAAAGTAGTACAAGATTTACACTGAAAACTATAAAACGTGGTTAAAATAATTTAAAAAAATTAAATGAATAGAAAGACATCTTTGTTCATGGATTGGAAGACAATATTGTTAAAAAGACAATATTGTTTAAAGTGATCTATGGATTAAATGCAATCTTTATCAAAGCTCCAACTGCCTTTCTCCCCCTCAAATTGACAAGCTGGTTCCAAAATTTATTTTTGGGGACCCAGAGTAGCCAAAACGATCTGGAAAAGGGAGAACAAAGTTGGAGGACTCAAACTTCCTGATTTCAAAACTTACTACAAACTTAGAGTAATGAAGACAGTGTGGTATCAGCATAGGAAGAGACAGTTCAATGGAACAAAATTGAGAATTCAAACATAGAAGGTACCAAGACCACTCAATGGGGCAAGAATAGTCTTGTCAACAGATGGTGCTGAGAGGACTATAGATCAAGTGCAAGCAAATGAAGGTGGACCCCTACCTCACACCATACATAAAAATTGACTTAAAATGGATCACAGGCCAAAACAGAAGAGCTAAAACTATAAAACTCTGAGAAGGAAACTTGAGTAAATCTTCATGGCCTTAAGGTTAACCAATGACTTATTAATTACGGCATGAAAAGCACAAGGAACAACAGCAAGATAGACAAATTGGACTTCATCAAAATGAAAAACCTTTATGCTTCTAAGGATACTCAGGAAGCAAAAAACAAACAAACAAACCATACAATGGGAGGAAATGTTTGAAAATTATATATCCAATGACAAATTTACATTCAGAACATATAAGGAACTCATATAACTGAACAACAAACAATCCAATTTAAAAATGGGCAAAAGATTTGAGTAGATATTTCTCCAGAGAAGATACACAAATAAGCACGTGAAAGGATGTTCAAGATTATGCCTCATTAGGGAAAGGCAAGCCAACATCACCAGATAGCAGATCAAACCCACTAGGATGGCTATAATAAAAAAAACAGACAATAACAAATATCAATAAGGATGTGGAGGAACTGGAACTCTCATCCCCTGCTGGTAGGAAGAGAAGATGGTGTAGCAACTTTGTGAAACAGTTTGACAGTTCCTCAAAAAGTGAAACATGAAATTACCATGCGACCCATTAATTCCATCCCTAGATACAGACTCAAGAGAACTGAAAATATAAGTCCACAAAAGAATTTGCATTATCAGTGTTATTATAGCCAAAAAGTAGAAACAACACAAATGTCCATCAACTGATGAAGGAATAAATGAAATACAGTATATTTATAGAATGGAGTATTATTCGTCTGTAAAAAGGAAACAAAGTCCTGATACTGATAAACACGGATGAACATTGAAAGCATCATGTTAAGTGAAGGAAGCCAGATGCAAAGGCCACATATTATGATTCCATTTAGATGAAATGCCTCGTACAGGGAAATCTATAGGAACAGAAAGTAGATTAATGGCTGCCTAGGGCTGGGGGTTGACAGAGTGGCTTAGGAGGGATGGGGAGTGACTGCTAATGGATACAAGCTTTCTTTTTAAGGTGATGAAAATGTTCTGTAATTAGATAGTGAGGACAGTCACACAATTTTGTCAATATACTGCAAGCTACTGCCATTCACGTTAATAAGGTGAATGATATGGTAGGTGAAGTATGCCTCAATCAACCTATTGAAGAAAAAGGCAGAAAAAAAGTAACCAAGGGCGTAGAAAATTTGGGCCCTGAGAGATCTGGAGACCAAAGAGGGTTTTGTTTTGTTTTGTTTTTATTTTGTTTTGTTTCTCCTTTATTCTTCGTACGAAGCGATTGTATTTTAAAAACTGATTTATACATCTTCTAGATCATGCCACCCTGGTTTCCACCCTTTATTTCTCATAAAGGATCTGTTCCTGCATGTGCCATGAATTATTTTTTCATATATCTGTCCAGCACTGGGCTCCCCGACCCCTCCCAACATTTCTGGAAGCAGACACAGAACTCGGTTTATGACTGGGCATCTGAGTTGAAGGGGAGATGTTTCCACCCCTCCTGTGAGCTTTCTCAGGGATGAAGTGGTAGGTAGTGGCATTCGTGTCCAGCTGGTGTTGTAACAAATTACCACATACTTGAGTACCATGGCTCAACACCAGCCGTCTTGCAGCTCTTGGAGTTAAAAATCCAATGTCAGTCTCACTGGGCTGAAGGCCAGGTGTCGGCAGGGTTGGGTCCAGCAGGAGATCATCTCTTCTTTGCCTTTGCCAGCCTCTAGCGGTCACCTGTATTCGTTGGTTCTTGACTCTTCAAAGCGAGCAGCTCAGTGCGTCCTGACCCACCTCCGTCCCTCTCACTGCTCTTGTTGGCACATCATTCTTTACTTCTCTAGAGATTAATCTCTCTCTAAGCTTTATGTCTCCCTTTATGTGACTTATAAGGACCTTTGTGATTTCTCTGAGGGTCCACCCAGGTAATCCAGGATAATCTTACCATCTCAAAACCCTTCACCCAATCACATCAACAGAGCCCCTTTCGCCACGAGTAACAAGCACAGGTTTCAGGGATTCAGGCCTGCAGCTCTTTGGGGGCCGTCATTCAGGCTACCACAGTGCTGATGACATCCATTTGCAAGTGTCTGCTGGAGGCACAGAGAATGGCCAGGCCTCTGTCTCTGGCCTTTAGCTGTAATGTTAACCACCCAGCTGGCATTGCTTCTGGACGGAAATTTCTCCCAGGGACTTTGCAACTCTGCTTGTTGCAATAATGCGAAATATATCTTTGTGAGGCAGGTGCATGCAGACCTTGCTAGAACTACTTGGAAAGGGTGGTGGTGGACTGCCAAAATCCATTTGCATTTGCTTTCCAAGAGAAAGGCCTGAGTTGTCAGCTGTGTGGTGAGTATTTCAGGGCTATTGGCCTAGAAAGGGTCTCCTAGAACTCAGACTGTCTGAATCAGGGACAGGCCCGCTGCCTCTCCACAGAATGGCTCCAGGCTGCGGTCCTTTGATTTCTGATGTCAGCTCTGTGCTGATTCTCCCCTGCCTCCTTTGCTTTCTGCTATCCACACCCCTCACTGAGCCTGCTGTGCATGCCTCTCTGAGGTCCCTATGCCATGGGGATGGGGAAGCAGGACACATAGCTTTGGTTAAGGCACAGACAGGTAAGCTTGGCCAGGTTCCCTCCTACATCTTGTAAGTCAACTCTGATATTTCTCTTTTAACTCCTGGGCTAGCTCTTGTGGGAACTTCTAAATTTTCTAAAAACATTCCTGATACAAGGTGTTGCTACAAAGCTGGGTTCTGCATAATTGAAGCTTTAGAGAATCAGTCATCCCAAAATTAACTCAGTTCCCCCCGAGGCCGACACATTTTTAGTCTGTTCTGACTCTTGAGGTAAATATTCTATTCTTTCGTCTTCATTACAAAGATCACTGTGAGCAGGGGAAACAGACACAAGAAAGGCCAGGAAGATTTCTATAGAATTTGCTCTCAACTTTCCTTGAGCTCTTTGCTCTGAACAAAAAGAAAGCCGACTTTCGACCATCTTTGACATTTGTGGTGGGATGACACTTCCCAGAAGTCCATGTGATGTTTTTGGTTTTTTTTTTTTTAAGATTTTATTTATTTATTTGACAGAGAGACAGAGATCACAAATAGGCAGAGAGGCAGGCAGAGATAGAGAGGGAAGCAGACTCCCCGCTGAGCAGAGAGCCCGATGTGGGGCTCGATCCCAGGACTCTGGGATCATGACCTGAGCCAAAGGCAGAGGCTTCAACCCACTGAGCCACCCAGGTGCCCCCCATGTGATGTTTTTATATGAGTTCCCTTCTCCCACTTTTCATGGTCTCTCTATGGTACCAGTACTGTGTAACAGCACTGGCTTCAGCAACCACCACCCAAACTCGTGTGCTCATGGGGCCCTCTGAGATGGTATTGTCAGAACCCACTGTGGAGCTCACAATCCTCCATAGAAACAACAATCACTGAGATGACCACGAACGGAGTACCCAGCACTGTGCTCATTTACTCTTGCTTTAAACTCTAGAAACAACTCTGTGAGGAAGCTAGTAGTGTTTCCTTTTTACAGATCAAGACACGGAGACTTAGAGGATTTCACCTGCCAAGAATCCCAGTGATGAGGTGGCCAAAATGGGATTTGAATACAACCCACTTTGGTTTCAATGCTTGTGATTTTAACCACTATCTCAATGCCTGAAGCTGTGACCCTGCTTCTCTCTGCACCTGGTGACCCTTCCCATCCTGAATCTAGAGTCTGTGGTTGCCTTTGCTGAACTTTTTCTGGGGCACACAGGTGGAGAGATACCTGCTTTCTCCTGTGGTCTCTGTGCCACTCTGCAAATGAAGTCCTTGCTAGAGTAGAGCCAGGGCAGGCGGTTGCTTCGTTCCTTGTGAATGCTGAAGACTTGTTCAGAGAGGGGCTTCCCTTTGCGAAGGCTCCCAGTACAAGCCTTGAGGTTTCTATCCAAACAGTTTCTTTAATCATTCCCTTAAAAAGGTGTTATCTCTGGGGATGGGAAGAGTGGAAAGGTGTTAAAGTGTTCGTCTTATATCCCCCAAAACATGGAGCTCCTGCATTAAGTTTTTGGCTTTGTTTCTTCTTTTTCAATGAAGCATTTACATCCAGCAAAATCCCAAGCCTGAAGTGTGCACCATGGTGAGTACTGACAGATATATATACCGATATAATCCACACCTCCAGTCAAAGTACAGAGTATTTCCATCACCCTGGAAAGTTCCATCTGGTCTCTTTTCCATTAATCCACTTCTCTTCCCCTTCCCCACCCCCAGTGTTTCTTATGACATCATGTAATCAGATCTGATGTGGTTGATCCCTAAATCTTTACTGGGTTTATCTTCCACCCTCAGGAGTTCCTGTGTTTAACCAAAGCCTCCCAAATCCCTTTCTTGCTTATCTGTTTTGACTAACATGATGTCATTGATGTACCAGACGAATATGATGTTCAGTGCGATGACCAGATAGCTCAGATCCCTTCAGAACACATCATGACCAAGGGTGGGAGGGCTAAGATAACACGGGGTCAAGATCATAAATATATATGATGGTTTATCTCATGGGAATACGGATTGCTTCTGGTTCTCCTTCCTGATAGGATGGAAGAGAACACATTCTCCTGATCCATGGCTCCATTCCCTGTACATGAGGCCACGCAATCTTCTCTAGTGAAAATAGCACATCTTGCATCACAGCTGAGAAGGGGGCTACTGCTTGTTGAGTTCATATTAATCTTCCAGGATCCATCTGGGTTTGCAGGGACCAAACTGCTGAGTTATATGAAAATAGGATGGGACCACCATCCCCTGAATTCTTCAGGTTTTTCTCGTTCTCCACAATTTCCCCTGAGAAGAAACATTTGTTTAGGTTTACTGTCTTGGTTGGTTGGGGTGAGGGTGTGAGGAGGTGAAATTCCAGAGGCTTCCACTTGGCCTTCCTTACTCAGACAACCGCAACCCCACAGGCCAAAGAACCAACGTGTATATGTGGTGGGTGTAGGGGGTAGTTGCCACTTGCCAATTCCAATGATATATTCAGAGACTGGGCAAATAACTATGGGGTGGATTGGTAGGCCCTATGAACTGGTGTGAACTGGGCCTTAACTGGGACCTTGTTTATCATGTGGGCCTTCTATTCCCCCTCTAATGGGAAGCACAATAAAGTTTCAGGTCCTCAAATAGCAATGTCAGCAACAACCTATGTCTGGCAATCCTCAGAATATGTGAGCAGGGTCCAGACAGCCAAGTAGTGTAGGACCCTCGGAGGAAGGACTGGAGAACCATCTCCAATCACCCACCATCAACCAGTCATCTCCAGTGAGCCTGTTCTGGGTGTGAGAAAGCAGGCAGGGACTGGTACCTATGTTGGGAAGGCTGCCCTCAGCCTCCTGAGCATCCATTCATGATTTATTTCAACTGTACAGATTTTACAAATACCCTTGTTGGCTGTCTATCTTTCCTCTCAGGATGCAAACTTCTTTTAACCATTTCCAAGGCTCTCTGTGGGTCCCATCCCCCACCTTGGTGCTCAGGAAGATAATTACACTTTCCTTGCACCTCATGACAAGTTCTATTTCTTGGCCTCTATCATCCTCATTGCTACCAGGGAGCCCAGTTCTGTATCATGATCTCCCCCAGCAGCACTGACCTTCAGGGTCAAGGGTCAACCTTGAACTTCAAGGTCATTCTTTTGCTTTGGCAAACGCAGTATTACTCTAGGCCTTCCTGTGGAACATATCAGCTGGTGGGTTCTATGGCTTTACATACTATATTCACTCTAGCTCGCCCACTGTTCCAAGCCTTTGGATCCTTCCTCCACCATCTGCCATGACAGATCAGGAAATCTTGACTTCACTTAGCCAACCTCACAGGGCACCAGCTCCATTTCCTGGGTCCCTTGCCAGGATGTTAAATGCTGCATCAAAGGAGAGTGCTCCCCTATCGATACGCTTCCTCTACCCAATTCCACATTTCATCTCCCTCTGCCCTGTTCCCTCACCACCCCCATGGCTCCTGCGGGGACATGTTGGCTGGGTCCCACAGCTCCTTAGGGCCATAATCCCTTTCCTCCACCAGCAGGACCACACTTCCCTGGCCAGATTATGTTGTGACTGGCCAGTAGTTCTTGTTCTGGTGGAAGGGGGCAGAGCTAGGAGATTTACAGGACCCAGGGGAGGTGTAGGAGAGAGTGGTTACGTATTGTCTTGCAAAGCAGACCTTGTCTTTGTCTTCAGGCAAAGGCCTACAGCCTGTAAAGAGAAGAGCAGGATACTCTTTCAGGCCTGGAGAATTCCAGGGGATCTGGGCTTTATAATGTCTCCATATGTCAACCCAGTTGTCTTCCCCCTGCAACTTCCCCACAAGGTCCTGACCTTGGCATGGCAGACCTGCCACCACTGAGACTTCCCTGCTCCTTTGGGTACCTCTACTCCCCAACTCAGTTTGGGGCCTGCCTCTGAGCCATCTCTGCCCTCCAGTTGCAAAAGAGGAAGGTCTTCCCATATGCTGCCAAAGAGGCTCTCTGCTTTCCATACTCTGCTTTATACTGATGTTCAGTTGTCACCAGCCCATTGTCTCCCTTCTCCAATGCACTGGAAATTTCCAGTAGTGACCGCCATTCTATAGTGTTTCTAATGACAATTTCTAAGAAATTCTAAACACCTGAGCATTCCATCAGGGCACTCTCCTCCCAAGTACGGAGTCCTAAGTCACCACCAGTGAAAATTTCAGCAAGTGTACCACTGTGGCAAACACCTACCCCAAGTGACAAGGTGCTCATTGCAGGCTCTGGCCGCTGACCCAACTTCAGCGTCCTCCTGGGCCCAATTCCGTAGGTCAGTTTCCCCAGTACACAGACTGTGTGCCATGCTGTCCTGGGAGTGGTCTCCAGACCAACACCTTCAAGAGGTAGGGGAGGAGGGAGCAGGCCGAGGGAGAAGCTAAACTGTGGCCCAATTGCAAGGAAGGCCTTAGCCAATCCGACCAGGAGCTCTGGAGCTGGACTCTCTCCAACTGAGGTACGGCGGCTGGACCTCTAGGGTGTAGGCTGCCCCAGGAAAGGGATGTAGCCTTGAGTGAGGTTGCTTTCCAGGGCCAAGGCCAATTCTACAAAGAAATTCAGCAAGAAGCTGGTAGCCGGCTCTTACAGAACTGGGGGAATGAGTGTCTGGATGCTGAAGGCACGTCTGGGCAGCACATCTCTTCCTTTTCAAAGAGATTGAGAGATTAGCTTAGTTGTTCTTTTTTTAAAAATGATTGCACAAAGACTGTAATTTGCATCCTTAATATAATATACATTGAATGAATGTTATACCACTTCAAGTGTGAGATTTTAAGAGTAAATTCACATTTATGCTCTCCATCTTTTGTGCTATGATATCCTATGTTTTACTTCTAAATATGTCATAAACCCCATAGCACGTTGCTACTATCCCGGCTTTAACAATCACCCTTCCAAAAACTTTTACTAAAATCAGTCTTTCATATTTACTCACTTATTTATACTTCCAAGTGATCTTCATTTCTTTTCATAGACCTGCCTTTCCGATCCTGCCCCTACTGGAGCTAAGAAGGGGTTACGTTGGGATTCCAGAGGCTCGTGGTTCTTTGTGGGTTAAAATCTGTCTGGGCTTCTGACTCCGGGCACCCTGGGGCCTGTTTTCCAGCTCTTCTCCCACTCTGCCTCCTCGAATGAGGTAGAATATGCGAGAAAGTATGATGGGCTGGGTGATTCATTTGGGGCTCTTCCTGATCCCACCTTCCCACCAGCCCCACGGTCCTGTCAGACTCATCTGAGCTCTCCCTGTCCCTGCAGTCTCCCCACTTTCGGGGGGATCCTCCTCCACCTTCTCACCTAGAATCCACTCCCTCCCCTGGGAAGCAAGCTGCTCCCTAGAAAGGACCCACTTCTCTGGTCCTCAATTCATCGGGTGCTCCTACATCCCATTGCTTTTTTTTTTTTTTTTTTTTTTTAAAAAGATTTTTTATTTATTTATTTGACAGACAGAGATCACAAGTAGACAGAGAGGCAGGCAGAGAGAGAGAGAGGGAAGCAGGCTCCCTGCTGAGCAGAGAGCCCGATGTGGGACTCGATCCCAGGACCCTGAGATCATGACCTGAGCCGAAGGCAGCGGCTTAACCCACTGAGCCACCCAGGCACCCATCCCATTGCTTTTAAGGAGCCTGACAGAAAATCCCACTCTTATGTTTGCCAAGTTTCTCTGGCTGTTACCCCAAGAACAAAGGTCTTTCTCATTCTTCGATGATCTAACTGGAAGCAGAAATCCTCTGCTTCGTGGCTTCTCTTCTCTTTTCTCCTTTATCAGCCGGCGGTTGTGAGATGCTAAGGAGGAACATAGGGTCTGGTGAGACCAGGGTGATCACAGAGCTCTGGCTGAGCCAGGCCAGTGCGTGACTGCCACACTTCCCCCCAGCTGAGAGGAAACACTGGGCAGTGAGGACACCCATATGTGCTGCCCCCAGACCCCCAGGAGGTCTCTGGCTTATCATTGCCTCTTTGGTCCTTTCTCATTCGCAAAGTGAAGAGTTCCATCATTCTACCTCAGTGGGGAATTAAGTGGTAGCACTTTAAGATTCTAGCTCTGTTTTGCCTGAAAAAAAAAAAAAAAATGAAGGGAGCATTTTGTGGTATCCGAGTTGCGTTCTGGTAACGTGAGAGGCTCTAGTCATGCTCCCTCCCTTATTAACTTATGATGATAATGTACACACAAGGCACTAATTCTTTATTTTTAAAAAATAAGATGGTGTCTAATTTGATTTGAATGCTCCAGTCTGAGAGTACGCTTCATGATTTTTAATCCAATTAGTGTTGGAGATACTTCTGATTCTAAGGGTATCTGGTTTCTGCGTATGGTATAAGTTCTAGGCCCCAGTTCTCATGTTTCCAGAAGGGAGAAGTTGGGGCCTATAGTCGATTAAAAGGGTCTGTTTATGTGGTTGCTTTGTGTTTTGTTCTTAAACCCAAGCAGCAGGGGGCAGAGGCCTTGCTTTTAGCTCAGATTTCCAGAAGCAGCCAAAAACCCACCGAGAATTTCAACTTGAAAAGTTTCCATACAAATCAGCATTACTTATCAATAGGGTCTCAAAACATCCTCCTTGAAGGTAAACAAAAGCTGCCACCATGACCGCCACACTGAAGGACATTCTGGAAGTCTCGGCCCAGAGGTCAGGGGTCAATAAGCCGGTGGGTCAGCTCCCCACTTGAGCTGAATGGCACGGGCGGCCCATCTTTAGGGCCGGCTTCGCCCAGTCCCTGCAGGCTTTCTCTTCACATTAAACCTCAAAGTCAGTCAGAACCACTCTCCCAATAAGTAGCCTTTACACTAAGAAAAGAGCGCTCTGAATTAAATCCTCAATTTTGTTTTGTTGGCGCAACATCACTAACACTCAGAAACGTCTGAAGAGAATACGCGCGTGAGGTAACCTGGGCTGTAGTTTTCACACTTAACATTTTCTTTAACCAACAAAGCTCTGTATCACTCCCAAGGCAATTTCTAATGAGAAACTTTCTTCTGTCCTTGGCCGTTGTTGAGAAAAATCAAATGGAACCATCCTAGAGGAGACACAAGGTGTGTGCCCCAGGGATAAATCAGCCGACCATCCAATTTTTATGTGCCAGGAGAGTGAAAAGAAAACAGAGGAAGTGAAAATGATAAGGCAGGAAAACGCTCGGTAGAGCCCATCTGCTTGAGAACGTGTTGTCTGAGCTGCGATCCTGCTCGTATATTGGGGAATAAAATCTGTGACAAAGCACAAGTCTTGTTTAGCACTGTTGAAAGGGGAATGTTGCTAAATACTTTTTCGTGATATTTCACAAGATGGAATTTAATATGTTTGCCGCTGCTGTGGTTCTCAGGTGACTAGAAAAGAACGGGAAGAAGAATCTTATATTTTTTTCAGCAGGAAAGCAGTTCCTGGGATATGACTTACCCACAATGCCCTCTACCACCAATCTGGGTCCGTATGTTCAATTAATTATAAAAACATAGATGAGACCAACCAAAATACTGTACAGAAATTAAACACAAACACTGTCCCATCAGTAAAGTTTTGTGGAGAGTATGAAAAACATACCTCTGTCAAGAATGTGGAAAACAGGGAGTGGCCTTGAAATAACATTTCTTTTTTTTGAAGACTCTAGGAAAATCAAAAGCATATTGAGCTTTGGATCAGGGCTCAGGGCAAAGGGGGTGGTTGACAAGATTATTTCTTCTTGGCACTCCGAGGAGAGGGATTAGTTAATTGAATCTGTGGTTTTTAGATTTAGCTGGTGCTTCTGGCATAGCTGCTGGATGGGCAAGGTTCTTGGGTCCATTTTGCTGCTGGGTCCTATGCCCAGTTCTCCAGTATGAGAAGGAAGATTCTGTGGTCCGGCAGCGCCCCAGCCTGTTGAGACAGCCTGATGTGAAATGAGACACATTCGTTATTGGAGCAGCAGGAAACCTAGATGTTGCTGGGTACCAGGAAAAAACGGTTCTTTTTCTGTAGATGCAATCCCGTATAAGTATCTCAAACCCAAAAGTGACGGTGTGGAAAACAGTAGGATTGGTTGGGAAAGTTGGAATAAAACTTCCTCCTCCAAAGGATTCCCCAATCTTAAGATAGGAAAAAAAAAAAAAACAAAACCACACTAAAATATTTAAATACGTGAGACAGAGGGTGGTAGAAAACTCGCTGATTTCCCTCTTACACCTAACTTTAACACTCTTCTAAAATGATTGAGCACTTAAAATGGCCTCTCACAAGATCCCCGAGTCTGGGGGGTGTCACTGAAGTCATAGGAATTATATCTGAAGGGGAGGTGTAAATTTCGTTTCCATCGCCCTACCCTGTGTTCATCAGCACGACTGGTTATTAATCTTTATAATAAGTATGAAGAAGGTGGGCTTTTATTTATTTTTTTTAATGTGGGCTCCACACCCAGCATAGAGTCTGACCTGGGGCCTGAACTCATGACTCTGAAATTGAGACCTGAACTGAGATCAAGAGTCAGGCGCTTAACTGACTAAGCCACCCAGGTGCCCCAAAAGGTGGGCTATTCTTTTTTTTTTTTTTTAAGATTTTATTTATTTATTTGACAGACAGAGATCACAAGTAGGCAGAGAGGCAGGCAGGGGTGGGGGGGGAGCAGGCTCCCCACTGAGCAGAGAGCCCTATGCAGGGCTCGATCCCAGGACCCTGGGACCATGACCTGAGCCGAAGGCAAAGGCTTTAACCCACTGAGCCACTCAGGTAATAGCCTTACCCAGTAACCCAAGGTGGGCTATTCTTAGCCTTAGCTTATAATCAGGGCATGTGTGACCCAAATAACTTCTTTCCTTTAGCAAGATTACTGTGTAATCTTTGGGTTTCTCTAAGAAACCCAAAGCGAACAGATTGTGACAGTGCCTTGGAGAACATGGAGTCCTCAAACTTTATGGTGACAAGCTACTCTGATTCTTCCCCCCCACCCCCAGATGCCCCAAATATAAAGTTAAAAGTCTGAGATCAAGGGCAGTGCTAATGACTTGGCAGACCATACAACACCAACACACACATTTCAACTGAACAACTGTCCCATTTCTAAATGGCTAGATGACAGCAGAAAAGTCAGATGACAGGGACTAGGTCTTAATTCCTCAATCATAAAGTAATACAGCTGGGACAGGATCATCTCAAACATGTCGTCTTCCCCTTCCTCCGGATCTACTAGTCTATAAGTTGATAAAAACTGTTTTTCTTTTTTCCTTAGAAGGTTAAGGCTCATGTTTTTAAAGTAGCCTCATGTTCTAGCACATACGTATTTATGAATTATATACTCGAATTGCTTTTTAGAAGGCTAAATCAAAACTCATGATTCTGGAAAAATATGTAGAATGGTTTAAAAATATGAATAACTAATGGACATCCTGGTTGTATCCAAATTCTTGGGTTAAGTTTGAGAGATGAGAAAATTATTTTCCTATGGCTAGTTTATAATTCTTACCAGCAGCATATTCTTTTTGTAAGTGTGAGTGATTATCTTGCCTAAACTGTCCAACTTTCTAAATGTCCAAAAAAACCCAATGAACCAAATGCAAAATAATAATAATGATAATAAATAAACAAGAAAGCAAAACAAAGAAAAAACAATATCCAAATTCTTGCCTCTTACATCATACTAAGACAAGATCATGCCTTCAGATGTTTCCTTTTAGAATTCAGACATTTCAAGTGTTTTGCATATGATCACTCCAGACACTGGCCACTGGGGAGAAAGGAGAACAGGAAAAATAGTTTCTCTCCAACCTCCCTCTCCCAACAGGGGTTCCAGCAGAGAGCACTTGGTAGAGTTTCAACAAGAAGCAGGCTTGACTTGATTCTTTTCCCCTCTCCTCCTTCCCCATATTCTCTGCTTTATTCCGAAAAATGTAGAGTGTAGCCTGGCATCTTTTTGAGCTGCCCATATAGAAAATTCAAAGAAAATTCTAAGACCTTGATCTACTTCCAGTGTAGGCATTCAACAGGCATGTGATTTGGGGCAAAGTTTCCCCATCTGTGAACAGAAAAGTGAAAATACCTGAATGGTCTCCAACATCTCATTCAGTTCCCCCATTGTATGGCTCTGACTCTTTGTCTTTAAATGTTTGGTAAGTTTCTTGGAGCTGTATCCTACTTGTTTGCAGGACCAGAACCTTCTAGAAAGGTTAAAAGGAAAGGAGATGAACTTCATACTATCTAAGAAAGCTTAGAGAAGTTTTCAGTATTTCTCTTCCTCTCAAGAATTAAAAATCTTTAGAGACAATTATCATTTAAAGTTAATTGTTGAACTAGTTTAGAGTTAATTACAAGAAACATATTGGTGCTAAGTACTTGCCCATTCAAAGATGACTAAGATTTTAAATATTTAACTTGTAAATATTGTGATTCAGACAAACATAACTCTGAACAAGGAAATTGAGGAGATTAGAATCCAGGAACACCATGCTGCCATTGGGTCATGTCTAGATTGTACAACCTCGTGAGCATATATTCATTGTTTGGGGCAAGAGATTATAACTAAGGATACACAGCTTTGAGTTGTGGTAACCTGTTTCCTCAGTTCGTGCTCCAGTATTTTTTTCCTTCCTTTCCTCTTTTACGGTAAGGACTGGGTGGCTCAGTCAGTTAAGGGTTCAACTCTTGATTTCAGCTTGGGTCATAATCTCAGGGTTGTGAGATGGAGCCCCACATTGGGCTCCACACTGGGCGTGGAGCCTACTTAACATTCTCTCTCTCCCTCTCCTTCTGCCCATCCCTACCCTGTTCTCTCTCTCACAAAATAAAATAGTAAAATAAAATTAAGTAAATAAAATGCTTTAAAATTCTGTATCTCTCTTTGGACGGCTACCTCAAATATCACCAAGTTTTTCAGTTTGGCATTTAACGGGGTATAGAGCATTCATATAATCACTCAGCTACCTGTGTAGGGCAAAAATCTCAGACCAAGTGCAACTGTGAGTCAACCTGTGCCAGTTATCCATTTACTGCCTCTCCGCTCCAAATTCACCCTTAATTGCCTTCTCTAGAGAAAAGTAAGAGCCCTTTAAAACTTTATCCTTTGCCAGGGAGCATAACATCCGGCTTTGTCCATAGATGGCGCCGGAGAGACACGGCAGGAGGAGGATAGCATTTTTTTTTTTTTTTTTCCCCCTTTCCGGTTCTGGATCTTGTGCCCCACGTGACATTCCTCTGGTGCTCCTGGCTTCTCCCGTACACCAGGTCTGCACGGTATATAGCCAGCAGCACCCAGTCACTGGAGCCCAAGAGCCCAAGCTTCCTCAGCTCAGTAGCCAGAGCAATTGTGCAATGGAATACCTCCAGTGTGAAATATGTTTGCTGGCCCCCCCAAACCAGATCACTGGCAAATTCCTCATCTGTGGCTCCACAGCAGCTTGCCTGCCACCAAAATGGATCTCAGCCCTGATGGCGGGCTGGGTGGGCAGGGGCTCTTCCTTGGGCTCTCTACTACAGCTCCAGGGGCAGCAGCTGCTCCTTCCACTTGCTATTCCTATATTCCTTAGATGCTCTTGATCTATTCACAAACAACCCCCCACCATGATTCCAATACTGTCTTGTAGTTAATAACTCTTTATATTAAACTTTTCTGTTTAAATTTACTGGGGTTTCTTTCTCCTGATTGGACCTGAAGTGATGCATATGCCAGGGTGAAATGTTCATATATTTATGGAAAAAGAGAGAAAGAGAAAGAAGAGAGAGGGAAGGAAGGAGAGGGGGAGAGAGGTGTGTCAACCCGAAGCAAATAAGGTTACATGCGTATTCCTTTGCTAGGGCTGCTGCGTAACAGAATACTACAGATGGGGTTTAAATAACACAAGTTTATGTCTCACCGTTCTGAAGACAGGAAGGACAAGATCAAGGTGTCGGCAGAGTTGGTTTCTTCTGAAAGCCCTCTTCTGGGCTTGCAGATGGCAGCTTTCTTGCTGTGTCCTTCCACAGCCCTTCCTCTGTGTGAGCGCATTCCCAGAGTCTCTGTATGTGTCCACATTTCTTCTTATAAGAGCACCCGTGAGACTGGGTTGGGGCCCACTGTAACAGCCCCATCTTCACTCAGTCACCTCTTCAAGGCGCTGTCTTCAAATACAGTCATATTCTGAGGTCCTGGAGAGCAATGCTTCTGAATTTTAGGAACTTCGAGGGGACCCAAGTCAGCCCACAACATTACTAGTTCTTATCTTCCAATGTCTGTATTTAATATGGCGCAGGAGTAACTCTGTGGCGGCGAGAAGGTCATCAGACGTGGCTTTGGAAGACATGATTTGCAGCCCAGGTTCTGCTACTTACCAGCTGCTAAATTATTTAGGCTCTTGAATCTCAATAGTTCATCAGTTAAATGGGCTTCAAGGGCCATAATGGGGCTTCAGTGAGATCACGCGAACAGAAGTGCTCAAGAACATACAAAAGACTAGGAAAGGTGAGGTATTCCTTGGTGAGTGTATGGACTCACACATTTTTAAAAGCTCTCCATTACACTTCATACTTTATACTTATTAAAAGGCAGTTGCCAACCTATTAAACTGGTGTTAAGTATAAATGATTTGTGTAGCCAGAAAGTCTCTGGCTTATTTATTAGACACTAGAAAAATTTCTCTAGCCCCACAACTGTCTCTAACACATGCCAGGTTGTGTTAATTAAACCAAAATTTTGAATTAATTATTATATCCTCTATATGTTTTTTTCATGCTCTGCAGAAGTAGTAAGTGATATGTTTAAGCCTCATGAACTTATTTGACTTGCCCTTTGTTTTTGAAAACTGTAGAAAGTATATGGCCTTCAGAACGACAGCCAGCAAATTTTTTGGCAATTACAATATTCACTAATAGAGGGATAGGAAAGAAACTGTGGCCTGGTTCTCGTTTCCCTCAATATCACGTTTCTCCCCATACCACAGTAACTCTGTGCTTGTGGTCATGTTCACAGTGGGAAACTGAGGCACCAGGCATCATCATTTTGTTCAAGTCCTGAAGAGAAAGAAAACTCTCATTTATTGAGAAGCTTTGCATACAAAAGTCATATTGTACAAATTTCACTGAATCTTTACATTTCTAGAAAGTAAATATTATTAATGCCATCTTACCGATAGAGGAACTGAGGCTTTTAGAGTATTAATAGTTTGTCCAGAGTCCTGTGGCTCATAAGTAGATCAGAGATAAGAACTGAGACCTTCCTCATCTGTCACGGGTGTCCTATCACCTCGTTAGTTGAAATTTATTTACAATGGCCACAATGTATATTGCTATTAGCAATGTAATTGTCACGGAGTGAAAAGCAACCAGTAGTTGAATCTAATAGAGCTTCAATTAATAAGATTCTCCAGTGGTTAGTTAGTTCAGAGTTCTCAAGCTACACTATGGATAATAAAAGTTAAGTGCTGGGTCTAAATAAAATTTTTTTTGGCAAATATTCAACCAGTGCTATAATAGCACCAATTGGCCATTTGCCCCTTGTGCATATATAATCATTATCTACAGTGATATGTATTCTGTGGCCTTTTTGGTTTTCTCTTTGCCATCTGTGTATGCATTGACTTAATCTATACAGCAAGTTCTGTTCACACATTTATCTGGTAAAAGAAAGTGCACTTATGATAACTATTTTCCTTTTTAATTTTTACATCAGATTGAGCAATTGAAAAATAACATATTTTATTTTTAATTTAGACTCTCTCATGTTTGTACTAGATTTTTAAGAGGCTTCAACTTTAGCCCTCTGTAAGCTTCACTTTGAAATCTTGTTGAAATCTGGAAGACAGATCTCATTTCAAAAGGAAAACAGAAAGAAAGATCAGATCAAACTTTACTGAAATTGAAAAGACAAGTCATGAGGCTCAAAGGAGGAATGAATGAATGAGCGGGCCACTTTAATAGCAGGGGGTAGAAATGACATCAGTTAAATGGGACCATTCATGGGGAACCCCCTTCTTTGAGGAATCTCGTTCTTCCTTACAGGGCTCCGTGGTGCAATTATTTCGGTATTAGATTTCACCCCATACTGGAGGGTTCCTAGAGATCAGGAGTTGCTTTACCCAGCTTCATCTCTTGTTCGACATGTCTCTGCTGCATTACGGACCATCCTCTTCTCTAACTGGACTAATATAGTGCCTTCTTGAAGAGCTCCCTCTCTCCAGTCTTCTCAGCATCACCTCCTAGTCACAATGAAATGTGATCCCATTCTGATGCCAGGTTGCTCCCCGGATACCATCCAAATGCCTTTGCAGACTTGGAAGGCCTTGGAAACTTGGCCCAAACCAAATACTTGGTCAGCCGTGTTTCCCACCACATCTACTCTTTCCCTGACCCTACCCCCTGAAATGCTACAAAGGAAATAAACAGGATGACAAGATACCCGAAGACCATGTGGTGGGCTGGCCAGGACTCCTTTAGACTGAATGATTAGAGAGAGGCCTCTTTGAGGAAGTGACATTGTGTTGGAACGTACTCAAGTTGACTATGTGGAAGAGTGGGAAAGATGTGGAGGCCCAAATACAAAGACAGAATTGACCTTTTTTTTTTTTTTTAAGACTTATTTGGGGGGTGGGGTGCAGAAGGAGAGGGAGAGAATCTCAAGCAGACTCCCTGCTCAGTGTGGAGCTCATTCTGGGGCTCTATCCCATGACCCTCAGACCAGACCTGAGCCGAAACCAAGAGTTGGGCACTTAACTGACTGAGCCACCCAAGTTCCCCCAGTGCTGACCTTTTAAAAGGACATAATGGAGACCAGTATGCCCGGAGCCTAGTGAGGACAGGGGAGATGCAGGGAACAGAGCTGCAGATTAGGTAGGAGGTAGGTTCTGGAGGAGCTTTTCTGCCTAGTGAAAAGGGCAGAAGTAAGCCCTTGGAAATAACTATTACATCCATGATTTTGGAAAGATCCTCCTGCCCACCAGGTAGAGTGAGATGGAGTGGGCTCTAGTTCCAACCTGTTTTCAAAGTTGCCTCTCTGTGCACAATCTGTGTGCAGATGAGGGATTATTTATGTCTCAATAATTTGTCAGAAGGGCCATGATATCTTTGATTGGGTCCAAGTTTTGGAGCCTCCACGGAGTAGGCTAGCATTGCTCCTGGTGGTCCCTGTTTTGAGTTCTGCTGGTGCATCATCTGAGACTCCTAACCACCCACGTATTTTAACACTTGCGGATATCTGAAACTGCATTATTCACATTGGCTTATCATCCACTGTGACCATCAGGTGATATTTTTGCTGCAGAGTCACACATTTTTCTTTATTTCCCCATTTAATTTACGTAGTTGTTTCTTCCTTTCTCATTTTTGGCCTCGAGGTCTCATTCTTTTTGATGTGGATGCTATTTCCCAGGATATTTACAAATGTGTGTATTGGCTGCCAACAGCTAAGGGACCACTTCAGAGAAGTCTTTTTCCGTATCGTGAAAAACGGTGCTGATTACATCGCTCCAGGAGTGGGGTTGACTCTGGGGTTTCCCCAGTAGTTTGATAGGTTTCTTCTCAGTTTGGGCAGAAATTATAGTTAGACAATCATCAACTTGAGTCTATTTCTTTAAAGTGGGACTATACTTGGGGTTGGGGACAGACCCCAGATTTGCAAGGACTTTGGAAACTCTGAGGTATGTACCCCCACAGTTACAAAATTATATCTTAGAAACAAGTAGCCCATTTTTGAGGAGAACACGACCATGTTTGTTGCATTTGGACCCAGCGGGGAAAACGAAAATCTTGTGTTTGTCAGCAACGAGGCCACGATGCCTGTGCCCCAAGTTTAAATATCCAGGAATCATCCAGTGGTTTCCTTTTATTGTTCATAAAGTCTGTAGAGACAAACCACCTGAGTAGTTCCAGATGTGGAATCAAGGCTGCACTTCACAGACCTACATGTAGAAAGTGAATTTATAGACCCAAGGAAAGGCTGGGACGATTGTGCTGTTTTAGGATAGAAAGATAACTTCACTCATTGAACAGATGAAAACACAGGACATCCAGCCTTGCAGATGGCGATCTAGGTGAATTTCACATTTGTGAGGCCACTTGAGGCTCCAGGTGGTAATCCACTCCCCTCTGCTCTCCTTGTAAAGTAGAGGGCTGGTCAACTCCAGAGGACTGGACTATTTTAGGAGAGCAATTATAACAGAATAATTTGAGGGCAACATGGCAAGGAAAAATTTCTCCACATTGACTCAAATGCTGGAGAACAAAGAGACATGAATGTGGCTTATGGTCATTAGAGTCATCTCCATCTCATTGATATGTTGGCAGTGAAACCTGCTGGTGTCCTAGGCATCTCACTTTGGCCACACAAGGTAATGTTATATGGTGGTGAGAAACATGACTTGCATGGGTCTGGGGCCAGGAGGTTGGAATTTGTTGCCATAAATCTTGAAGCTGTTGAAGGTGTCTTATGTTCAAGTTTATCTGGCACAGCCCAAGAAGTGAAAGTTCTGATAGCCAGAATGCCTACATGGCCATAATTCCCAACCTTACTGAGTGGGAAAGAATTTTTATGGCTACTGGCAAGACTCCAAACAAAGATCCAACTATCTCGTCACAAGATGTTTCAGTGGAGTGACCCAAGTTATCCGAGTAAGATTCTGGCTCATAAATCTCAGGTTGGAGTAATAACATTACTCTGTGTCCTAAATATTATGTTACAATGGCCAGAAGATGGAGGCATCTATTTTATTTACGCACAGCGCCCCTCCACTGTCTGTGAGTCCTTGTGGTGATCATTCCAGTCCTTTGCATTTTGTGTGGTAGCTAAAATCTAACACTTATTGAGAGGTGATTATGTGTCAAGTGTGGCGGTAAGTGGGCTTCAAACATTATCTTGTTTAAGCCTCCCAGGTATTATGAAAGAGCTGCTCTTGACAGATGAGGACCTAAAGCACAGAGCAGCTGAGAAGTTGAGCAAATTGCCCAGGGTCCCAAGGGCCGAAGCCCCATTCAGGCCAGCCCCAGGGTCTCCGCCGGGACACAGCGTGTCACCGTATTTCCCCCTTAAAGCCTCTTTTGATGCTGATAGAAAGCTTTCTTAAAAAATTCTTGATCCTGGGCACCTGGGTGGCTCAGTGGGTTAAGCCTCTGCCTTCGGCTCAGGTCATGATCTCAGGGTCCTGGGATCGAGCCCTGCATTGGGCTCTCTGCTCAGCGGGGAGCCTGCTTCCCCCTCTCTCTGCCTGCCTCTCTGCCTACTTGTGATCTCTCTCTCTGTTAAATAAGGAAATAAAAAATCTTTAAAAAAAATTCTTGACCCTTTTAAAATATTAAAAACATGTAAAAATGTATCAAGAAAAAAGACAGGGGGCGCCTGGGTAGCTCAGTCGGTTTAGTGTCCTGACTCTCCATTTCCGCTCAGGACGTGATCTCAGGTCCTGGGATCGAGCCCCTCATCAGGCTCTGGGCTCAGCAGGGAGTCTGCTTGAGATTCTCTCTCTCACTCTCCCTCTGCGCCCCTCCAGCCTCTGTACTCTTTCTCTAAAATAAAAAAATAAAATGAAATGAAATAAATCTTTTAAGAAAAACAAGAAGAATGACAGAAATACTCATGCAGCCTCCTTCCAAGCTTAAGAAATAAATACACTGTCGAGATGCCACTGTGTGCCCTGCCCCCGCCAGCCCCAGGGCTACCTCCTACCCCGGACTGGACACTCCTCTTTCCCTGTGTTTGCTTTACACTTCCACGCCATCAGTGTGTCCTGCAGCGCTGTATATGGTATGGTTTGGCACAGCTGCGTGAACTGTGCATCGGGCCTTCCGTCTTCTCTTGCGACTTCTTTCACCCAGTGCTGCATTTGTAGGATTCACTGGTGTCGATGTGTGTGGCCGTAGCTTTATTCACTCTCACTGTATGAGCACACGCAGTTCATTTCTCCGCCTGTAACGGACATCTTCACATCAAGCGTCCGGTGACCTTGACAACTACCTTCTTTGTTTAGCAGGACTGGTACCACTATTTTCATTTTACTGATAAGGCATCTGAAGATCAGTTCGGGGCTTCCTGCAAGGCCACTGTCTCAGTCTGGGCTGCTCTAACACCCTGACTAATAAACAGCTGCTAGTGTTTTCTGGAAGTTCTGGAAGCTGCGAGTCTGAGATCAGCGTGTCAGCGTGGTTGGTGTCCAGTGAGGGTCCTCTTCTGGTGTGTGCAAGGCTGTCTTCTCCCTGTTGTCCTCACGTGACCGAGACATTAAGAGAGCTCCCTGGGGTCTCTTCTATCAGGGCACTAATCCCATTCCTGAGGACTCTACCCTCCTGATCGCGTTACCTCCAGAAGGCTCCGCCTCCTAATGCCATCACAGGGGGGGAGGGAGGGAGGGTGAACACGAATCTGGAGGAGGAGGACACACATATTTCATTCATGGCGGCTGCACAGCCAGAAAGTGACAGAGCCAAGATTTGAACTCAGTTCCGACTCATGGTCTCGGGCTTTCTGTCCCACTGGACTTTGGCCTTTTCTGATAGTCTTCTAAAAGCCCAAGCTAGAGCCCTGTCTGCTAGGGCCTTTTCTGGCCATCTTTTGGCTTTTTGTGTTTTCATTTTGTGACGAGAACAACAGAGCGACTTCCCTGCAGGCCTGGACGGCAGCTGAGAGGGAAAGCAACCTCCGGTCTCTGCGCCTCACTTACTGCCTCTGAAGCTCATGGTAGCAGGAAAGTGACAGGGGTAAACACAGTGCCTTCCCTCAGATAGGTCTGGGCCAGAGCTCACCCCTTTTATTTTTATTTGTAAAAGAGTCTTCGAAATGTGTGTATATGTGGTGTGTGTGTGTGTGTGTGTGTGGTGTAGGTGTGTGTGCTGTGTGTATGTACGGTGCATGTGGTGTATGTGTGGGGTGTGTGTGTGTTTGTATGCGTGTGTGTGGCGTATGTGTGTGTGTGTGGTGTATGTGTCATCTCTTGGCAGGAAAGCACAGACAAGTGTGTCCAGGTGGCTGCCGTGCTCACACCTTGCCAGGACCAGGGGACTGAGAAAGTAGTTACATTTTGCCACGAGGTTTAATACTTGAATCTGGGGAGACCTGCAAACTGACAAATTGAAAAACAGTGGGAAGGGACTGAAAGGCAGCAGATATCATTCGGGCCTTAGTTTTGAAGAGGGTGGGGGTTGGTTAATAAAGCTAAAAGCCAGTTATCGTTACCCGTAACCTCCTTTCCCAGATCCTTGGCAATGAGCATCATTCAGAAGCAGAAAGATCATTGTTGTTTTCCTTCCATAGAAAGCATTTCTAGGGGCCCCTGGGTGGTTCAGTCCTTAAGGATCTGCCTTCGGCTCAGGCCATGATCTCAGGTTCCTGGGATCAAGCTCTGCATCGGGCTCCCTGCTCAGTGGGAAGCCTGCTTCCCCCCTCTCCCACTCCCCCTGCTCGTGTTCCCTCTCTCGCTATCTCTATCTCATCAAATAAACAAATAAAATCTTAAAAAGAAAGAAAGAAAGAAAGACAACAAGACAGCATTTCCAGAGGAATAAAGTTGATTATTTCGGGAAGAGAGGGATATATTTTTAAATGCATTTAATTATTTGAAACTTGAGTAAACTGGTAAAATCCAAGTAAGGTGGTCAGCGAATAAATACTGTTGTACCAACGTCAGGTTTCTGGTTTTGTTATTGTGCTATCATGATGCAAGATGTCACTGGGGGAAGCCAGATGAAGGGCACCCTCTGCTATTTTAGAAACCTTTATGTGACCTGAAATTTCTTTCAAAATCAAAAGTTAAAAAAAAAAACACAAAAAACAAAAACAAAACAAAAAAAACCTCAAGCTCAAGTAGCTCTTTTGCTCGTGGGCTTTTGAACCAGGCAAGCCTCGTCAGTGGGCATTTCATGGCAATGTGCTGAGGATAAACAAGGAGTGGGGATTTTGCAACAATATCTTGGAATTTGCTGGAAGCTCTGGTTAGTGCTTACGAAAGCATCCTCAGAAATTTATGATCACCTGGGGCACCTGGGTGGCTTAGTGGGTTGAGGTCTCTGCCTTCAGCTCAGGTCATGATTCCAGGGTCCTGGGATCGAGCCCCGCATCAGGCTCTCTGCTCAGGGGGGAGGCTTCCTCCTCTATCTCTGCCTGCCTCTCTGACTACTTGTGATCTCTGTCTGTCAAATAAATAAATAAAAAACCTTAAAAAAAAAAAAGAAGTTGGTGATCACCCAACCCTGTTGGTACACACTAGTGATGCAGTTCACCTCCCAGGTGTTCAGGACTCCCGAGGTTCTTAGCTGTGGCACTGCTGGCATTCTGGAAGGGACAATTCTTTCCTCGAGGGGGGCTGTCCTGTGCATGGCAGGATGTTTAGCGACATCATGATTTCTACCCACTAGATGCCAGCAGCCTCCTGAAACTCCCCCTATGACAACTAAAAATATCTCTAGATATGGTTAATTGTCCCCAGAGGAAGCAAAATTACCCCTGCTTGAAACTCTGCTTTGCTCAGAAAGCAAATCTTTTGTTTGTACTTTTATTTTTTTTTTTTAAGATTTATTTATTTGAGAGAGAGAGAGAGTGTGTGTGTGTGCACACACACGGGCAGGAGCAGGGGCAGAGAGAGAGCCCAAAGTAGACTCCATGTTGAGCATGGAGCCCAACATGGGACTCAACCCCACAACCCCGAAATCACAACCCAGGCCCAAACCGAGTCTGACGCTCGACCAACTGTGCCACCCAGGCGCCCCCGTTTCTAATTTTAAAAGAAACTGAAATTTCCTGATTTGATGGATTCCAGTGACCCGCGCACTCACTCCCACTCATCCTTCCCACTCGCCCTTCCATTGGCTTTAAAGCACAAATTCCTTGATTAGAGACACTGGATTTTTAAAAAATGTGCCCTTTCACCCGTCCTTTAGTGTCTTGGACATAAGACACTACATTTCGGTGGCAGTACCGAAATAGAAAAGATCTTGACTCTTAAAAGACTGGCTGAGACAGATGCTTCAGAAGGAGAAATGAACACACAGTCCCCGAAGGGCAGAGTATACTCCAAGTAGGCTGTACTGAGTAATAATTCCACAGGCGAAGGTAACTCATGACATGAAAACATTCACAGGCTTTAGTTTATTTTAGTCTCCGGGACAACCACAGCACATTTCTAAATATTATGGGTTTTGTAAAGGTGACTGACGGACAAGCAGACAGCCAGTGCCCTGGAAAAGTGACACAGATCAGCGCTGAGCTTACTCACGACTTTCTCTGGAGTGACGTTTTATGCGCTGGTGTCAGCACGGTGTCCTGCGGGCGGCTCAAGGTCATGTTCTGCGTTCATCTGCACAGGGTTTAGAAACTCTCGAAGTCTTGCTAGAGAAACATGGCCAGCCAAAGCCGAGCGTGGCTGCCCCTTCCCCGTGTCTGGCGTCCTCCCGCGAAGGAACCGAGCAAAGAAATCCATCTTGAAATGAACGCCAGCCCGCAGCAGCTCCGTCTTGTGCCACATGAGTGATGTGAGTGATTGAGGCCGGCTCCAGTGTCCAGCTGTGTGTGTTGCCTTAATGTATTTATTTAACCTGGACGCCGCAGAGAAGGCAACCCCACCTCGGTACCTGAAGGTCCTCGACAAAGAGAACATTCAGACACGATCCAAGGCAACAAACACATCGGGAACTCTGGCAGGGGACAGATGTTGCAAGTAGAGCACAATGCTGGGCTTTATTCCCCACGTGGAGGCAGGCGGGGGCCAGCCACACTGGAAACTGTTGCTCTCGGAGCTGCCTCGGTCGGATGGCAGAGCCGCGGGGTAAGGGGGTCCAGCTGGGCCGCGCAGAGCACCCCGCCCCGCCGCCAATGGTGGCAGGTCCAGAACAACAGTGGCCTTGTGTTTCCTCTTAGGGGCTCGGTATTGGCTGATGCTGCTTGGGGGCTGCTTCCCAGGAAGAAGCTAAAAGCCGGCTGTGCGCACTCTGGTCCACAATCTCCCGCTGCAATCCGGCCCAGCCCACCGAGTCCCGGGGCCAGGCAGACGTCACACACATCTGGAAAGGGGAGACTGATGGCCGTGAACCTGCTTTTATGGACCAAGTCCTCGAAGTACGGTGACTACAGGTGATGCACTCCCCGGGCCAGCCACAGAGAAGGCTAATCCGAGCTAAAGTAGTCAGGCGGTTTTTACTCGGTAGACCTGACGACCAGGAGGCAGGTCAATGGCTTTGGGTGAAGCTAGAGGCTCTGCCACCAAGGGAGCTGGCCTTGTCTTTCCATCCAATGCAACTGGGACACTACCCTCGGAAGTCACTCTGTGTAAGGCCAGGAACCTTTCCATTGCAAAGGACAGAAACGCAAAGCAAACCAACTTCAACAAAAAATAACTATCACACATCTACTTGCCGGGCACCATTCCGGATGTTTCCCGTATTACTGTACTCAGCCTTCACAACACCTCAGTGAGGAGAGACTGTCATTGTCCCCATTGCAGAGATAAAGAAAATGAGGCACAAAGAAATGAAGCCACTTGCCTCAGAGCCACGGAATTCTACAGTGATCGGGCCGGTCTTCAAACCCCAGTGCCTGGCTCCTGGTTCCACAGTCTTGAGCACTAGGGAGTCGGAGCCCTTTCTCTCTGCCTGTGGCTTACTGCTCTTATCTCTGCTTCTCTCTGAACGCCTGTCTCTTTCCTTCCTCTGTGAGCAGTGGGAGCGTGGCTGCTCCAAGCCTCAGCTGAGCATCCAGGGGAGATGGGAGCCTCTTTGTCCCAGGACGTATGTATATACGTTGCTGGGCTCAGTGGGGACCACATGGGTTGGCCCATCACCTGGCCAAGCCTGGGTCACCGCCTCCTGTGGCAGATGCTAGCACTCTAATGGCCCCAATTCCACACCCTTCTCTGTCTTTGGGCCTTTTTCCACGTGACTTTGCACCTCTCTCCACAAGGAATCCACTTCTCCATCACTCTGTTCTGAGTTCGGCTTTGGCCAAATGGGATGATGCATGCAGAGGTTTGAGAAAGTGGTTGTCACTTCGGCTTCCACTCCTGGGGCTCAGCTTTGCCACAGGAACATGCTGGGCCGGCATCCTGAGGGCCAGGAGACCGGTGCAGCAGAGCCCAGATACCCTCATGGCCCCCAGGCTTATGAGAGGATCAGCCAAGACTGGAAGTCCTGCTCGGCTGAGCCCCGTCTAAATCATCCGCCTGCAGACCATGAGCCAAAGCAACGCTCTCACCACCCCCTCCCCCCGGCGTTTCTGCCTCGGTTTGTTCCATGGGCGTGTTCACAGCGGGAGGGATGAGGCATGCATTAGTACATTTTACATTGAAATTTAAAAACTGAAATAAATGTATATAAGTGTCACATTTAGGAATTTATCTTTCTAGATGTGCAAAATGGTATACATTTAAGAATATTCACTGTGGCTTTGTTGGTAATAAAATAAATGTTTGGAAACAGGCTAAATGTGCCTTAAGAGGGGACTGTTTAAAATAGAGTACAATCCGTATAACAACAGCAACCAACCATTTAAAAATGAGAATATTATCTATGTGGTCATGTGAAAAGGTCTTTCGAATTTAACATTAAATAAGCAAAGCAGTGGAACAGTGTGTGTGTTACACGACCCTGGCGGGGGCGGTGGTAGGTGAGTAAAGGTATACATCTAAGCCCGCGTGTATATGCTGATGACTGCACAGAGTATCCCGGGGTAGACCCTCAAGAAAATTGGGGACAGCTGCTCATTCCAGGGATGACAGCTGGAGCCAACTTTTAATTTTACACCTTTTGTGACTTTAAAAATTTGTGCCATATTTTATGTAACTTGGTTAAAAAAATAATGAGGAAAAAAATGAGTTCTCACTGGTTCGTGGCATAAAGAATGACCACAATTGCTTCTTAATGCGAGGGAAGAAAATGAATCTCACCCCTCCAGCAGTTCTCTACAGGAAAGCATGGGTGCCATTTGTTAAATGATAGTTCAAAGATCTGAAAGTATGAATTAATACTCCTGCCCCCAGAGGCATGGCTGCAGCTCCTGGAACAGAGATTTTTGCATAACACCATTGTTAGAGTAGACACCGTATCAGTTCAACCTAATTTGCTGAGGGGCCCTCATCAGCTGGGTCCTTTGCCAGGAGCTAGAAACAAGAATACTCCTAAGACTCTGTCTTTGATCTTAAGATAGTCGCAGAGATGACTAACACTCAGTGATGAATTTTAGGATGCTGGAAGGCAGTGGCCATTAGGGTTGTCTTTGTGTCTGCAGCATCTAGCATAGGGTATGTGGAATGGAGGAAGGGAAGGACGAAGGAAGGCAGGCAGTGCTGCATTGGGTTTGGACAAAGGAGACAACTCTAGGGAGGGAGGCAACTTAAGAAGCAATGAGCTGGGTTGTTGAGCCCAGATACCCTCACGGCCCCCACGTTTATGAGAGGATCAGCCAAGTTACCCAAACCCACAGCCTCATTATCCGTCACTAAGACTATCACAAAAGGTATCACGCAAAAGGTTATTCATTTTTTTTAAAGATTTATTTATGTATTTATTTATTTGAGAGTGAGGGAGAGAGAGTGTGTGTTAGTGGACTGATGGGCAGAGGGAGAGGGAGAGAGAGAATGCACAGGCAGACTCCCCACTGAGTGCAGAGCCCAACGTGGGGCTTGATCCCACCACCCCTGAGCTGAAACCGAGAATCGGCCGCTTAACCAACTGAGCCACCCAGGTGCCCCGAAGAGTTGACATGAACTAAATTCTGTGGGTTAGCAGGTGGACAACTCCTGGTTTTCTGGAAGAACATGTACCTTGAGGCCAGAAAGACTTGTGTTAGAAACCAAAATTCACCATTTATCACCTAAAGGACCATAGGCAGCTCAACCTTTCTGAGCCTGTGCCTGCTCATTTGTAAATTGGAAATAATCTTACCTAACTTACAGGTTAATTGTGAGTGTTCAGGATCATTGATTCATTTACTTATTCACTGAGAAACACGGAGCCATGAGTGGGTGCCCTACACCGTGTTTGCACACACAAAGTAGAGCTCAGCGGTTAAACCCAGCAGGTGTGAATGTAGGGGACCTCCTGGGCTCTCCATATTGCTTAGTCACAGGTCACTCCTTCCACTCTGTGATCAGGAGGAATCAGGAAAGGGTAACAGGGCACTTTTGTTAGTGTGAAATGAATGAAGGGAGCTTCATAAAGAAAGTGAAAGTCAGGGGTGCCTAGGTGGCTCAGTCAGATACATGTCTGCACTCGGCTCAGTTCATGATCCCAGGGTCCTGGGATTGAGTCCCACATCGAGCTCCCCACTGAGCTCCCTCTCCCTCTATCTGCCGCTCCCCCGCTTGTGCTCTCTCTCTGTCAAATAAATAAATAAAATCTTAAAAAAAAAAAAGGGAAAGGAAGGTGAGTAGAAGGATAAGTCCATTTGAGGCTCAATAAGTTCAGAGTTATTCAAATAGAGAGGATTTGGACTCTCATTTATAGAGACAACAGGGCCTTTGGTCAGGAGTCTCCTGTTCCTGGTGTAAGATGTGTGACTTTTTTTCAAATGTAGTGGGGATGACCAAAGGCACAATCAAGAAAAGTGGAACCAGGAGTCGACGATCGTCCTCAATAGCCTGCACCCAGCTTTTAGACCCTAAACTCCCTGCTCCCTTCACTTGGCTGAGGAGAGTAGGGCTGTCACTCACCACTGAGCCAAGGAGACTGTGAGGATCATCAGGTCAAGCAACTTGCTGACCTTTTATCACCAAGGGGTTGGGGTGTGGGGTGGAGAGTGGCTAGAATAACAAAGGAAGTGGGGACGTTGTCGGAGAAGAGTTGAAGGACCAATGTTCTGGAGGAGAGAGAGGACAGGTGTCTAAGTGGCATTCCCTACCAGCCATGGGAGGGCCTCCAAGAGGATATCCTGAAGCCCTGGTTGGTGAGACCTTCCTCTGTGAGTGGAGGCAAGACAGGTAGACCAAGGGATTCAAGGACTGATTTATTCTAAACCTTCATACCCCACAAATATATTGGGTTTGGATGAATTACTAGAGATATTGAATAATGACCTGTTTGAAACTTCTGTGTGTGTGGGCACATGTGTGCACACACTTTGCAAAATGTGAAATAGCTGATAATAATCAGCATTGAGGGCAAGAATGTCCATGCCCATAAGGATAGCTCCAGATGGGCTCATGGCTGCAGGGAGACCCACTCACAGATGCCCCTGGGTGCTGAGATGCTCCCATGTGCCGTAGATGAGGGACTTATAACAGGGGCAGTGACAACAGAGCCAGCATTGGGACCTGGCCTCTGCCTCCTTTCCCAATCTTATCTCCTGCCTCTGGCCCCTTACATGCAGGGCTGTAGTCCTAGCATGCCTTTCTCTTCTCACTCCGGCACCTTCATACAGGATGTTCCTTCTGTCTTAGACATTTTTGCTAATTCTGTGTTCTTCGAAGTTCAGATTGTGGTGACCTCCTCCAGGAAGCCAAGGTTGTCATCACTTCTTTCACCTGTCCATGAACACCACCCCATGCTGGTTCCCTGCTGTCCTAAGAAGTATACAGTTTACCTTAGGTTCCTTAAGTTCCTTCCTTCTCTGACTCCTCTGCTAGAGTGTGGACTTGAATATAGGTAATGGGTCTTAATATTGTCTTTTTTTTTTTTTGAAAGAGAAAGAGAGAGAGCAAGAGGGTGGAGGTGGGCAGAGTGAGAAAGAGAGAGAGAATCTTAAGCAGGCTCCACGCTCAGCATGGAACCCAATGTGGGGCTCCATCTCATGACCCTGAAATCATGACCTGAGCTGAAATCAAGAGTTGGATGCTTAATCATCTGAGCCACCTGGGTACCTCTAGATAATGGGTCTTATATTGTCACATCCCCAGAACCTATGGCAGTATTTGGCATGTAGTAGGGACTCAAAAGTGGTTAGTTTGAGCAAACCAGTTACTGAATGAATTTGGAAAATTTGACCACCACAGGAAAACTATCATTTTCAATCAGGTTTCTTTTTCAAGGAGTTTAAAGTGTTCCATTGAGATGATAGACCAGAGTCCATACTTCACCTCTTGTAGGATGGAAATGAGGGAGCAAAAGGACCTGTCCTCAGCTGCTAAAGCTATAGGGGTATGAAAAATTGCCCAGTATATAAAGGGACAGAGCCACATAGAGTCCACAAAGTAATTGGTGGCTTTATGAGTTTTTCCCTGGAGGCAACATTTTCAAATGCCAATTCCAAATACTGAGAACAGTCCCCTTGGAATGGTTCTTGGAAATCATTTTTTCAGTGAGAGAGAAGTTAACAAAGCTAGAAACACAGGACTTCACTGACAGGAAGTGTTTTTTTTTTCTTTTCTTTTTCTCTGTAGTTGAGGAATGGAAAACCCAACCCCATGCCTCTTGAAGATTTACAAACAGATGTGGCTCTCACAGCACATCCCAGCTGCTCTCTCAGAGCCAGCCGCTGCATGGCTTTTAAGGAGCAGCTTGTCTAACGGGAACCCACCGCCATCCTCTCCAAGGGCAGAAACCCAACCAGTTTCCTGCATGAGGTCATCCCTTCACAACGGGGTTTAAAGCTATTTGTTTTTAAAACAGCTGGTTCCAACCTCGTTCGCATCAAAATGTAAAATTCCAGAACGATTATTAGTATCTCACATAGGATAAGTGCAAATAATGGGGCCAAGGCATGGGCCTGTCTTGTTCTGGTCATCAGCACTGCTGAGCCAAAAGAGGCCAAAGATTGGGCAGAAATGTTCTGATGAAGAGAGGGGGGAGAATTCATTCTTAGGTGGTTTTGCTAAGACCCCAGGGCAAGGACCCCTGCCCCTGACACACATACCCATGGAAGGTTCTGGAAGGCTGCTGTGGCATGGTTATGCGTTGAGAAGACTGAGATCCCTCAGAGGACCAGTCACCCGAAGGATTAGGCTTGTAACACAACCAGCGCTGTTAGATACAGAAAAAAGAGATTAAAATGGAGTCAGGCTAAATTTTGCTGAAAACCATTTGAAGGAAATAAATTTGTGTTAGCTATTGATAATGAGGGAAGAAACACTGTATTTAGCATTGACAGGTCTCATTTCAAAAAACTCCAGTTTCATCAACAGAGAGATGATTTGGGGCAAGTTACTAGCCAGACAGAGCTTTAGTTTCCTCCTGTTTACAATGGTAGTTACAGAACCTACTATAGAGAGTCTTGGAGAAGATTTGAGGTAGTATACAGAATGCACTCAGCACAGTGACCAATACAGCAAAGACAGGGTATAAACTGTGACATTCGTAATAGCAAGGCAGTATTTTGCTTTGAAAAACTCTTTTCAAGTAACCGGGCAACTCACCACAAGTCCAGGAAACAGAGAAAGGCAACAGGCAAGATAAAAGTGATGACAGGGCCAAGGTCATGAGATCCCATTTTATTAAGGAAATGACAAGGTGCATATGGCCTGGTCTAGTACCTTCTTCTTTATGGGCTCCTGCCATGTGTTCATGTGTTGACTAAGGTGAGGCTAAAGGTCTTTCCATACTCATAGTCCAAGAAAACTGGATTATTTCACTGTCAGATGGAAGCACAGCCTGCTCAGAAGGGAGGTTTATTTGATCCATACTCCCTAAGGCCCCAGTTTCCCAAGGGAATTCCACTCCATTCCTTTCTTTCCCGAGCAAGAGCTTGGTCCACACAATCAGTCTATCTTTTGGCACCTGAGAGATTCCTGGGAGCAGGTGTATCTGCTTAATGTCCAACCTGTTTTTATTGCCAATCCCAGTGACATGAGTGAGTTCAACTGACCATGATTTTAGAGGAGTCAGAGTCTGTCACTGTTCCAAGAGTACAGTTTCATAACAGCCACAAAATGAGGGCTCTGTTTAGCTCAAGGATATTGAACTGGGGTGAAGAGCTCCAGCTGTGAGACGAAGGATGATAAACTTCTCAGCAAATTGGCAAGAGCATTGTTATACCAGTCTTTTGTCTTCTTGGAGAAGTCAGGAAAGACATCCAAGACACTGTGTTTGAGTTACAATAAAACGAAGATTCCCTCATCCCCTGATCCCTGACTCAGGGGTGCCTTCTTTAGGATTCTCAGTGACGCTCAGACAAATAATAGTCTTGGACTTTGTAGAAAGGGCATTTAATGAAATCCTTTCAACATGAAATGCTGAAAGCATCAACTGAAGGATATTAGCAATAAGCCTGGGGTCCAGTGTCCTGAGACCCACTCGCTGACCACCTGGTTCAGGCTTGGTTCAGGACAAACCAGTACAGCCATCTCACTGTGGACACAAAAACAGTGACCGCCCCCCCCCCCAATTATACTCCAAGAAGGGCAGGGACGTTAAAGAGATGCACCTGAAACAGCTGGCCGAGTTGTAAAACCACCTCCTTTCAAAGACAAAAAGCATCTTTTGTTTATTGCCACCCAGTATTTCCCATTAGAGAATCACCCCTTCACTTGCTCTCGGTCCCCATGGTTCTGCGGAAGTGGACTCCATACTTGATTCAAGAGGTTGAATGATCCAGGCTTAAGCCAATCAGCCCTTATTTTCCCCAGCCACTGATTGGTTGAGAGATGGGCATGTGACTCATACAGAGCCAATGAAGTTTTCCAAGGGAATTCTGGGAAACTCTCATTGGCTGTGAAATGAGAGGGATGTGAGAACCATGTGAGGGCTGAGTCTACTAAAGAAGGAAGCCGTGGGCCGGCAAGAGGCAAGTAGTGGAATGGGGTCTGCGGGCCATCCTCTGAGCCCTGCCCCAGCCAGCCCTTCTGCATACTCTCCAGTTCTGTGAGTCAACGTCTCTTTTCTGCGGGTGGGGAATTTTGCCATTTAGGGCCCTTTACGGCCCCAGTGTCTACTCTTGCTTCTGAACACTGCATCTTTTCACTTATTTTCTCATTTTAAAAGCAGTGCATACTTATTTTAGACAATTTCATAAACACAAAAAGGAAGAGACAGCAACTTTCCCAGGACCACACAGCTCTCGGGTGGCTGAGCCGTGATTCCGACCGGGGCTGGCCGCCGCCCGAGGCTGAGTTCCTCACCTTGCCACCTACTTTGGCCTCTCACAGATCTACTGGGCATGTTGTGGAAACCTCAGTCTCTTCCTCCCTTTGGAGGAACAAAAGCTTTTCCTCATGAGCATATCTAATTATTCTTTTGCAAAATTGGGATAATATTATATATATGGTTTATGTAGATTTTTAACTTAGTAATAGATTATGGACATTTCCCCAAGTCATGAAGTATTTCACAGGAACATTGTTTTTAATGGCTGCATGATATTCCATCTGAATTGAATATAGCATTACTTATTTACACATCCTTGGACTGTTGGACCTTCAGGTGATCGATACTGTTTTTAAAAAAGAAAATAGGTGGAGCAAGTAGATTTTTAAGGCAAGTGAAATGGGGGGGGGGGAATAACACATCCTGCATTTGTCAAAGCCCATAGACTATTCCACAAAAAGAGTGAACCCTAATGTAAACTATGTACTTTAGTCAATAATAATGTCTTAATATTGTGTCATTAGTTGTAACAAACATACCACGTCAGTGAAAGTTATTAATGATCAGAGAAACTGAAGGAGAGCAGTATCTCGGTTCTGCTCAGTTTTTCTCCAAACATAAAACTTTTTCATAAAATATTCTATTCAATAAAATTTATTGATCAACAGTCTAAACAAACAAGCAAACAAAAAGCAATGTAAATATAAATTTCTCACCAGTCCTGATTCTTTTCTTTTTTTAAAAAAAGATTTTATTTATTTGACAGAGAGAGAGTGCATACAAAAGCAGCCAGAGGGAGAGGAAGAAGCAGGCTCCTGGCTGAGCAGGGAGCACAATGTGAGACGCTATCCCAGGACCCCGGGGATCATGACCTGAGCCCAAGGTAGATGCTTAATGACTGAGCCACCCAGGTGCCCCATATTTTCTTCTGTTGAATTTGTAGGAGTAGAATTACTGAAACAAAGTTAAGATATTATAGACATATTACAATGATTTCTTTACAGGAAAAAAAAAGTGCCACTTTACATACCACCAATGTGTTAAGAGTGTCTAGTTCATTCAATTCTTGTTAACACTAAAAGGTATTAAGTTTTTAAATCTTTGCAGATTTAATGAGAAACTCATGATGCCTACTTCTGATTTGCCTATTTTCCTTAACTATAAAAATCAAAACAATATGTTAGAGGTTAATGGCACAGAATAAGTATTTCAGAAATAGAAAAAAGTTCTTGAAAAATGTAGCATCACAAATCAATGGGCAAAAAAGGACAATTTCTCAGGATGAAGTGAGAGCCACATCTCATACCTCATCCTATGGTCCTTAAGCATGAGTGTACATCCAAATCCCCTGGAGGGTTTCTTCAAACACAGATGTCCAAGAATCACACCTTGAGAAACAATCCCTCATACGACAAACTCTAGAAAAATAAAAAGGGTGAATGAAAAAAAGAATCAAGTATCTCTCAATCCTTGACACATCAAGAGTGTAAAACTCATGGAGATAGATTACCTTAATAGTATGATTAATATACTGTTTATTATGTACATATAGGAATTTATGTGTTACGTAATTATATTACAGAACTATGTTCTTTTTGCATATTTTTGAAATGATTACAGATCTTAATGGTATACTAAGCATAAGGTCCACATTACCATAAAGGCAACCTCAATATATATTTTGAGGAGGGAGGAAGGGCAGAGGGAGGGGGAAGAGAGAATCTTAAGCAGGTTCCATGCCCAGTGTGGAGCCTGATGCAGGGCTCGATCTTATGACCCTGAGATCAAGACCTTATCCGAAATCGAGTCAGACACTTAACCAATTGAACAACCCAGGCACCCCTCAACATATTTTTAATAGTAGAAAGGGGATTGATCACATTTTCTGACCAAAATGCAATAAATCTAGAAATGAATGAGTGGAAACCAACCCATGATAACATCCCAGCCACTTGGGAAATATACCACTCTCTCTCTCTCTCAATACATATTTGCTAAAACAACAGTGATGAGATTGCTGCACACCAAAATGTACTGTATTAAAGCTATGGTGTTCTCAGGGGAAAATATATAGCTGTAAATTCTCCCATGACTAACGAAGAATGACACCAAAGAGCTACAGAACTCAAAAATTTAGGAAAGAATATCAAACCTAGAGCAGAAGGAATTAAACATAAAAAGCATAAAGCTGAATTGAAACTAAAAACCCTAAAAGCAGTAGAATTGATTAATTCAAGAGACAGAAAGGAGAAAAAAGACAAGTCATAATCTACCTGAATCAAAGAAGCAGAAAGAGTAGGAAAATGCAAATATCCAAGATTAGACCAAAGAGAAAGCCAGAAGTCACAGATGCAAGGGAAAGCGCTCAAAGTATTAGAAGATACTTTGTAAAGCTATGGAAATAAACTTACAAACTGACATGGACAATTATTCTCGGATTAAAACATTTCCTCCACGAGGAAGAAACAGGACAGCTAAAATAAGCCACAAGATGAACATGAAGGAGCCCATCCCTAAGGAGGCCGGGCCCATAGAGCCTCCTTGGCTCCAACCGTCAAAGAACAGAGAACACAGAAATTATTTAAATTGTTGCAGAACTCAGAAAGAAGGACTGTTTATCAATGCTCTGTTGTTTTTACAAAGCCAGGAAAGCACTGTGACAAAACCTATCAAAGATTCCCCAAAAAGAGAAAGAAAAACATAGACTTCATTTCACCTGTAAATCCTAAACAACATATTAGTGAGTAGAAAATCCATCTGTACCAGTGACCAGCTGGTCATTGTCATTGTGACCCGTTACCTCTGGCCAAGCCAGCCCAATAAACCGAAACAAAAGGTGTATGTATTAGAGAGTGGCAAGCAAAACTGTCATTACTCAAAAAAAAGATGATGGTATACCAGAGAAAACTCAAGAAAGTAAACAGAAAACTATTCAAAACAATGATAATATGACTCTAGCTCCAAAACAAATAGGAAAAAGTAGTAACTTTCATACGAACCAGTTAGAAAGTAGAGTGACTAAACAATTCTATTCATAATAGCAATTTATATGTACATGTGTACATATATATATATATACAGATATTCTCTATGAAGAAATATATATAAATATTCTCTATAGAGAATCTCTAGAAATATTTCAACAACAAAGCCTTTAGTTGGACAATAAAGAGACTGGAGAGGCAGGCCTGGCAGATACACTGTCTTTGTGAAATCGGGAAAAGCAGGTGTTAGAATTCTAAGACTTGACAACAGAATTTCTTCTGGATGAGAAGAGTGTTTTTGTTAAGCCAACACCTTTGGAAAGGTAGTGCCTGTACATTGCTGTAAAGGGTAAGAGTTAAGATGGTGAGATGGGGTTGGAGGAGAGTAAGCCAGGAAGGGAAGAGATCAAAGGGGCCCAGTTGGAACTTAACAAGAAAGTGAGAATCTTCTTCCTGTAAGAGGACAAGTAAAGGCTTTTAAGAGTAAACATGTAAGGGGCGCATGGGTGACTCAGTCGGTTAGGTGTCTGCCTTCGGCTCAGCTCGTGATCCTGGGGTCCTGGGATTGAGTTTCGCATCAGACCCCTTGCTCATTGGGGAGTCAGCTTCTCCCTCTGCCTCTCCTCTCACTGGCTCTCTCTCTCTCTCTAAAATAAATAAATAAAAATCTTAAAAAGAAAAGAAGTAAGCCTGTAAATATGTCCAGTATTTAGTTTAAAGTCATTTGTTCTATTTCATTATCATGTGAGCCATTTGTGTATCCTCTGCATCTTTGATGATGAAAGTAGCAGTGGTGGTTGGGGTGGTGACGATAACGGCCCATGTTTATTGAGCATCTACTTTCTACGCAATGCACTAAGCATTTAAACTGTTTATATCATTTAATTATCAGAGAAATCTATTTCCCATCACAGATGAGGAACTCAGGCAGAGAGAACCTAAGTAACTTGACCAAGTGCACAGCTTGCCAGTGGAGTCGAGCTGTTGACCCAGACATTCCGACTTGAGGGGTCAGACTGTAACACTACCCTGAAGCCATCTATCTAGTGGGCTCGTGGCCTTGAGTTAGTGCCAACGAAGAGATCAGATGGTCTCCAGCAGGGTGTCGTGGACTGGAGCAGGGACAAGTGTTCACGGGTCAGAGCCAGAGCAGAGATCAAAAATTCCATGGAAGCCGAAAAGTGGAACTGGCTTGGGGAAAAATAAACACCAAACCCCTCCACTGCCCTGAAACCCCAGAGAAACTGAGAAGCATGTTGGGACTCTATCAGGCGTGAGATGGCTTGTTGAGACAATTTCATTACATCTTAAAGTAAACGATTACTTCAGCTGGCTGTGTAACATAAATTCATCCACGAGGCTGAAATATGGTTTATAATTATTAAAATGCCAGTGTTGGCTAAACAAATCTGTAAAGTTAAATTCAAGCACTCCCAGATTCCAATGGGATTCTTTAATTTGTCCAAAATTTTAAAAATATATTTAATAGATTTGTACTGATGGCCAAGACAAAACTAAAAAGAAGTGTTAAATTGTTTGGGTTTTTTTCCTGCTGAGTTATAGGAAAGCTTTATATATTTTGGGTATTAACTCCTTATCAGATATATAATTTGCAAATATTTCCTGCCATCCACGAGGTTGCCTTTTCATTTTGTTGGTTTCCTTTACTGTGCAGAAGCTTTTTAGTTTGGCGTAGTTCTACCTGTTTATTTTTTTTTTTCTCTTACTGCCTTTGCTTTTGGAGTCAGACTTTTTTTAAAAGATTTTATTTATTTGACAGAGAGAGATCACAAGTAGGCAGAGAGGCAGGCAGAGAGAGAGGGGGAAGCAGGCTCCCCACTGAGCAGAGAGCCCGATGCTGGGCTGGATCCCAGGACCCTGGATCATGACCTGAGCCGAAGGCAGAGGCTTTAACCCACTGAGCCATCCAAGCACCCATGGAGTCAGATTTTTAAAATCATCACTAAGACCTATGTCAAAGAGTTTCTCACCTATATTTTCTCCTAGGACTTTTCTGGTTTCAGGTCTTATAATCAAATCTCTAATACATTTTGAGTTCATTTTTATGTATGGTGCGCGATGTGGTTCAGCTTCATTCTTTTGTGTGTGGCCGTCCAGTTTTCCAACGCCATTTGTTGTAGAGACTGTCCTTTCCCCACCATATATTCTTGGCTCCTTTGTTGTGAATTAATGGACCATACCTACATGGGTTTATTTCTAGGATCTCTATTCTATTTTATTGATCGTGTTTGTTTTTGTGCCAATACCACACTGTTTTGATTACCATAGCTTTTCACTACAGTTTGAAATCAGGGAACATGATGCCTTCTGCTTTGTTCTTCTTTCTCAAGATTGTCTTGTCTACTTGGGGTCTTTTGTGATTCCATACAAATTTTAGGATTGTTCATTCTATTCCTATGAACAGTATCACTGGAATTTTGATAGACATTGAATCTGTAGATTACTGTGGGTAGTATGGACATTTTAACAATATTTACTCTTTCAACCCATGAGCACAGCATATCTTTCCATTTATTTGCGTCTTCTTCAATTTCTTTAATCAGTGTTTTATAGTTTTTAATGTATAGGTCTTTCATCTGCTAGGCTAGTTTTTTTCTAGTTATTTTACTATTTTCAATGCAATTGTAAATGGAATTGTTTTCTTAATTTCACTTTCTGATCATTATTAATGTGTAGAAATGCAACAAATTTTTGGATAGTGTTTTTGTATTTTCAACTTTACTGAATTTGTTCTAATAGTTCTATATAGTTCATATATATATATATATATATAATTTCTATGTAGTTCTAGTAGTTCCATAATAGAACTATAGTTCTATTAGTTCTAGTAGTGTTTTGGTGAAGTCTTTAGGGCTTTCTATATTTATCATATAATCTTCAAATATTGACAGTTTTACTCTTTTCTTTTTAATTTGGATATCTTTATTCTTTTTCTTGTCTAATGGCTCTGGTTAGGACTTCCAAAACTATGTTGAATAAAAGTGGTGAGGGTGGGCAACCCTGTCTTGTTCCTGAACTTAGAGGAAAAGCGTTCACTTTTTCACCATTGAGTATGATGTTAGTTATGAGCTTGTCATATATGGCCTTTATCATTTGGACACACATTCCCTCTATACCCATTTTGTTGAGAATTTTCATCATCAGTGAATGTTGAATTTTAACAAATTTTTTCTGCATATACTGAAATTGTCGTATTATTTTTATCCTTCATTTTGCAAATATAGTGTATCACACTGATTTGCAAATGTCGAAGCTTTCTTGCATCCCTGTAATAAATCTCACTTGATCATGGTATATGATTCTTTTAATGTATTGGTGAATTTGTTCTGCCAATATTTTGCTGACAATTTTTGCATCTATGTTCATGGATATTGACGTATAATTTGTTTCTTTGTTTTAGTGGTGTCTGTCTGGTTTTGGTATCAGAGTAATAATGGCTGTGTAAAATGAGTTTTAAAGTATTTCCTTCTTCTCCATTTTTTGGAAGATTTTGAGAGGATTGGTATTAATTCTTTGAATGTTTGGCAGAATTCATCAGTGAAGCTATTTGCTCCTGGACTTTTATTTGCTGGGAGGTTTTTGATTACTGATTTAACCTTCTTACTATTAATCACTCTCTTCAGATTTTCTATTTTTTCATGATTGAGGTTGGGAGGTTGTATATTTCTAGGAGTTTACCCATTTCTTCCAGGTTGTCCAATTTACTGGTTAATTTAAAAATGGACTGAGGATCTACATAGACTTTTTTTTAAGGAAGACATACAGGGATGCCTGGGTGGTTCAGTCTGTTAAGCATCTGCCTTCAGCTTGGGTCATGATCCCAGGGTCCTGGGTTCAAGTTCCGCATCGGGCTCCTTGCTCAGCGAGGAGCCTGCTTCTCCCTCGGCCTGCTGCTTCCCTTGCTTGTGTCCTCTCTCTATCTCTCTCTGTCTGGCAAATAAATAAATAAAACCTTTTTTAAAAAAAATAAGAGAAGACATACAGATGGCCAACAGGTACATGAAAAGATGCTCAACAAGTTTTGGCAGGAACGTGGAGAAAGGGAAACCCTTCTGCACTGTAAGTAGGATGTAAACTTGTGTAGCCACTGTGGAAAACAGTATGGAAGTTCCTCAAAAAATTGAAAATAAAACTATCCTATGATCCAGCAATCCCACTTCTGGGTATTTACACAAAGAAAATGAAAATACCAATGCAAAAAGCTATATGAATTCTCATGTTCATTACAGCATTATTTACAAGAGCCAAGGTATGGAAACAACCTAAGCGTCCATGATGGATGAATGGGTAAAAAGAGATGCTATATCTATACAATGGGATATTATTCAGCTACAAAAAGGAATGAAATCTTGCCATTTGTGGCAACATGGATGGAGCTTGGGGGCATTATGCAAAGTGAGATAAGTACGAGGAAGTCAAAGACTGTATGATTTCACTAATATGTGAATTTTTAAAGTTAAAAAAATAAAAAGCTTATGGGTCTTCCTCTCTTGGGCCGAGACTGGTGATTACAGAGAACAGATTGGTGGTTACTGGAGGCAGGGGTTAGAGGAGGGGCAAAATAGGTGAAGGGTGTCAAAAGGTACCGACTTCCAGTTAGGAAATAAATAAGACCTGGGATGTCATGTACCGCACGGTAGCTGTAGTTAATTAATACTGTAGTGCATGTTTGAAAGTCGCCAAAAGGGTAGATCTTTAAAATCCTCATCACAACAAAAAAGAGGAATAATTGAGCTGGCCACAGTGGGGGAGGGGGAAGCCAGAAAAATCCACCTGCTCTACACTCCCAAGACTCTCTGAGGCAGCATCAGATGCCTCTAGAGGAGGAATGAAGGTAGCGCAAAACCCTAACCAACCCAAAAGAAATGGGCGTTTGGAAAGCTGCCACCACCGTTGAGCACCGGGCGGAAATGCAGAGCCCCAGCCAGAGGCAGGGTAAGTGGGGGAGCACCAGGCATGGCTGAGGACGGGGCTGCCGTTCCGGGCAGGGGGCCGGGGGGCTAGTGTGCATTCACGTTCTGAGGACTGATGACAATGGGGCATTCCGAAGTCCAGCCTCCAGGTGGGAGATGGAAGGCCCTTCTGTAGAGAATGCACCCGGCCCCAGAGAGGAAGACCTGCCATCCCGCCAGAAGCCTGTGGTTCTCAGACTTCACCCTCAGGCTCAGAGCTTCCAGTCAACATATGCTTCCTATCCCCGGGGCGGTGAGCTGTCACGCTGCCCTCGGGTCCCCCCTCGGTCCCCTGCTTTGGAGTCACAGAGGCTGGCCTGGTGCGCCTGGCCTGTGGACCCGGGAGCTGACGTCCCCGCTGGCCAGGAGCCTCTCTGCCTCCTCCATACGCCCACCTCCAGTAGGGCGACAGCGGCTGTAGGATTTCCCTGCTGGTTTCCACCTGGGCCTCTCCCCTCTCAGAGGGGGACACCCGGCCTGCTGCGGGCACTGCTCCAGGAGGAGGGCCCAGCTGCCTCCCCCTTGGCTGCCCAGCATCTCCGAAAGACCTCACAGGCAAGCAAGGCCCCCGTCACACTTGAAGAACACCAATACCCCGCAAGAGAGACCATAGACTCAACAAGGGAGAAGGCTAAAATCCAAGTAAATTGAATTACGAGCATAGAGCAAGACTTATTTAAAAGGTATAATCATCAGAGGCTTAAGAGTGGGCCTCACTTCTCTACAAACAAGAACATGCTGGTATAATTAGGGATCTTAGAAGTTAACTGTAACAATCACAATTAAAAGGACCAAGTGACAAGCCCACCCTAAAGTTGAATGATTGAGCTCAAGGATCAAACCAAGGATTTCTTTTCTCCAGAACACAGTTCCAAAGGACACGGAGGCAGAAGGTATGAAAGGAAAGAGTCTTAGAGGACAGATTCTAACATCTCATTCTTTCCTGGTAAGAGAGTCGCAGAAAGAAAAGCAAACCAGAGAGGAGAAAAATAATCAGAATTATTATTTCAAATTTCCCAGAGCTTAAGAAGAGACACAAGTCTTCAGATTCAAAGGAACCACGGAATCATATTCTGTGACTTCCCTGAAGGTTTATAAGACTTAAAAAAAAAGTGCTTCAACTCCCTTAGAGAATTGCTTCTGTGCGTATTCTGTTTTTCCATGCATTTAAGATATAATAAGTTCTCACATTTTTTACAAGTCCCTCCACACACTTTTACCACTCGGCGGTCTTATCATCCCTTGCCTTGGCTTCTGAGTTCCTGTGTCAAATCTCTGACTTACTACACTTTGCCCCTCCCTGTGGCTTTGCTCTTCTAGCTCCCAAGGCAGATTGACACAGTCGCTGTTTCATCTGTTAGGGTTTTAGTCTCCAAGAGGCAAGCGTATATGAGTTCAGGGGAAGGAATATCACCAACAGGGTGCTCTATTTAAATGTGAGCCTTCGCCCTGGAAAGTCCTGCTGGTGTTTTAGCATAACCGTTCCAAGGATCATTTCTGCCAGACTCCAGTGTGCCTCAGAGGAAATTATCACTGCCCCTCTCATAACTTTTTGGTTGTTGATTTTGGTGCTTATCAGGTAAGAGTCCACAGGTGCACACATGAGTCTGCACAAAGTAGGACAGTTGTTGGGGAGGGGGGGGACCAGGTCCCCATGTCTAAATTCAAGCTACATATGGAACATCTAAAGCACAGGTCCAATCACACATCTTGCAGGACAAATCTGTAGACAGTTCGTAGAAATATTTTGTTTGGCCCACGTGGTTTTTTTTTTAAGATTTTAATTGGTTGCTGGAAAATCAGTCTCCAGTGCCTGCAAGGCAATAGCAGTGAATGTTCTCTTTCACCAGAGCATGCGCTCACTCCAACTACCGCACACCAACATAAATGGCAGCAAAGCAACTCAAACTACATTGTCTTCGTTAAGCAAAGCAGAGAATCACTCCACACTCATCCATTCAACACACTTATTAGGCACCTGCTGTATGTCAAAGAGGTTGCAAAGATGGGTAAGACCATAGGTTACCTGAGCAGAAAGGACCTTAGAGATCATTTTCATAAATTTCCAGATAGAGAAATAAAAACTCCGTGATGTCAAACCCTTTGCTCAATTTCAAATACCAGCTGGTGGCAAAGCCAGAAGAAAAATCTAAGCTCTTAACGTACTCAAACATTGTTATATGTGGTTGACTTCATCGCACTTATTCTAATCTGTCTTTAAAAAGCACAGTGGAATAAAAGGTAATTGGATATTAAAAAGAAAACAATTCAGTTAGTAAAAAGGTAGGGGGCGATTTTTAATAAATAGTACTTTGTATGACCTCAGTTCCTTGTAAAATGTCTTGTGGAGATTATTCTTCTACCATTGAAAAGGATATTCTATGTACATAGAGACTTGAGTATTTATTTTTTTCAAATCTTAACATTTTTAAAGGATAGGTGAAACTTCACAAACATCAAGGAATTCAATATGAGGAAGGAATTTGTACTGTTTATGGCTTTTCTCACCACTTGGAAATGGTATACTCCTCCAGGGTCTGTGGATCCCTGGCTTGGAGGTGCTGTTGTATGGAATTCTTAAAAGAAATTCTTATCATTACCTTCCTGTATTTTTATGTTGAGTGTTGTGGGGCATGGGGGTGTTGAGAGTGGTCTGTTATTCACAGACGAAAGCCATTCTGCTCTGAATTGGATCTAGCACCCCTTTGGAAGGAACCAGAGAAGAATACCTTTGCTGCGAAAGGCACACATTTGTTTTGCACAGTAGAAAAGCAACACAAGGGACTCCTGAGTCACATTCTAAGAGACAAGTAGCTGGCACAAATTGCATGGCTCAGTCTGTTTATCTTTCTGTCAATCTATCATCATCATCATCTATCTACATATCTATCATCTAAGTCTCTATCTAAAGAGGTTAAGTTTCTCATGAGCTTCTCTCTTGAATTATTCCTCCTGCTGCTTTGCCTGTCTCCCTGCTCTGGCCTGAACTGCACACACAGCTCTGGGCCTCTTCCATTAGATCACGCAGTTTTATGCAGTCCCACACCGTCTTCCCCAAATCGTTCAATCTTTGATTAGAAGGTATTGGTTTGTGTTTCCTAGAAACCGGGGATCTCTGCTAAAGTCTTCGATATCTGAGCCCCATCATAATATATGAAGGAGGAAGGGCTTGGTGGAGGTGAAGGTTCGCTTGCAAGGCTAGAAGGTAACGCTTCAGGTGGTCAGAGTTGAGTCCAGTCTACCAACTGGGTGCCTCTGTTACACAGGATGAATGGTCAAGGTCGGTCTTCCCCGTTTGTTTAACCTTAGCCTTTTCCTGCAGCCAGGTTACTGTGCTTCTGTCCTCTAGACATCTGTACATCCTCACCTCCACACATAGGCTTATTTCTCTGCTTCCCATACTCCGGCTTCATGGGAGTACTCCGTTTCCTAAACCCACCGTGGACACTCATGCGTTTGACCCTTTCTGCATGCCGTACCCTCAGTCTGGCACATCCTTCCCGATCCTCTTTGCTTCATGTGGCTTTCGCTGCCCTCATTACCCACAGGGAGATTTGGTCACCCTTGCTTTGTGCTCCCACAGTGTGAGCTTCTAGATCACTAAAAGCCTAGCCTCCTTAGACCACTGCATCTGGTCAGGGTCTGCTTGCCTTTGACCACGACTCCCTCTGGAACAGGCCCTTCCTGAAGACAGGGATGTCGTCAATTTCATCAGTTCTTTCATCAGTCCTTTTGTGTCTCTGGTGCTGCTGCAGAGAAAGTCTCATTTCAAAATGAGTAAGAGCATGATTGTCAAGGGTGGTCTCAGACCTGTTCATAAGGGTTTCCTCTTCCATTGAGTTGTTTTCTGAACACTTTTCTGATTTTTAAGCGTCTGTCCTTAACAAATTCAGTAGATATTTCTTACTCTAATCATTGTCAATTGCCCACAATTTCACTAAATTCCCATCATCAGAGCAAAGGGAGGGACTTCTAATTTTACCATCAAGCATCTGCCTTGCAATGGATTTTCAGAGAGATCACTTCCTCCACTTTATGTAACCTTAATTACAATAGGTTAACCAGGTGCAAACAAAAGTACTCATGAAGGCTCTCATTTGCCTATGAGAAAAAGTGGCCATAATAATGATATAGGGGTGAGGTTTTCTTTGCCATACAGGCTACAAGAAACTCATAAAGTAAGAAAAGAAACTCCTCAAACTCAGAATTATGGCTCCATTGAGCCAATTGGCATAGATCCCACAGTACCTTCAGGTGGGATCACCTATTTGCGCTATGCACAAAATCAGACAATAACAAGATATAACCTGGCATGCAACAAACCTCAAACCCAAAGTCATGAAGATGAAAAGAGAGTCTCCAGATTTTCCCTCCCCACCACCTCCTCTCTGCCCTCCCAAGATAATCCCAAAATTGCCATCCCGGCACAGGGCTGGTGTGGAGAAAGTCTTGGGAGACCAGCAGAAAGCAAGTTGCTCCAGACATCTGGCAGGGTGGACGTGAGGGCTGGTGAGGGACATGCCACTCGACGTTGTTGCCATAGACTCCAAATTTGGATCCTTTTCAGTTTTGAGAAGTCCGAATAAGGTTTGGAATTCTTTTTTTGCAATTACTTTCTTGGCCGAGAGACTATGGTTCTTTGAATGAGATGCTGCCCACGTGGGGTCCGGGATTTAGAAGGGTTACAGAAACAATGGTGCTCCCCGCTGGGTTGGCTCGCAGACTTATCTGCTGAAACATGCCTACTGTATACCGCACAGGCATTCTCCTAAGGGAAGATAATTACTATGAGAACGAAAAGGAAAGTAGGAAATGACACGTAATCTATAAAATAGTCTCTGAGAAGGAATCTATTCCTGCTTGGCACAAATAAAAGGATCTTTTTTGTTGCCAGAAGAGTCAAGGCTGGTTTTTAAGACTACGAAAACCTCAAAGTTTTGCCCGGAGGAATTTCCTTCTACAGGAGAATTCTGAAAATCTGGACTCTGATCTGCCGTGTTTGATCCATGGAGAAGCAATATCGTCAATATCTCAGGGTTCTGCGAGTACCCCATTAACCTGACATCACAGTGAAATGATTACTTCTGCTTAAGCAGAGGCATATTTAAAACGAGACAGAAGCCTTCCACCAAAGGCATCTCATGCGTCCTAAACCATCCCAAGTGGTGGACAAAACCCATTCTCGATAAACCGAATAATCCAGCTGGTCTACCAAAGTGCCCACTGATGACAGTATAGACTGGGGGTTTATCCCGTGCTTGCCAGAGCCTGCTGCGGTGGGCAGGCTGTAGGCCACCTTTGTCCCCTCCATCTCAACAGCACTTGTCAGTAGTAAAATCTGTTTTATATCTGGGGCCATCTTGAACAAAAGTGGGTGGTAGCTAAAAAAAAAAAAAAGATGTTTGAAAACCAGGAGAAGCTCAGCCATCACTGCAGATGGAGCCTGTTCTTAAACAGTGTCAGTTACTTGGAACTCAGCACACTTTTCCCCTCTCCCAGAACCAATATTAAAGATCACAGGAGGGACCCCAAACAGGTCCATAGATGTTTGCTTGTTACCCAAAGTGTCCTGGAAAAGGCAGGACAGATAGCGGAATGGCCACTGCAAATGGGTGTTCTAGAAGCAGGAGGCTTGCTCTAGCTCTCGTAAGGGAAAGAAAATATTAGTAATGATAAGTAATATTATTTATTGACCACGCTGTATATGCCAGCCTGTCTTCTGGGTGGTTTCTATGAGTCATCTTGTGTGTTATTAATTAGAGTTGACCCTACCGAGCTCTTTCTGTGTGCCAGGCACTTTTCACAGATTTTTCTCGTTTAGGCTTCTCAATAACCGATTTTATAGACAGAAAAACTAGGTCAGAGAAGTTGACTAATTTGCTTTCGTTTGTTTGTGTTTCGATCATGTTTTTTTAACAGCTGGCAGAGTGCTTGCTTTCAAGCCCTGTGCCCCAGCTGGGCCTTGTACCTACAGAATTGCACTTTGGGCCACGATGGGAAGGGGACAGACTAGAGGGTGAGGCCAGCTGGCAGCAAGGCATGGGGACTGGGAGAGACAGCAGGCTTATAGCCTGAGTCTCCACTTACCCGCTGTGGGAGCTCAGTGAGAGGGTAGCTTCTCTGAGTCATTGTCCTCGTCTGTTTACCAGGGATAACAGTAGGGTCCATCTTTTGGGGCTTCAGGGAGGACTAAGTATACTTTCAGGAAGGCATGAAATGTCTTAGCATAGTGCCAGGTGCCTGGTAGCTCAGATCTGTTCCCTGTTTCTCTGAGTCACGGAGTTAAGAGCTCTAAGCCTTACCTTAGCCAGTAGGGACTCCTGACCCACACAAAACTTAGGCCACTTCTGGTGATTTCTGTAGAGGCCTAATTATATCATCTAACATCATGGTGGGAAAAGTCTGTGATGTCCAGGATATAAAAATGGTGGGTAGTGGGGGCTGCCTTCCTCAGGTTCAGCTCCATGGTGGTAAATTTGAGCCCTGGGACATCAAACCCCCTCCGTCTTTTCTAGATTGTCTAGAAACTCCTAAAGAAGTAAGCAGGGCCTTGAAGCAACACCGCAGAAGAATGGCCATGTCATCATTCCCAATGAGAGTCTGTAACAAGATGGAGTGTGTGAAGGCCCAGACATGGGTCTGGGTCACAGGCCGGCATGTCTCAGGGTAAGGGACAAGGGTAGCTTTGAAAGTCCTGTATCCAGGGCACTTGAGGTCTGCTTGTTGGAAAGGCCTTGTGGGATGGGGCTTCTCCAGAAGGTCTTATTTACATCTTTCTCTTGTTTCTTTTCTTCTTGAATGTTATGAGTGAGGGGAGAGAGAGCTTATCTTTAAAATGAAAACATGTTTTGTGAATCCACAAAGGGAAAGATTGGAAAGGGATTGAGAACTGCCTGATGGAGAAGTATGTCTTTGAGTAAGATAAATTGATGAAGGGGCACCCGAGTGGCGGTCAGTGGCGGTCAGTGAAACGTTTGCCTTCGGCTCAGGTCATGATCCCAGGGTCCTGGGATCCGGAGTCCTTGCTCAGCAGGGAGTCTGCTTGTCCCTCTGCCCCTCCCCTTGCTCGTATGTACACGCTCTCTCACTCTCTCTCTCTCAAATAAATAAATAAGTAAAATCTTAAAATGATAAATGGATGGAATTCTCCAAAGACGGTAGGCTACAGGCTGAAGGCAACCCAGCTCTCCAAAAAAAGTGTGCGCGTGTATATACATAAGTTTATTATGACTCGAACGATAGAAAGGATTACAGCACACAATTTATGAAAGATAAAATATTCAGTAGTCTTAACTGTAAATCCCTTACACCTTAAACTTTCAAGGTGACCTTCTGTTTATTGCAAAATCCAGTCTTTGTAATTTATTATTCAAGAGTGTCTCAAAATCAGACTATGAATAAACGCTCAAATACAGTTTGAATCAGCAGAGTCTGCTGTGTCACCGAGGACGAGCGCACTTCGGTGGCCATCCAATAACGCGTGCTGGCTGCTGTTTTCCATGAGACAGACGGGACACCCTGAAGACACTAGTGGAACTTCACTCATTCGTCAGTGATGCGACAGACTCCTTTGCTGAATCAAATAACAGTTTTCTAATACTGCAAGAGTATTTTGTTGATTCTTTTGTACTATTCACAATATAAGTGTTATATACAACAACCTCACATTTAACTGTATTACTAACATTTTCTGTCATTCTCGTACATCAAGACAACAACAGTAGCTCACACTGGTTCCTGTGTTGTAAATACTCCTGTCATGGCCATTTCAGGCCACTCAAATGACATCACTCAGTGATGCCCGGCACTGCCGTTACACTGTATTTCCACCACACAGATACAATAGATGCAAATATAAATAATATTAAAGAATAAATTTATAAATAATAAAAGTAAATACATAATTGTAGATGAAGTGTAAAATAGCTAGGAAGTAATGGGTTTTGAATATTTATTACCTTTGACTGTAAGACTAGAATGCATTTTACATATACCTTAATTTTTCATATGACTTTCTTTAGCCGGCTCACCAAATTCTTGGAAACCTAGGACCGACTAGTGGTCCCGGACAGGGGGGCCTCCACCGCACACTGGTGGGAAGTGGGGGTGGGAAGACTGGTGGGAGGCCTGAGTGAAAAGTCCAGGCTAGGCCACTGCTCCTGGAGGCAAAGCTGAGACCCAGCTGGGGAGCAGGTGCCGAGAGCACGCTAAGCTGTGGGGAATGGACCATGGCTTGCGGAAAGCCATCTTGACCAAAACCAGGAAAGCCAAACCCAGAGAGCACCAATTTGCCCTAGAGCGGTTTGGCACAGAGGGATTGCACGCTCTTCGCATTGCTAACTCCTGCCTCGAAGCTTCTCACCTCTATGGACCCAGCCTGAAGGCCACCCCTTCGTTCGCCACCCCTTCGGTCCCCTCCCCCTCAGCATCACGCATGCCCACACAAGTTCATCTCTGACCTCTGGATCCCTGGCAGACCACGAGCCTCCTGAGGGGAGGCACTGCCTGGTTTCCTGCCTCATCCTTAGGGCCCAGTGCACAGCGTGGCGCTTGGGAGGTCCCAATCCCCTCCTATTTGAGCCATCAAGTTAAATGGCTAATTCCAGTCTGGTAATGATGCCAGACGTTGCCCTCCTCTCCCTTATCTTGGGCCCCAGCTTCCTGTTTGGGTTCAGGTTGCAGATTAAAGGTGCAGGTGAGTTGCTTGGCCTTATCAACTGGGCAAACTTAGCCGGGTCACTTTCCAGATTAAAGAAATCTAGGGGAGGGGATGTTTGGGCATGAGTCATAGAGGGAACCTCTTACTTGGGCTGGTTTCCTTAATCTCAAAGCAGATTTATTCTCTCATTGATGCATTCCTTCCTTCATGCTTTCTTCTATCACTTAACAGCTTTCACACCGACTCTGTGGCAGGCCCTGCACAAAGGTCTCTGCACCTGATACCTTCTCAGTGACCGACAGAGCAAAATTTGTAAATAAGTCTTCCGGAATTAGCCAGACGTGGCTTCAGATTTGGGGTCTGTACTGATAGCTGTGAAAATCTGGGCACGTTCTGAACCTCCCCGAGCCCCAGTATCCCTCCATGGTGCAAAAGGCTAATCAAGTTGATCTTGCAGGGCTCCTGTGGGGGCCACAGGTGATGAATTATTTAAAACAACCAGCTCCAAGTTGGGGCTCCCGGCTTGTTGGTTGTGAGCCCACTCCGCACGCCTGCCCAACTCTAGCACAGCTCTGAGCGGTGGCACACCTCTTTTTCCAAAGCATTTTCTCTTGTCGAGTGTTAAGCCATTTGGAGAACCTGCCAATCCTTCAGTGTCCTTCGGAATTTCTCAAGGTGCAGAGTCCAGACCACCAGCATCAGTCACCTGGGGAGCCTGTTCACATGCAAATTCCTGGGCTCTGGTTAGTTTTCTAGAATCAGAACCTCTGGAGCCTCTGCAGACGGCATCGTGAACACGTTCCTGAGGCAGGAACACCTGTACTGGATACTCCTAGCCTCTGAGAGGTCCTGTGGCAGCAATGGTTGATGCCAGCCACAGAGACTTGGCTTGCAGAAAAAGCAGAATCTGAAAGCCTGTGTGCTTAGCCAGGAGCCTGGAAGAGAAGGAGTGAAGCTCTGTGATGCAGTGGGCACGGCTGAGCTGCGGTGAGAGGATGGGGGGGAGGTGCCAGAGACCAGTGTCCTGGCTGGGCAGGAGCAAGCAGACACCCCCTGAGTTGGGGTGGAAACCCGCCCCGCCCCCTGCCATGTCCTTCAGGAGTTACAGGGGAGCGTCGGGAGCCACACTGAGCCCTGCAGGAGGCATCCCCGCAATGCAGTTCTCCAGGTCCTCTCTGGTTTCTGCCACCATCGTGCCCCTCTCCCAGGTTGTGTGCCCTATCGAGGAGATGCTACCGCCGAGGGAGCACTTCTAGTGAGGCTGGGGTGGAAACCAGCAGGAAAATTCCATAGCCCCTTCTGCTAGGCTGGAGGTGGGCATGCGGAGGAGGCAGGGAGGCCCCTGGCCAGGGAAGAAGTGGGCTCTGGGTCCACAAATCAGGTGCACCCAGCCAGCCTCCATGACTCCAAAGCAGGGAGCCAATGCAGGACCTGAGGGCGGTGCTGGGCACTGGGGACGAGGGCAGCGAGACAGCTCACTGTTCTGGGGGAAACTCCACAAGAGCACCAGGGCTGGGCGGCCACGCCACAGAAGGTGGAGGTCCTGGGTGCCAGTCCGAGGTGGCAGAGCTAGGGCTGGACTCCCCCCAGCACCTGGCCCTCACACATGAGCTATTCTCATTGCATCCTGGGGCCTCCCGAGCGGCAGCCAGCACCAGGTGCAGCGGCTCTAGGAACCTCCCAGAACACCAGCCACCCTGTAGTAAGCTCTCTGTGTGTGCCAGGCACTTGGTAAATGCCGTGTACATACCCATCACTTTACACCGTCGCCCCGAGAACCCTGGAGGGGGGATGCCGCGATTATCCACATTACCGTCAAAGAAACACAGCTGGGTGGGGGCAGAGCCTGCAGGGCTGGGGCGTGAGGCTGTGAGGCCGGCCCTGTAGACACGGTCATTTACATTCGCTCCATCAGCTTTCCTGTGGGTGGCACGGAGGCTAGAAGGGGACTACAGATCTCTCTCTGACACACACACATACTCTCACACACACAACAATCTCCGATGAACATGTGACCCCACAGAGCCATGGGTACTAAGAGAGATTTGATTTGCACCAGGAGATTAGGAAAGAATGGTCTCCTTGAGGGGGAAAAGGCCAACGCCTCCCCCATCCCCTCTGTCTACAATGCCTTCAACTCCTTCTGTTTGGTTGACTTCCTATTCTGTTCAGAACTCACCTCCTTCAGGAAGCCTCCCCTGATTGCCTCCAGGCTGGGTAGGGCATAGCTTTCTCAAAGTGCCTGTGCCCTTCCATCTGGTCTTGTGCTGTATTGGTCTGTAGAGGGCCCAGCCTCCTCCCCTGGACTGTGGGGTCACCGATTCTCACTCACATCTACATCCTCATTTCTCAGTCTGGGTTAAGAAGATCACAAGTGTTTAGGGAACATTTATTGAGGTGTAGGGAGGGAAAGGGGTGAGCAGAGGAGAGAGAAGGCCAGGCTTACAGGTGATGAGAGTGCCTGTTTTACTTGGAGCTAAGAGTCCCTACAGGAGCAAAGTGGCAGGTGGCCCTGGAGAAATGACTTGGCCCCATCCTGGTCTTCTCAGCTACGGATGCTACGCTTGCAGGAATTTGGGGAAGGTGCCATGGCTTCCCCCTCATTCCTTCAAATCAAATATGGGCCCAAAAGCCACAGGCGGCTCTTCTGTGCAGAACCGTGCATGTTTATCTTGCCACCTTGGGCTGCTAACTCCAAGGTCTCAGGATACAGCCCTGGCAGGCCCCAGGGTGAGCAAAGTAAGGAGGCATTTGTGTGTAGTCGGGGACAAAGACATCTGATAGTGTGGTCAGGGCTGAGCTCTCGGCATTAATTCCACATTTCTTGATCCTGAGACTGAGAAAGAAAACACCCTCTGATTTGGCTTGGGGAACACACCGAAGCTTCGGTCTCATCATGAGGAAACCATCTCTCTGTTGTGAACTCTTGGCATGTTGGGGAATCCTGGAGCTGGCACCGAGCCCTCCAAGCTTGGGCATCAGCAGCATCTAGGTGGGGACAGAGGAAGGGCCTCCTTTCTGCAGTGGCCCGTCCCTGCCCAGCAAGGGGGAGGAGATGCTGGCATGTTCTCGCCCGGCTTCTGCTTATTGTTCCATCCATCCTCTTTCCCCTAGCCTCTCAGACCCCTTAGGGACAAGGATGGATCTCACACATCTTCACTGAGCATATGCATATGTCTTTGAGAAATGCAGGTGGAAAGGGGAACTTAGGTGGCCTGTAGAAAGAGGCAGGGAGCTGGAGACATCTTAGACCTTTGGCAAATAATCCCAATGGATAACTTTCTAGAGCACTTGACAGTTTTCTAATCATGTACAAATGTGTGAGCACATTGTGAGTCTCCAGTAGCCAATTTCACCAAATCTTTAAATCCAACTGCTGACATTTACTAAGCACTTGGACCTTAACACAAACCCCAGGAGGTAGGGAAAATGCCAGAAGTTTCCCTACAGCTCAGCTAAAGAGAAGCAAAAATGAATTGGAGAAATAATAATAAAGCCAACCGCAGTTTCCACACGGCTCAGCTGGTAGAACCGCTATGCGGGGGTTCTCCTTGTAATTCCGCCTGCCAGGTCCTCTCCCTGCTGTTACGGATGACCGAAGTGTCCCTAAGATAAGGGGACTGCTCAAAGGCAGCAGTGGATCCATGTGGCCAGGAAAGAGCAGAGCGGCAGTCTGATTCTAGAGCCTAGGTTTTTCTCATGTTCCCAATGGAAGGATGCGTCCAGCGTTTTGTCCCAAGGTGGTGGATCCCACTCTGAGCCCTTTCTCTCCCTTTCCCACATCAAGGCCATTTGCACACGAGGGTTCTCATTCCATGGGCTTGGACTGAGATGAATCTACACTGCTTGTTATGGGCTAGATTGTGTCCCGCTCCAATTCCTGGGTTGAAGTTCTAACTCCCAGTGCTTCAGAATACAATGGTCTTAAAAGAAGTCATTATATTAAAATAAGGTATTTAGGGTGGGCCTTAATCCAATATGATGGTGTCCTACAAAGAAGAAATTTAGACACATGGAAGATACTAGAAATGTGCACGTGCAGAGAGTTGCTTGTGTGAAGATACAGTGAGAAGGTGGCCATTTCCGAGCCAAGCAGAAAGACCTCAGAAGAAATCAAATCTCTTGACACCCTGATTTCAGACTTGCATCCTCCAAAATGGTGAGAAAAAAAATCTGTTGTTTAAACCATGCAGCTCGACAGTTTCATTATGGCAACAGGAGCAAACTAACACAGGACCCCAGCCTTAAATTATTAGGCCATATGCAACTATTAGAATGGCTAGGAGCGGGGGCGCCTGGGCAGCTCAGGCGGTTAAGAATCTGACCCTTAATTTCGGCTCAGGTCATGATCTCAGGGTTGTGAGACGAGCCCCACGTCAGGCTCCCTGCTGGGTGTGGAAACTGCTTAAGATTCTCTCTCTCTCTCTCCCTCTGCCCCTCCCTTCTCTTTCTCTCAAAAATAAGAGAATGTCTAGGAAGAAAAAAGAAGGGGGGGCGGGAGGAAGAGGACATTACCAAGTGTTGAGAAGGAAGCAGAGTGACTAGAATTCTCACAAGTTGTCAGGGCATCAGGGGAAATGCAGGACGATAAAACCACTTTGGACAGTTTTGTATAAAGTTAATGCACCTGTGTGACCCAGCGATTCTACCTCCCAGCGTTTACCCAAGTTCAATGACATTTATGCTCACACAAAAGCCCAAACATACATGTTCCTCATCCATTCACCCTGACAATGAGCCAAACGTCCTTCAGCTGGTGCAAATCTCGTGTGTTATGTCCGTGCCGTGGAAGACTTGCACAACAGTAAAAACCAGCAGCTTGTTGGTCCACAACCACTTGGATGTATCTCAGATGCGTAAGGCTGAGGGGACAAAGCTGGTGTCCAGAGGCTGCATATGTTGTGATTCCATTTATAAACCACCCGTTTACATTTCACTTGCATCGCATAGAGCCCTACTGTATGCTTCTACTTGTGTAATATGGAGGAAAAGGCAAAATTCTAGGACTCGAACACCGATCAGTGGTTGCCCCGGGGTTGGGAGTGGGGAGCGGGCTTGAGACAGGAGGAGAAGGAAATCTTTGGGGTTGGAGCAACTCTTCTGTGTCTTCATTGTGATGGTGGCGACATGATTACATACCTAGAAATGTACACTAAAAAGTGTATGTAACTATATGGAAATGCACACCATTCCTTTAAGTGAATAAAAATATGGCTACAGTTAAAAAAAAAAAAAATCAAACCAAACCTGCAGGGCCAGGAAGAGTAGAAAGTGGATAGCAGCCCCTTCCTGTCTCGTGCTCGTCCTGCGCATTCTCTCTTTGACCGTCTGTCATCCCCTCAGGCAAGGCACCGGGCAGAGTTGCCTCATGGCACAGACGCAGCAACAAAAGAAGTTCAAGATCCATCCTCAGGATCGGCGCCTTGGCGATCCAGGCCGTTCTCACTCATACTCAGTCGAGACATGACAGCTCCCTGGAGCCCAGGAGAGACATGGGAAACACGGGGGTTGATGTTGCTGCCTGGGGTCCCTTGGACCGGCGGTGCCCTGAGGGAGGAACTGAGTCAGGTGTGCTGGGTCCCAGCAGTGCTTCGTGCTCATCAGCCGGGGGCAGAATCGAAAAGTGGTCGAGGGTTTTGGCCTTTGCGGACCTGGGCAGACAAGCAGCTCACACACACACACACACACACCCGCCCCGGGAGTGCTTGGTTTCGCAGGGAGGGGTCCTTGCCCTCAGACCCCACTTGGCCTCAGCCCAGTTGGGCTCAGCCCAGCAGTGTGACAGAGGACAGAGGGCACTGCTCTGGCTGCAGGTGTGGGGGCTGGGGGAGGTTAGACACAAGCAAGAGACTTTCTCGTGGTTTCCATGAAAAGGAACAGGTGACAAAAGGTCAGCTGTTTGGCAGTGGCTGGTTGGAATCACTTCAGGGGGCTCCACGGCGTAGGGGCTGTCCCAGCGGTGAGGTAGTGGGCCTGGGTGACTCGGGCGGGGAAGGGGGGGTGGAGTGTGGAGCTCAGTAAAGGAGCTGATTGGGCACCTGCAGGGGCCAGTTGTTTGCAGTCTCTGAGAATGGGCCAGCCGGGCAGCACAGACCCTCCAGGGTCAGCAAGGTCCGCAATCTATCAAACCATGAAAAATACAGAATAAAAGACCTGTTAGCAATAGTCAGCCCCCAGATACTCAGCCAGGTGCGAGGGCTCTCTCGGCCTGTCTTCCAGGACACCCCACAGACAAGTTTTCCCGTTGCCTCTGACCTCACCCTGGAGCTGGCCACACAGGAGTTTGAGAGAGCCGTACCTGGAGGGACCAGGGTTTTCTCTAAGGCGTTTGTGACAATCGGTAAGGTTGTCCCATCCTTGTGGGGTTTTGCTGTGAGAGAGTAACCTCATGAAAATGTCAGTTAAAATTGAAAGTATTTTCACAGATATCGGCTGGCAGAGTCCCACAGTCGATTCATGAGGTGATATTATCATCCCCATTTCACAGATGCGAAACTGAGGCTCAGAGGTATGAAGGGACTGACCCAGGTTCATAGCTAACCTGTGAGCCACGCTCAGGGGCACCGAGGTGTGGCTGAGGCACAGGTGGCCCGAGACCAGCAGCCTCTGGAAGCCTGGAAGGTCGCAGCTTTCTTGGGAAAAATCGGTCACGAGCGTGTGAAAAGGCAAATGTAGAGCATACAAGGAATGAATGGAATCTGGAGAGTGGGAAGGCTCCGGATGGCTGATGTGGTCGAGGGGACTTCGGAAGGCTGGTAGGTGTTGCAGATGGGAGCACGCTGGCTCCCAGGAGAAGGGCTGGGACCGTAAGCAGCTGGTATCCGTGGACAGGGGTGCGGGTTAGGGGTCAAGGGAGCAGGAGGGAGGTACTGCCATGAAGAGGATGGGCTGAGGGACAAGAGCCATATTCTGGCATATGAGGGAGCCACTGGGGATAACTGAAGAGGCTTTCAAGTCAACTGGATGGAGGTTTTAATCCCCTGCTCTATCACTTATGAGCTGTTCTACCTTCTGCAAGTTGCTTAGCCTCTCTGGTCCTTAGTAGCCTCATCTACAAAATAGGGATTAACACTTGCAGTTAATACTCTCAGAATTCTCGTCACTATCAAATGAAATACCATGTTAGCTGTTCACCTTATCCAGCACAAGGCAGGCCCTCAAAAGAGTAAATACTCATTGCTCATCCAAAAAGAAACATAATCTCTCTGAGCTTCAGCTGCCTCAGTCTACAGCGGGAAAAATAACGCCAGCTGTCGAGTTTCTCAAAACAAACACCAGGCGAGTTTATGAGGGAGCATACCACCTTGACAATCTTAGTGGCATCCCCGAAGGGGAGAAGTCAGGGGAGTGGAGTGACAGGGTTTGAAGTCCCGGGTGATATTAAGGCAGTTCTGGGAGGACTGGAAAAACTGAGAATTTATAACAGTATTTCTTGACTGGTGAGCTCAGTGAGGCGAGGGTCTTGAAGTGAGTATCGATGAGCAAGCGTGTGGTCTGGATAAGAAAGTCAGGGGCGCCTGGGTGGCTCAGTCGGTTAAGTGTCTGCTTTTGGCTCAGGTCATGATCCCATGTTTCTGGGATCGAGCCCCTCATCGGGACTCCCTGCTCAGCCGGGAGCCTGCGTCTTCCTCTCCCTCCACCCTCCCCTCTGCTCATGCTCGTGTGTGCGCTCTCTCTCAAATAAATCAATAAAATCTGTAAAAAAGAGGAAGAAGAAGAATCAGGGCACCTGGGTGGCTGAGTCCCTTAAACATCTGTCTTCAGCTCAGGTCGCGATCCCAGGGTCTTAGGATCAAGACCCGCCTTGGGCTCTCTGCTCAGTAGGGAGACTGTTTCTCCCTTTCCAGCTCCCCCTGCCTCTGCTCTATCAGATGGATAAATAAAATCTTAAAAAAGAAAAAAAGAAAAATTTAAAAAAAAGAAGAAAGAAAATCAGTCTGTAACCTACTGCCAGCCGCAAGTACTTCCCGGAGCGTGCAGCTGAATTGTTTTGCACAGTCCTGTTTTATCCCAGCACAAAACCCGGAAAGTATGCTTTGTCCCAGTATTGTCTGGCACAGGAATGGTACAGTATGTTGGCATCAATTATAGTAATACCCCATAGGATCATTGGAGAAATCAAGGGAAATCATGTAGAACGTGTGCTTAAGGCAACCTCTGCCCAATAACGTTGTTATTTATTTTTTTAAGATTTTATTTATTTATTTGACAGAGAGACACAGTAAGAGAAAGAACACAAGCAGGGGGAGTGGGAGAGGGAGAAACAGATTCCCGCCGCGCAGGGAGCCTGGTGCTGGACTTGATCCCAGGACCCTAGGACCATGACCTGAGCCAAAGGCAGACGCTTAATGACTGAGCCACCCAGGCGCCCAACATACTCACTAATTAGGGAGAGGCGAACAGTTCCTAGAGCAGCCTACGATAAGGCAGTTTTGCTAGGGTGACCAGTCCCCTGTTTGTCTAAGGTTGAGGGGGTTTCCAGGATCTGAACTTTCAGTTTTGAAACCAAAACAACTGCCCCCAGCCATCTGCTGGCAATCACCCTTTTGTTTTCTGTCTATAGGAATTTGACTACTCTTGGCACCTCCTATGAGTGGAATTCTACAATGTTTGTCTTTTTGTGACTTAGCAGAATGCTTTCAGGTTGCATCGATGTGGCATCTGCCGGTGTCAGAACTTCATTCCTTTTTAAGGCTGACCGGCACCCCGCTGCAGGGCTACCCCGCGGCAGGGCTACCCCATGGCTTGTACAGCCATTCATCTGTCAGGGGACCCCTGTGTGGCTTCCACCTCTTAGTTATTAGGACTAATGCTGCCATCAACATGCATCAACATGGGGGCACTTAAAAAAAAAAATATTTGAAGTGTTACATAAAGTTTGTTTACAAGTCACAGAGTACAAAGGAAGCCCTTAGCGAATAGGGAGTAGGGTCTCCTGAGTAGCAAAGTCTCTATCCCTCAGCAAGCCTTTGCTAGATTTCAGCTTTGGGGCCCTCGCTGAGGATGCTAAGACAGCCCTTTGGAAGCACCCCAGCTCCTCCTGGAGACCCTGCATGGGAAAGAAAGAGGCCCTGAGGGGATCATGATGAGGGGAGAGTCTGAGATCCTAAACCAACCAGAGATACCCTTGGCATGATAGGCAGAGCTCCACTTCCTTCATTTCTCTCTTCTGTTCAAAGAAAAAACTGGATCTGAGTGAAGAAATGCCCAGAATTGGGGTTAAAAATGAAACAACTTGCTTCTTTTCCAAAGAAATCATGCAGATGGCCAACAGACTCATGAAAAGATGTCCGACATCACTAATCATCAGGGAAATGCAAATCAAAACCACAATGAGGTATTACCACACACCTGTTAGAATGGCTAGTATCAAAAAGACAAGAAATAACAAGTGTTGGCAAGGATGTGGAGAAAAGCCCTTTTGCATAGTTGGTGGGAATGCAAACTGGTGCAGCCATTATGGAACACAGTATGAAGGTTCCTCAAAAAATTAGAAATACCATGGGTGCTTGGGTGGCTCAGTTGGTTAAGCAACTGCCTTCGGCTCAGGTCATGATTCCAAGGTCCCGGGATTGAGTCCCATGTATGGGGATTCTGCTTCTCCCTCTGACCTCCTCCCCTCTCATGCTCTCTCTCTCTCTCTCTCAAATAAATAAAATCTTTTAAAAAAGTATATAAAAAAATGGAAATACCATATGATCCAGCAATTCCATTTCTGGGTATTTACCCACAGAAAATGAAAACATCAATTTGAAAAGATACATGCACCCCTATGTTTACTGTAACATTATTGACAATAGCCAAGATATACAGGAAACAACCTAAGTATCCACTGATGGGTTAATGGATAAAGAAGATCACACACACACACACACACACACACACACACAGATGGAATTCAGCCATAAAAAAGAATAAAAGTTTTGCCATTTGCAAAGGCACAGGTGGCCCTTGAGGGCATTATGCTAACTGAAATAAGATAAAGATAGCTACTATATGATCTCACTGTATGTGGACCCTAAAAAACAAAAATTAGAAAAAAAATAAGCTCATAGATTAAGAGAATAGATTGGTGGTTTCCAGAGGTTGGAGTGAAGGGGTCAAACAGTAGAAACTTCCAGTTATAAAACAAATAAGTCAGTGGGATGTGATGTACAGCTTGGTGGCCGTAGCTAATAACATAGTATTGCATATTTGACAGTTGCTAATGGAGTAAGTCTTAAAAGTTCTCATCACAAGAAAAAATTCTGTGTGTGTGCTGGCAGGTGTTAACTAGACTTATTGTGATCATTTCACAATATATGCAAATTCTGAATCCTGTTGTTTTCCTGAAACAGCATAATATTGTATGTCAATTACACGGCAAAAAAAAAAAAAAAAAAAAAAGGCAGTAGGCTGCAGCGTTAGACATCTCCCCCAACCCTCTTTCCCCAGATGGAGACCAACACCACTTGCCAGCTCACTGAATTTCTCTGCTAAAGGCCTGGCAGGCACTGGCCCATGTAATTCTCGCCACTGCCTTGTGAGGAGCTGAGGGTATTGCTACCTCCGCTTTCCAGACCAGGAAATTAAGGTTGGGAGGGGTTAGGGACTAGCAAAAGGTCACGCAGCAGAAGGGACAGGGGAGTTGGGATTCCAATGTGGGTTCACTGGGAGAGAACCACGAGCCTTTCTTCTTGGCCTCCTAAGTGTGAGCCATCAACTGCTGAGTGGGTGATCAGGTCTCCAAGATTAATGAGTCATCAGGACTCTCAAAGCACTATCTGAAGGTAAACAAGTCAGTATCACCTCCCACTTAGGGTTTGTGAGTGACTTTTCCTCCCTTGGGAGAGCAAGGGGGCAAATCTATACCTAAAGGAGCACAAGGCAGGGGCTCAGGTTTCTCCTGGGGCCACCTCGCTTCCAACCCCCTGGGGATCCTGGCTGGGTGCTATTCTCAGGAGGGGGTCGCCCCCCCCCCCCCCGCCCCGGGGCAGGGAAACTAGAGCAGGTTGACAGGAACTCCGGATGGAGGGAGAGCCCTGGGGGTACTTGGCTTAAGCCAGATCTGAACTGTTTCCCTGGGTCTTGCTGCCCAGGCAGGAGGCCCCCTGCAAGGCCCTAACTACACTGATCTTATCTCCTCCTGGGGAATTTTCCCACAGGGAGGTGGGAAAGGTCAGCTGTGTGTCCCCGGGGCCTTGAGTAGGCTGAATCCCATCTGCTGCAGAGAGGCTATGGCAGAGGTCCTGGAGCCGCCATGTGTGGTCCCGGAGCCTCCACCCACTCGAGCCCCTGTGTCCTTCTAAGGCACACCAGGGAGCTCTGAGTGAGGGGTATCAACGTGGTACCTGGCCCGCCAGACAGCTGAAAATCATTGTCAGGTTTATTAAGCTCTCCTCTGGCAAGGTTCACTTGGCTCCAACTGGAACATGGGCGCAGGATGAGAAACTCCATCTCTGTCAAGGAGCAGGTCTGAAGGGCCACCTCGTCGTAATCTGTACACGGTATTCGCTATTTCTGCCACATCTGCATTCCACCACTAGTGTTGCTTCAATTTTTACTTAAGTCTATTATTTTATTCCTTAGTCATTTTTAAAAGTATCAACAGAGGTCCGTGGAACCAGTATCCATGTGTTATACATAGAAAGTCACCATAAAGATAAATAATGATCAACACTGCAGGCCACACGGAGGAGCAACCCACACAGACACGCAATAATGCAGATCAATTTCACCAGCAGAAAGCTTCTGCGCAGGAGCTGGGCCCAGGCGGTTCCATTTGCACGAATGTTGTGAAAAACAGGCAGGTGTAACCTACGCTGTTTGGGGAGGGAGGTAGCGACCTGAAAGGGACCGGGGGAGGGGGCTTCCGGGAGCCCAGAAAATTTTGTTTTCTGAGTTCAGAATTATCTGACTGCTGGTTTCACAGATCATTCAGTCTGTGCTAATTCGTCCAGTTGAACACCACTTATGGTGCTAAGCTTCAATATTTAAAAAACTTAAAAGTCAGTGGAAACACAGTGAACCAGGGAAGGTGCTCATTAAAGTCTAGGGGAAAGGATGCTGGGCTAGGACCTCTGAGCCCAGCACCATGGCTCCCTGTTGTCAAGAAGGAGGGTCAAAGGTGAGATTTCAAGTCCCAGCACTTGGGAAAACGCAGAAGGAGGCAGCCTACCCTCTGCTCCAGGTAAATGGTTGCCCTAAGGTCTGGGTAGGGAGCTGGAGACAGTGAGTGCCCCAGCAGGAGGCAGGTAGAAGGATGGGGCCTGGGGGACCAGCAAATGTCAGAGCAGGAGCCACAGTGCTGGGAGCTAGCCGGGTGGGGTGGGGGAGGTGCCCCAGGCTCCACGGGGGTTGCTGGCTTTGAGGCCTCCTGGGTGTCTTTGAGCAACCAGGTCTCGGCTTTGGGCTGCTTCCACACCAGCACCCGTATCTCAGGTCTGGCCTAAAAAGTGGCCTAATGCCTCCGCCCTCCCAGGGCTAGGCCAGCTGGCGGAAAGTATCGTTTCCCAGGTCGGTGCCACCTCCGTGCCCCCCCTTCAGTCTAGATTCTCAAGCGCTTGGAACCTAAGGGACGCATCTACCTACCCTGGGCGTCAGCAGGAGGCCGCATAGACACTGCCTCCGTGGGAGCCCTGACTCTGTGGGAAGCCCGGAGAGCCCCCACCCCCAAGCGCTGAGCCAGAGCCTCCGGGGCGCCCTCCGCCCCCACTTGGGCGGGCCTCCTGGGGCTGCTTTAGTATTAAGTGTTAATGATTAAATCCGGGGTTCTCCATTAACCCTGCCGCCAGCCTTTGTCCCCAGGCCGCCTAGGAGCCTCCTCCTTTGAAATGCCACATAAAAATGATAGATGCTCTCTTCCTCCCTCCCGGGATCGGATCGCCAGGCCCTCTTTCCCTTTAAAGTTTAAGTCAGGCGCGCCCAGTTTAAGCACAGAAGCGCGAGGCCACCTGGGCCGTGCAGGCCAGGCACTGCGCGGACCAGAAGCAAGCGAAGGAGTGGACCGCGCGGGGACTTGGCCACAAGGATCTAACGCGGGAACCAGGGCATCCCCCTCCGGCCGGATCACACCCCGCTTAGGGCCGGCCCTGCCTCTCAGCCTGGGATCACGTGCATGGCGGTTACAGTAACACCCACCGCTGCAGAAGAAAGCTTGACCCGTCCACAGGGCAGAGCGCCAGAGTGAGCATTGAATGAGAAAGGGTGTAGACACGGTTGGGATGGTGAATTCCGAGTTCTGCATCACCGCCGCTCAGAGCGGGGTCCAGGGACGGCGACACTGGCACCACGGGCGAGCTTGTTAGAAACGCGGGATCTCTAGTGCACTGAATCAGAACCTGCGCTTTCATCAGATTCCCAGGCGACTGCTGCGCGCCCTGCGGTCGGAGAAGGCCGTCTACCTGCATAACCAGAGGTGCTGGTCATAGGAGTAACAATACGGGCTAACGCGTCTTGAGCACTTGTCAGGGGCCAGCATCGTTCTAAGCACTTAGCATAATTGATTCTGTTTCATCCTTGCAACATGCCGTATAGACCATTTTGTGGATGCCAAGGTTGAGTGACGTTCAGGGAGATTTGGTGACTTGCCACAAGTCACATGCGGAAGGATCAGAAGCCCTAGCTGGGACAGCCTTGCATACAAGCACCCACACAGAAACCCCTTCTAGTTAGCTTCTCTGCGTGCACCATATCAAGTTGGGGACTGTCCTTTGGAATAACCAGAGACCGACTGCTGGCGGCTGGGGGTGCACCCAGTTGAGATTGAATGAGTGGAACACACTCGGCCAGAGAGACACATGCTCCTCGAGGTCCCCACCTGCAGCCGCTCCAGACAGATGAGACCTCTCATCTCCACAGGCCAGCTTTTTGGCAGAAACACCAGCGCTCTGTGTAAGAAACCCCCCACCCCCACTCCTGACAGACCTACCCCCACCAGGTCCACTGTGGCCCCACAAAAGGGTTAAATTAGGACTCAGCCACTACATAAATCTGTGTTTATCTGCTGCAAAGTAAGCTATTTAGGTTTCTGATTTACAATCCTCCGTTTTCATAAAAGTCAGTCATTCCCAGTAAAAGAATGTGGGTTAGATTTATAGGATCTGCGTTAGTCTTTAAAGCCCAAAGCTGGTCTATGACTCACTCCCTTTAATGTTTTTGCTCTAGTCCGGAGATATTCATGTGCAAAGAGAAAGATTCAGATCTCTGCCCTAAAAAATAAGACTTTTGGGGGGAACTAATTATAATGGCGTCAATTGTACTATGCTTGTAAACTTGCCCTCGGCAGGCCCCCCTGGAGCCTGTTTTCCAAGGGTTTTATTCCACAATAAAATGTGCTCTGGTTTGCAGCTTGGCATACAAGACCTCCAGTGGTATGAGCGCATGTTTTTTCCTACCAAATTATTAGAAATAAACAGCCCACCAGTGGAAAGGCAGAAAAATTATAAGCAAGGAAAATAAATCTTGGAATGTTTGCATTTGGTGCCTTTAATAAAATCGGTCACTTAGCCCAATGGCCCAACTGGCGAAATGGAGCCAGCCTGGTATTTTTATTTCAACTTGAGTTTGTGTTTTGCCAGTGTGAAACGGGGTCAAGGCAAGGCACCATGGAAAAAGGCTTTGATGTCTCCTTCAAAAATATTTTGCACTGTGACTTTATGGTATTTCGTGCCCTTGTCCCCCTCCCCACCCCAGCCCCAAGCTTGATGAACTGCATGTCTAACTCATGACCATCACACGTAGTCAAATACAGCCATCACCAACAGTCCTCTTTCTGGGCCTCTCCCCTCCCCCAATGAAGTCAGAGTTCAAGGCAGAATGCTTAATACAAAATAAAAATGCTGATCAAAATAATCAAGTAGAATTAAAGAAGATGGAGGAAACTAGCCTTTTAAACTTTTTCCAAAGCCAACCCAAGGTGAGGGGCCCAAGTGCAAGAGGTGGGGAGAGAATGAAGGGCTCCCGGACTGGGCTTTGGGCCAGGTCTGTTCAAACTGGGTTAGGAGGGAAGGTTTGCCAGTGTGTGGAGAAGCGGAAAAGGAGGGGCTTAAAAGATGACAGAGAGTGATGAGCCTAGAATGAAAGCAAGCTCTCCTTCACCATATGTGTGAGAGAGAAAGGTGCGCTTGTCTGTACAAGACTTTAGTTGTGTCTCAGCGTGGGCACATGAGAGAGAGCGCATGGTAAAGCAACAGACTTTGAAGTATCTGCTTAGTCATGGGCAGGAAGGGTTTACTGTGGCCTGCAAAGCGCAGGCTGAGGCCCCTCTGGACCTGCCCTTGACTTTTTCCCAGACTAGTGCGGGAGCAGATGAGTTGTCAGAGGGTCTCAGAACAAGCAAGCAGCGCCCGCAGAACCTTCCAGATCGACCCTACGTGGCCCATTCATGTTTCAGTGGGGATGCAACAAGGAACCCGCTGGGCTTCTTCCTTAATTCGTCTGCACCTTCACCTGAGTGCCGAGAATTCTGGTAGGTAGGTCCTCCGGGGCTCTCAGAAATGAACAAAATATGGTTCTGGCCTGAGTTCTTTAGCATGGAGAAGTATCCAGAGCCCTCCAGTAGGCCACAGAGAAGCAGATAAGGGCAGTAAAGAGAGGAAGAGAACATGCACAAATCCAGAAACCAGGCAAGGCTTCAGGGAGCAGGTGGCATTTCTGTGGCTCTTGAGGACTCAGTAGTGGCTCACCGTGGAGAGGGGAGGAGTGAGCATAATCCAGGAAGAGAGAAGAATGAGAAGAAAAGAAGCTTAGCAGTAGGAAGGTTGGCCTGTTTGGAAGGAGACAGGAGCTCTTAACAGGTGCTTCCTGGAACACGGGAGACCAGAGGTTAGGAACAGGAGCCCAGGCCAGGATGAACAGTCTTGTGCACTCGCTGAGGAAGCGGGACTCAGTCCTGCCAGCTACTGGAACCTTCCCTGACCCACCGAGTCTGCAGCTGTGTCCTTATTTGTGGCCCCAGCGTACCCAATCCCTCCCTCCCTATTACCAAACTCCTTACCCCATGGTGCAGCTCCCTGTTTGTCTCCCCTATTGGATCGTGAGCCTCCAGAGCCTTGTTCACTGTTCCAATCCTAGCTCCTAACACGATGTCTGGCACGTAATAGATATTTAAGAAATATCAGATACAGAATGAATGCACTGGGCTTTTCATGCTGATGAACTGAAGGCCGACAGCAGGGACAGACAGCTTAGGGCCATTGGACTTTGGGTTTTGGGTAGACTGGAGCAGGGGGAATCAGGACGCAAGGATCTGTTGGTGTTGGCCCGCAGGTGGGGAGTGTAGTCATTGGAGGCAGGAAATAGAAGGGGTCAGGATGCAGAGAAGTTTGGAAATGAGGAAGACGAGGGAAGCACTGTGAATGAATGAATGAATGAATGAATGAATTCAGTTAGGGATATGCTGCATTTCAAGTGTGCTGTGCCTCTCAACAGAGGCTTCGTGGTAGTCAGGTAGAAATTTAGTATAGAAACATCTGCACAGTGAGCTCTAAGAGAGACAATGCAAAGAAAAATCCACGACTAGAGCCCAGGAGGTTGCCTGTTTTGGGGAGATGGAACATCAGACACTAAATCTGGAATTCCCTTTTCTGTGAACCCTTCTCCTCTACCTATGTGAGTTGAAATCAGTTTGGATTCACAGTGGGTTGGCCAATTTCCCTCTGATGTTGTTTTGATCTTAAACCCCCATAAATTGGAGGTCTCTCTAGGCATTTGAAGTGCACCCCTCCCCCAGCACATTGGGAAGTAGCCCAGTTGGCAGAAACCTTGAACTCTGTGTCACATTGTGATAAACAGCCCTGGACAGTGAGCAGGCCTCCACTCTGTATGCTCTGCGCATTGGCTCTTTTGCAGGACACAAGCATTATGTACTGTGAGAAGCATCTAGAAGCAGATGTTTTCTGCTCCCATGATGGAGCTGGTTGATAGGATCCATGGGTAATGAACTGAGGGGTTAGCCCTCTTAGCCAGGGAGCAAGGAAATAGAAATACAGTTGACTACAGGTCAGAAATGACAGTGAGAGGGGCACCTGGGTGGCTCTGTTGGTTAAGCATCTGCCTTTGGCTCAGGTCGTGATCCCAGGGTCTTGGGATTGAGCCCCACATCGGGCCCCCTGCTTGGCAGTGAGACTGCTTCTTCCTCTCCCGTTCCCTCTGCTTGTGCTCTCTCTCTTTGTCAAATAAATAAATAAAATCTTAAAAAAAAAAAAAAAGAAAGAAAGAAAGAAAAGAGAACTGACAGCGAGGAAGCAAAATGGAGTGAATGGTGAATGGCCGGAGATGAATGTTTTAAAACAAGGAAAGATTGGCCTAACCTGAGCCTGGGAGGAGAGTGTGTTTCTGGAGATTCTGGGTAAGTGAGTCAGTAAGGAGAGGTGACAGACAAGACCCTGCCCAAGGAGCCATGTCAGCGTAGACCCAGGGCCTCCACCTGAATGACCAGCCAGAAAGGGCCTGGTGTCCTTATTGGCAGGGGTTGCGTAGAGGGGATAAGGAGTGAGGGAAGGCTGTCCTGGACAAGGAATCCCACACGACTTAGAAAACAAGAGCTTTCTGTTAAGCTGACCTCTGGAACCTTCCGCCCAGGCCTCATCTCTAGCAAAACAATCTTTCCTCTGGGCAGATTATCTGGGGGTAGTGTGAGATTACTTGTTTACTCACCCCTGACCCTGCAGGAGAATACAGAACAGACTGTCTTCATCTCCCCGGTGGGGATGTCCAAAGTGCCCAGGGTGGCCTCAAGTATGTTTCCAATATTACTCAAGAAGTTTCTGGAATCTGTGCCTCAAACCAGCTGCTCTGTTCTCCATGCCATGCTCTGGTCAGCAAAGGCTGCTGAGATGAACTGACCATCTTCTGCAGTGGATTTATTGACATTTCCAAGAGAAGACGTATTTTTACAGGAAGGGTCCTTCCGGAAGTCAACAGCAGCGGCTCCCATCACGGGCCGGACCAGCTGAGGTAGAGGGTTTGGCCGTAGGAGTGCGGTCACCTTAGTGGGATCTCCAGAGTCCGGGGGGACTTCTCCCTGGCAGGAATCATATGGCATATTTAAAGTAATTTAAAAAGGAATTTTTGTATACATACCATAAAACTACCATATAAACCATTTTAAAGAGTGTGATTCATTGGTATTTAGTATGTTCACAACGTTGTGCAACCACTACCACTATCTAGTTCCAGAACATTTTCATCCCCCCGAAAGGAAACCATGTATGTATTAAGCAATCACTCCCATTCTATCTCCCCACAGCCCCTGAAAACCACTTATCTGCTTCTTGTCTCTATGGACTTGCCTATTCTGGACATTCCATATAGGTGAAATCATATAATAGCAGTATGTGGCCACATCTCTCTGGCTTCTTTGACTTAGCACCCCTTTCCAGGGCTCATCTCTGTGTAGCATCTACCAGGACTTCATGCCTTTTAATTGCCCAGTGATATCGCACTGTATTGCCAGCACACATTTTGTTCATCCTTTCATTCACTGACGTACATTTGAGTTGCCTCCACCCTTTGGCTGTCGCTAATAATTCTACCAGTAAACATTCATTCTAGTTTTATTTGAACGCTTGTCTTTAATTCTTTGGGGTATATACCTAGCAATACAAGCGCTGGGTCGTATGGTAAATCTATGTTTAACTTGTTGAGGAACTATTAGACTGTTCTCCTCAGTGGCCATTCCATTGGATGTTCCCACCGGCAAGGAATGAGGGTTCCACTTTCTCTACATCCTCACCCATGCTTGGTTTTTTAATTTTGTTTCCATGATAGCCATCCTAGTGCGTGTATCTCACTCTGTTTTGATTTGCATCTCCCTACAGATAAGGATGTTAAGGATCATTTCATGGGCTTGCTGGCCATATTTTCTTTGGAAAATGCCTACTCAGATCCTTTGCCCATTAATTAATTGGGTTCTTTGCCTTTTTATTTTTGAGTTGTAATAGTTCTTCATATACTCTGGATATGAGGCTCTTCTCAGATATCTGATTTGCAGATGCTTTCTCCTGCTCTGTAGGGTGTCTTTTCACTTTCCTATTAGCATTCTTTGATGAGCCAAAGTTTTTCATTTTGATGAAATCCGTTTATCTATTTTTTTTTCTTCTGTCAATTGTGTGTGTTTTGTTTTGTTTGGGGTTTTCTGGGGGTTTTGTTTTGTTTTGTTTTTGGTCATCTACGAATCTACCGATAAATCCAAAGTCACGAAGACTTGCCCCTAAGGGTTTTATAGTTTTAGCAGCTATATATTTATGTCTGACAGGAACTCTTTCTTTTTTTTTTAATTTTTTTAAAGATTTTTATTTATTTATTTGTCAGAGAGAGAGAGCATAAGCCGGGAAAGCAGCAGGCAGAGGGAGAAGCAGGCTCCCTGCTGAGCAAGGAGCCCAGTGTGGGACTCGATCCCAGGACCCTGAGATCATGACCTGAGCCAAAGCCAGATGCTTAACCGATAAGACACTCAGGCATCCCTGACAGGAAATTTTTCAAGAAGTGTGTGCAGAGTTAAGGGAAACCAATGAGGAATGGAACAGGACCTTAGGGCAAGGCAGGCAGGGGCGCTGTTACAGTCTCTAAATCTGGGGACAGAAGAGAGAGAGGACCAGTGGAGCCAAGTCTGCAGCTGTAAAGGGGAAGGGACGGACTTCCAGGCGCCAAGTGCTCTGGGAGAGGGATGCTCCCAACCACAGCCCACCATGGAGAGAAACTGGGGGATCTTCTCTGTTTTCTGATCTTGGCTGATACTTCCATTTGTTGAGCCCCACCAGAAAGGAAAGGACAAGGGAGACACTAGATGCAATTGTCATGGGTCAACCTCCAGGGGCACTGAGCAGCTTGGAGGAGGTGAGGAGTATAAATCTGGGTTTGGGGGGGTGGCTAGCGAGATCATAGCCCCCAAAGATCTGGTGGTCCTAATCCTCAGAGCCCGTGAATACGTTGCTGCTGTGCTTAAGGAGCTTGAGATGGACTGATTGTTCTAGCTTATACGGGTTGGCATAATATAATTACAAGAGTCCTTATAAGGGAGGGCAGGAAGGTCACTGTGAGAGTTTGAAGATGCTACCGCTTTGGAGATGGAGAAAAATGTCATGACCCAAAGAGTGTAGGAGGCCTCTAGAAGCTAAAAAGTCAAGGAAACAGATTCTTCCTTAGAACCTTCAGAAGGAACGTGGCCCTGAGGACTCCATAATTTTAACCCAATGAGACCCACTTTGGACTTATGACCTCGAGAACTGTAGGATAATAAATATGTGTTGATTTAAGCTATTAAGTTTGCAATAATTTCTTCTGGCAGTAATAACTAACATGGGAGGGGCAGGTGGTGTTTCTGTCTCCCTCCCTCTGCCTGGGGAGACATGGGGTCACCAGTCCCAGAAGGACTCCAGGCGACCACATTTACCTTCTCTGGGAAGACCACATTTCACGAGTCTTGGTCGCTGCTTTCTCTAGAGGGGAAGGCACCATAACTGTCCTTGGTGATCCTATTACCCAGGATTCAATCAGAGAGTAAATTTCCTCTGAGGGATAGAGAATCAGAGATTTAGTCTAGGAATTGGGCTTTACAGAATCTGGTGGAAAATTCTGTGCAAGGCTGTTGCCTCTGGTGTTGAGCCTAAAGTGGATTTTAGGTTAACCAGACAAGCAGTGAGGGAGGAAAGCTGATGTGAGGTATAAGAGAGAAGGAATCAGCTGGAATCCACCAGGGGAGCTGGAACCCAAACCTGTCTCCTGGGCAACTTTGAGGACATGGGTGCCCTGTCAGAGGAACTGGGCACTGAGCCACAGAAGTCATAGGCACCCAGTCCAGGACTTGAAGACATTGAAGGAGGAGACCCAGAGGGCACTGACAAAGCTGCCCCAGACCAACAGAGTGCCCTATACCAGCCTTCAAGAGCATAGCATGGCCGCTGCTCCATCGTGTCTCCCAAATTTCCCACAGATGTGTCCTGTGGTCAGTCCGAACCCAGAGCCATATAGAAAAGGAACTTGTGGGAATCATGGTTGAGCCTAGGTAGGTTAGTATGTTTCAAATCAATGGTGTGAAAGGGTAAGCATTTATTAAGTGCTTGCTATGCCTTGTGGACCCCTGCTCCGTTACCTCATTCAATTGCCTTGTGATTCTGTCTGTTTCACAGGCAAGGAAACCATAGCTCAGGAGGACAGACCTTCCCACATCATGTAGCTACTCCAAAGAAGATACACAAATGGCCAATAGGAGCATGAGAAGATGCTCAGTGTCCTTATCTATTAGAGAGAGGCAAATCAAAACCACAGTGAGAGGCCTCTTCACACCCACTAGGATGGCTGCAATTAAAAAAAAAGAAAAATAGATGGACAAACCCTGTATTGGGAAGGCTGTAGAGAAGTCACAACCTTCATGCACAGCTGGTGGGAAAGTAAAGTGGGACTGCTGCTTTGAAAAACAATCTGGCAGTTCCTCAAAATGGTATATGCATTGAGTTAGCATATGACCCAGCCACTGGACTCCCAAGGACAGGAGAAATGTAAGTGCATCCAAGTGAAATGTGGCACACAAATGTTTTCAGCAGCCCTATGTGCCATAGCCCAACAATTGAGCCAACCCAAACGCCTGTCAATGAATAAATGGGTAAATGTAAGATGGTATATCAATGCACTGGAATATTACTCAGCCGTCAAAAAGAAGGGAGAAGTGACAGGCAATAACGTAGAAGAACCTTGGAAAAATGAGGCTACATGAAAGACCCTGGACACAAATGACTGACTGAGGTATGATTCCCTCGATACGAAACATCTCTTGCCGGCAAACCTGTGGAGACAGAAGACAGGCTAGTGGTTGCTTAGGGCTGAAGGGTTAAGGATGAATGGACAACAACTGCTAATGGGCACAGGTTTTTTCACGTGGGGTAATAAAAATGTTCTACAGTTGATTGTACAGATAATAGCACAACACTGTGAATATACTAGAACCCAGCGGACTGTGTGTACAAAGTACATGGGTGGATTGTGTGCTGCATGTATCTCAATAAAGCTGTTTTAAAAAATCATGCCAGGGTGCCTGGGCAGCTCAGTCGTTAGGCATCTGCCTCTGGCTCAGGTCATGATCCTGGGGTCCTGGGATCGAGCCCCGCATCGGGCTCCCTGCTTAGCAAGATGCCTGCTTCTCCCTCTTCTGGTCCCCCTGTTTGTGTTCCCTCTCTCTCTCCCTCTGACAAATAAAAAAAAAAAAAATCATGCCACACACAGTAAGCCAAGCACAGAAACCAGCCAGGGTTGTCCTGACTCCAAAACCGTGCTCCCCCTTAGGAAAAGCAGATTCCCTAACTGGGTAGGAGGGTCATCCAGTGAGCTTGTCATACAGATTCCCTGGCCCACTTCCCGGAGTCCAGTTGAGTCAAGGCAGTGAGGTTTGGGCGGGGGGGTCTCCATGCTTAAAAAAATCCCGCTGGGTGGAGGGCAGGTAGTCTGCAGCCGCGGCTGGAAAACCACAGTCTGGCTCTGCGTCTCGCAGCTCGCCACGGACCTTCGTCGGTGAGCATGTGGGTGAGCAGAGGGAAAGGAAGGAAGCAGAAAGAGAGAGACACGGAAGCTCATGGACCGGAACATGTATTGGAGGGAGATGCTGTGGGGGGGCCGGGTCAGAGAGCCACTCAAGGGAGGGCACATCAAAGAGAAAAGGAACGTCAGAGGTGTGTAGAAAGTTCTCCAGAAGGGAGAGAGAACAAACACATCCTAGTCGAGTTTGCCACCTGCCTGGGTCTTCCGGAATGACTCGCTTCACGCTCAAGTGTAATCCTTGAAAGGAAGAGAATTTCAGCGAACTGAGGTAACCCGTTCTCTGGGGCTTCTTTTTGAAGAACTAATCTGAACAAGCTTGGAAAGCACCCAGCGGTGGTTAAATTTCAATCTTTTTGTGCTGTTACATCTTTGTTCCCTTTACCTTCTCCTTGAAGTGGAAGTGATTGATGCTTGAGTAACTTTGGCTGTTGAGTAATGTTTATTCAGACCGCAGGGGAACAAGATAGGGTTTAAGAATGAGGTGGGCACGTTTCCTTTGAATGGCACAAGTTGAGGCTTTGAAAGTCAAGTGTATTCCCAATTGCGCAGTATAATAACGAGAGAGGGGCCAGCGGGTAAAAGGTCTCCTGCAGACGATCCGTGTGCAGAACTCAAGTGCAGCTCAAACAGTCTCCTGAAGCCACCTGAGCCGAAGTCCCGGGTCATAAATATTGACTGGGGCCTGGAACGTTCCGAGGATATCTTAGGTCTTGCGGTGAACACTTTTGACCTCGGAACTGGAGGGCTTTGTAAAGAAGCTTCTGAGGCTCTGAGGAAAGAGACAAGTCCTGTTTCCATATTTCAGACCTTCTGCAGGTAATGGTGGTCCCAGCCCCACCTGGTACCTCAGGGGCCGCGGAGACTAGCGAGAAAAAGGAACCACCCAGTGATGGCGGTGATCGCCTCCAGAGGAGCCCCAGCGCCTCCATGTGTGGGCTCCTTCCTGTCCCTTCGCTCCAGTGGGCCAGCGGTACAGCCAACAGAGCTCAGACCCGTCCAAAACACACCCAAGGATTTGGCTTGGCATGCTATTATTTGATCTTAAAATCCAAAAACATGCAAGCAAAAGCGGGAAAGAGTAATTGTCCTCATTTTGCTAGGGTGGTCTAATACTTGAAATTGGTCCTCTTTGAACCTCCGGGTTGGAGATGGAGCGAGAGCCCTACATGCTCCAGGGAAGCAAAGTTAAGAGTTTTCTGAGCTCTGGGTGGGGGCTCCATTGATAAGCGTTGGTGGTGCTTGAAACGGCCCTCTCCTTCTGGGGGGTGCTGAAACGGTGGAGGGAAGAGCTGAGGGCCTCTGCCTACTCTCCCCAAGAGCTTCCAGAAGGAATGCCCCCCGGCACCAGCTTGAGCTGAGCCTGGGATGCCTGTGTTGGGCTTCTCACCCACAGAACCGTGAGACAGGCTAGTGTTGTTTCAAGCCAGGACATTGGGACCATTTGTTACCTCACCAACAGAAAACTAATACACGGGTTAAGATCATGGGTGTACGAGTTCTTTGACAAGTGCTGTCTAGATGGAAACCGGAAGGGTCCCTGTTGCTCAGAGGCCAGGAGGGCTGGGGACGTCTGCCGAGTCGACACCACATCCCCACGATGAAAGTGTCAGATTCGCCCTCCCTCTTTATTTAGGCTCCTCTCCAGGTGGAGAAAACTCGCAGAGACCTCAGTGTCCCACGTCACCCCTTCTGCACCCAGCAGAGGGGAGGGCCACGGGACAGCTGGGGTCCTCGGCCTTAGTCAGAGGTTCTCAACCCTGGTGTCACATTAAAAGCACCCAGAGAGCTTTGGAAGCCTGCCAGTGAGCGGGCCCCCACCTCGGAGACACAGATTGGCCTGGTCTGTGGGGCGGCCTGACCCCCAGCATCTTGTAAACACTCCTGCAGCAGCGGCCAGTATAGGGAGAGCTTGGGGGGAGCTGGGGAGAGCTGGAGAGAGCTGGGGCAGCTGGGGGGAGCTGGGGCAACTGGGGAGACCTGATGGGGATCTGGGGAAGCTAGAGAGAGGTAGGGGGAGCTGGGGGCAGCTGGGGAGAACTGATGGGAAACTGGGGGGAACTGGGGAGAGCTGGGGGGAGCTGGGGGGAGCTGGGGGAGCTGGGGGGGCCTGGGGAGAGCTAGGGGAGTTGGGGGGAGCTGGGGGAGTTGGGGAGAGCTAGGGGAGTTGGGGGGAGCTGGGGGGAGCTGGCCAAGAGAAGCCACCTCACTCATGGGCCATGCGGGAGAGGCGTCCCTCTCGCTCTGGGGGACTCCGGAGTCCGATTTCTCCAGCCCCTGCACCTGGCTGGCGTCAGTTCGCCCGCTAAGCCAGCTCCTCCAGACAGGCAGGCTCAACCATAAATTTTAATTCAAAACTTTTCCTTTTTATTATTTTCAAATGCTCAAGGCCCTAAATGCGATGCGAAACTTCTCTCCTGCTCTGACCTGCAGAAGAGCAGGGTCTCCCTGCCAGTTCCCCTTCCGCAAGGGGTGCCCCCCGCCCCCCACACACATACACATGAAACTGGTGACTCTTTGCATCTGTGGATACTGTTCCAGCGCGAGGCCAGTGACTTCACCCAGCTAAACTCTTCGTGTGGCGGCTCCTTCTCTGGGGTCAAATGGAAAGCGAATCCGGATAATCGTGGGTAACGTCAGTGCGACGGCAGGGGCGCAGGACTCCGCCTGCACGGGCCGCCTCCTCAGGGAAGCCCAGGAAACTTGTCCAGGCACGAATGGCCGCTGCTCCATGGCCCATGAGCTCACCTGCATGCCTGGGCTGTTGTGTGTCTTGACTGTGCGCCCGACGCCGCCGTGTGCCTGGCGGGGACCAAGCGCTTCCCACCTGGCCTCCGGCCCGGAGTATGGCAAAACCTCAGCTGAAGGCTTGCGTTGCACCTGGAGACAGTTCCTGGTTTGCACCGCCCAACCCAGCTTCTGGGGTCCGAGCCCAGGCATGGGATGGTCCATCCTTGAGATCACACTGCCCCAGGCAGGGACCACTGTTGGCCCAGAAACCCTGGGGAAGTCACATCGCTCTGGTGAGCCAGAGAAATCGGATCCAGTGGCTCTAGGGCCTGAGGTTCCGTGTTCCTAACAAGCCCGCCAGGGGCTGCTGACGCTGCCTGCTCTGGGGTGAACCACACTGGGGGCAGCAAGGCCTTGGTGGGGGGTTGGTTCTGACCGGCTCTAGAGCTGGGTCCCAGCCCAGCTAGAGCTTCCATGGAAAAATGTCTAGTGTAGAGGTGGGAAAAGGAGCCCTAGAGTGCATGGAGGTATGCATAGCGGCGTGACCCTGCATGGCTGCGGCTCATGGGTAGCAATGATGTTGCCAAAAAGCCATCAGCAGAGGCGGCCTCCCTCCTCCCTCCCCTCCTTGCCAGACTCTCCTGTGCAGCAGGGAAACCAGAGTCTGTTCCCTTGTCGGCTCTCTCTGTGGCTCCCGGAGGCTAGGCCATCCCCTCCCAAAGGCTGGAGCAACCCTCCATCAGAGGATGGTCCACCTGTCCGGCCTGAGCCCCTGGCTGGCGTCCCACCCGCTCTCAGGCCTGAGCTCAGGGATACCCCATCATCTCAGAGCCCCAGCCACAGACACTTCTTCTGTGTGGTCTCCCCAACTTCAGCTAGAACTCTTGTGCTCTCTGGGTCTTGGAATGCTTCTTACCCCTGCCCATCTCTGGAGCTTTTCTTGGGGTGCTGTCCCTGTCTCCCCTGCCAGCCTCTGAGCACCTCAAGAAGACCACCCGCCAGGCCTGTGGCCGGCATCCAGCCGATGCCTGCTCAAGACGGAAATCCTAACAAGACAGGGAAGTGCCACCCGGTTTAGCTCAAGGGGGCCCAGCGGGCAGGGTGGAGAGTTACTGCCCAGAGAGGAGGGGCTGTAAAGCTCTCCCGCTCACTCTGACACTCCCCCTGCTCTTTCCTGAAGGAGGAAGCCCGATGTCTGCAGCCAGCCTCATGAGCGGGGCCAGTTGGTGGGAACCTGATGCTGAGGGTCCCTTGACAAGGATGCGTGTCCCCAACAGTGAGGCCAGACCCTCACCTATGATGTCAAATGGGTTAAAATCCATCTCCGCTCATGTTGGAATACGTCTCTGTATGAATACTGAAGTCAAGCAAGGGTTGATTCTCAATGTGAAATGGTCTGTAGGCGTTAAATTCAACATGAATTCCTTGTAGTTTTTTCACTCCCTCTCTTTGAAGGAGGGGTGTGGCTTAAGCCTTTCCCTAGAGTCCGGGTCCTAAGTCAGCCCAGTCCCTCTAGAGCCCCTACAGACACCCCCAGGCTGGGGATCGGGGGCCGGGGGGCTGTGGGGGCTCAGGGGCAGGAAGGGAAGCCTTTTCTCCTCTTCCGTTGTCTTCTCGGTGGAGCAGCAATGGTGCCCGTCTAGAGCAGCTAGTGGCTTCTCTTTTCTGCCTCCGAGCTGAACTCTTCCTCCAGCTCCTTCTCTTCCAGAGGGAAGGGAGGGAGTTCCCTTCAGGGTAGAGTAACTTAGCTCAAGCCAGGAGCTCAGTGACAGCCACCGGGAAGTCATGACCAAGAAATCAACCTACTGTTTGACAGCGGCCCTCCGGGTGGGATTATACAACTGATCCTGGGTGTTGTACAGCCCAAAGCCCCTTCCAGGGGCCTGGCTGGTGCTGCCCAGAGTGCTCTTGCCGGGGGGCCATCCTCCCCCAACCCACCCGCAAGTGTATGAGTCCCTCTAACCCCAGGTGTCTTCAATGCCCGGCCCCTGCCCGGCGCCCCAGGAAACACACCTGCAGCCTGCAGCCTCCTGACCTGGGCTGGGCCAGGCAGGTGCGTGCTCCCGGCACCCCGCCACTCCACATTCCACCGCGCCTCACCTCCGGGCTGGCTCAGACAAGCAGCTACCCCCATCCCCCCCCCCAGCTCCGGATGCCCAAACAGAGGCCTCTCCCTCTCCTCAACTGGGCGTAATTGCAACCTGAATGTGTGTGTCGGGAGGGTCCAGGGAGAGTGTGTTAGCAAGCCAGGAGGCTCCTGCTCTGAGCGCTTTGGCAGTCAGGACTCCGGCACCAAGCGTAAGGCCGAGAAGCAGAGAGAGTGCAGGGACGGAGCTAATTAAGCTGTAAACCATCCCCAGAGCCCCAGTGCATTTGTAATTACGCTCTCTGATCTCAGAAGCCCCTCAGGCACTCTGGGAAAGCTTGGGGTGGGGGGAGGAAGGGGGAGCAGATGATTGAGAAGTTCATCAGGGCTTTGAGAATGGATTTTCATGAAACTGACATTTACACCGTTCTTGGAGAATCTGCTCCCTGAAAAGAACCATAAACCATGCCTAATTCTGCCACGTGATCTGAGGAGCTCCAATCGGCCGGCCCCAGGGGGTACTGACTTGTTTTATGTAGGTCAGGGGACCCCTGTGTGGTATGATTTTGGAAGCCCCCCTCCCTTGCTCCTGCCCACGGAAATACCCCAGCTCAGCGCACTGGTGCTGAGAATCGTATAGCTGTTCAATTCTGGTGCTTTTAACATCGCCAGAATCCAAACATTGTGGCTTGCCTTGCCAGACGCTGCACCTCCGTGGGAAGGAGAGTCACCCAGTCTCAAGGATGGCACCTCGTTGCTGTAGTCCCAACCTGTCCTTTTTTTTTTTTTTTTTTGAACAGTCAACAAATCAAAACATGACCTAATATTTGGGTCTGATTTTTCCTGTGGGTAAACTGAGGGCCCGAAAGAGCCGGGGACCTCGTTCGAGGTCACACAGGCAGAAAGGTGGCAGAGCGGGAACGGCAGCCAAGTCTGGCTTCAAATCTAGCAGACTCTGCAGTTTCTAAGAAGCTGAGTGAAAAAGAAGAAGCTGGAACGCTGAGGACTCGTCAAGCATCGTCCTGCAGAGGCTGGGACTGGGGAAGGGTTCGATCCACAAACGGCGGGAGCCTGAAGTCGGCTCCCCTGATCACCTTTGGTCATTTTTCGATTTGTTGACTGTTAGAAAAAAATCCAGGCTGGGGACGTAGCCTTGCTGCAAAGGATAAATCACAAGCAGAAACTCTCACGCAGATACGCTTGCGTCTGTTAAGCCCATCTTCTCGCGCAGCGACGGGCCCTGCGGACAACTGACTCGCGTCTGGGCTGAGCACAGGCTCCCCCAGAAACCCCTTTCCCCAGACAGTCCCGCAGAACTAAATAGCATCAGCTCATCTGGGCTCAACCTTTGAAGAAAACCAGATAATACTGGGCTCAACCCAGTTTAGGCAGTGACTCTTTCTTCTAAAAACAAAGAAGGAGACAGACAGAATTCCTGCCTGAATCCGTTCACCCTGCCCCTGTGGCCAAGCCCCAGGAATTCTGCCCTGGCAGGGAAGATTCAGACAGACCTCAGCACTTTTCTGAGAAACGGGGATTTGGGCCAGAATCTCCTCCCATGATTCTGGTTCCCAGAGCGGACACAAGGCACGTCAGCGGGAGCCGGCCCTCCAGAGCTTTCCAAGTCCCCGGAGCGAAGCTCGGGAATCTTGAGACTTTTTTCTATTTTTACTACAAATCATAAAGGAGAAACAACTAATTTTTCATCAAGCTTTACTGTGAATTGAAGAGTTGAGGAACACAGCCCGGTCCCTGGTATCGAGTAAGCGCCCCCAAAGTTGTCATTAGCAAAAGAGTACATTTCTGGCTATCAAGGTAGCTCTCTCATTGTAAACAAACTTGTAAAACCCTGAGACCTACAAAGACGTCATTAAACTCATCTATAATCCAAACTCCCAGACACGGCACCTTGTGGATCTATCTCCTTCCAGATCTTTTTCTACCTGTAAACTCAATGTATCGATCATATATACTGGGTACGTCGATATCACACACCGTAAGCGGAACAGATCTACTCGCAAAGATGGGATCGCGGCGTAGGTGCTGTTTGACTCCAGTTCCGCTGTGGGTCATTCCATAAACTCCTCTTGGTGGTAACAAGCATTCTGTAATAACATACCAGCTCTCCAATGAGCATCCTTGCCCAAGGACGCACATCCTTGCCCAGCCTTCACTCTCTTGCCTGATGATTTTCTCTGGATAGTTCCCAGCAGTTGGGCTGTCAGAGTTAAAGATTTTAGGGACGCAGTGTCCAACTGCCCTCCAGAAGGAGCACACCAGTTTCCCTCCCGACATCTTTTCGGGTGTCAACAACACCTTGACACGCCTTGATCCTCACTATTCATGGGTTCTGAGTTTTCGTATTCACAAGAATTGGTCCAGAAAGTCTCTATAGAGAAGATGACCCAAACTTTTTATCTTTTCACCTGTGATCCCCCTGGTACATAGTAAACACTCAATAAATGCAATGCATCTTGGATGAATGGGAAGAAAGTCAGAGGTGGTTATACGGTTTGGACCCTGGGTCAAGATCCTGGAGTTTTTGTTTCCTCTTTTTTTAACCAGTACCTTTCCCTGTCCTGCCTTCAGCTGGTTCTCACAGGCATCTCTCGCAGGCAGAAACACCCCTTCCAGAAAAGCAAACTCCAGATGTCACCCTTGATCTTTTACCACTCATTAAATCGTAAGGCCACCAGTGGCATTGATGTAGCATGGATAATCGTATTTTCCCAACTGAAAAGTAGGAAACAACGATGTTATCTGATTTATAAATCTATTTATGTGGAAGAAGAAAAATATTTGCAGAAGAATAATATTTTGTGACACGTGAAGATTATGCAGAGTTCAAATTTCAGTGTCCATAAAAATGGGGTTGGAATGCAGCCATGCCCATTTGTTACCAATCGGCTATGGCTGATTCCCCTGTATTACCACAGAGTGGAGTAGTACCTATGGGAAAGGGACAGCCCCAAAACCTAAAATATTTACTCTCTGGCCCTTACAGGAAAGTTTGCCAAATTCTCGCCTAGAGGTAGGCTACTTAGTGACAGCATACTTTAATTGTACGTGTGTGCACACAGAGACACGAGTAGCGCAAAAATGCTTTTGTTGAGAAAAGCGGTCCTCCGATTCCTTGGCCGCAGAATCCTTTTCCATCTTGAAAAACACTGAAGACCTAAGAGAGCTTTTGCAAAATGTGGGTTGTATCTATTGATATCTGCCACATTTGAAATTAAATCTATGAAGCACTTAAAAATTTATTAATTCACTGAAAATAACACAATAATCCCACATCATATTAATATACGTACCACATTTTTAATGAAAAAAAAAAACCTATATTTTCCAAAGCAAAAATGTCAGTGGAGAGGAGTGGCATAATTTTAAGTATTTGCAAATCTCTTTGACATCTGGGTGAATAGAAGACAGGGAGATTCTCATCATTCCTTCCGGGGTCACTCCATTGAAACATAACACCTGACACAGCCTGTGGAAAACTCTACCATGAGGGCAAAAAAAGAAAAATAACATCTTAGTAGTATTATAAAAAATAGTTTTGGGGCGCCTGGGTGGCTCAGTGGGTTAAGCCTCCACCTTCGGCTCGGGTCATGATCTCAGGGTCTTGGGATCGAGCCCCGCATCGGGCTCTCTGCTCAGCAGGGAACTTGCTTCCACCTCTCTCTCTGCCTGCCTCTCAGCCTACTTGTGATCTCTGTCAAATAAATAAACAAAATCTTTTAAAAAATAGTTTTGACATAGTGGATCCTCTGAAAGTTTCTTGGCGAACCCCAGGGGGTGCCTAGGCCACACTTTGAGAACTGCTGGTTTAGAAACAGTGTTCGCAGGGTGAAGTCTCTGTAAGAGGGCTGACTGAGCTGGAGCCAAGAGCACACCTTTGCCCCTGCTTCCAACAAAGTAAGCAGAGTCTCAGAGATGGAAAAGGTTAGGACAGCCCGGGCTATCCCCTCACACCTGGGCTGGGGACAGCTGCTCACTTGCAGCCCCAGTAGCCAAAGTCACGAGAGAAGCAGGCAGGGCTACAGAGGTGACAGCTCCTCCTCCCCTGGTCCCAGCCTTTCCACAGGCTTCCTCCGTCTTCCTCCCGATTTCTCCTCCCCTCTACCTTCTCCATGAGCTGGGGGAGAGAAGCCAGGTGACAGCCACCCTGTGTGTCATTGGGGAGGACCAGGTCAGTTCTCATTTGCATTTCCCACGGATCCTTCCTTCAGCTGGGGGGACCCTTCCCCAGAGCCTGCACCCCAATCCCTTCCTGGGGCTCCCCAGGTGCCAGCTGCACCAGCATCTTCATGATCCCATCCTCTCTCACATGGTACGTGAGAGTCAGTCAATTCCCCGGCTTGCTTTTTGCTCTTTTTTCATTTTTAAATTGTTGTTACTACTCTGCAAAGACAGCACAGTCTGTCTACGGACCTGAGCACAGAAGTAAAGTGTCCCGAGCGCGAAGGGGAGGTCTAAGATGGGCTAGAAGCAGGACTGCTGCTTCCGACTCTGCGGGATTCTGATGAGAGGATGAGTCTGCCTGTACCATCCACTCACTAAGTACCAAGCACAGTGTCAAGCCCTTGAGACCGCAAATTGCATACCCTGCCATCTGCTTTTCCCCTTTCCTTTCCTTCTAGAAGCCACGGTTGTAAGTGAGGCACTGGCTTCCCAGTATAGAGACAACATCTGCGTGCCTCCCTTGTACCCAGGTGTGGCCTCAGGACTAATGCTGGGTCAGTGAGATGCACAGATGAGCCCTGTGCCTCTGTTTCTCTCTCCCGTTCCTTCTTGCTAGCCGCAGTGAGGGTCTGATGACTCCGGGCTCAGTGACCATAGGGGGCCGTGCGGTGGAAGCCATTTGTTGAAGAAGGTAGAGCGACAGGTGAGAAGGAGCCCGACAGTGGGGAATATACCAGCCTGGATGGCCTGGCCGTGTTCTTTTGAAGGAAATAACTATCTTTCTTTTGTTTTAAACCACTGTTTTCTGTTATGGTTAAATATAATCACAATACAGACCTTTAAGAGTCATTTCTTTTGAACCTTATAACAACAGTGTGACATCAACACTTTCCAGGTGAGGCCGGTAGAGATCATGTAACAAACCCAAGGCCGTGTAGCCAAGGAGGGCTGAAACAAAGACTATAGCCCGGGCACTCAGCATTCCAATCCTGTGCTTTTAATACTATACTTTTCTCCCCACTATTTCAATAAATGACTGGCCTTCTTCCTTTTGAAGTTGGTTTTTCTGACTTCCTTCATTTCCTGTTTATAAAAATCTACTGCTTGATACTAGCTTCTAGAGTAGGTCCACCGGGTTGCCAACTACAAATGGGGCAATAATTCCCTTATTTATTATAAGGGAACTTACACACACACACACACACACACACACACACGTGCGTGTGCGCAAATGCTAATGGTATGTATCAATCTCAAATGAAACACTGGGGGTCCTCCTAGCTGCTCAGACATTGGCTTTTAGACTCTCTACACACTGGTCATGATCCTAAACCCACAAACCAATCCTATAATTTGGGATCGTACTCTCTGGAACGTCGAACCTCCTTGATACCATGGAAAGGGAAGAGAACCCTTGGATATCCCACCCCCTTCTGTTTTGTGCTTCAACCCAGAAGGAACAGGTCACTTCCACTCACAACCCATTGGGCAGAACTGGTCACATGACCCCAACGATCTTCCAGGGGGCTGGATGTGGACACTTGATAGGTATACGGTAAGCTGGAGGTCTCTGCCATCTCGTGCAAGCATCAACATGTCTACAGTCATGAGTCCTCCTAAAAAATATTCTGAGTTCTTTCCTTAGTCTCTGGTGGATGCTGGTGGACATTTCTAAGCTCCAGTTAATGGGAAAGCACAGATGCAGAAGGACTTCCATGGGCACTTCTGTCCCAGTGACAGAATGGGTTAGGATTTTAATATTTGATGGTTAGAAGCAGTTAGTCAAGTGGTGCCTGAGAATTAAAAGAGGATACTTAGGGGCACCTGGGTGGCTCAGTGGGTTAAAGCCTCTGCCTTCAGCTCAGGTCATGATCCCAGGGTCCTGGGATTGAGTCCTGCATTGGGCTCTCTGCTCAGCAGGGAGACTGCTTCCCTTCCTCTCTCTCTGCCTGCCTCTCTGTCGACTTGTGATCTCTGTCTGTCAAATAAATAAATTTTAAAAAAAGAAAGAAGAAAAAAGATAGTGGCCCAAGGAGAAATAGGGCCATTGATCCATCCGGTTCTGACTTCCAGCCACGAGGAAACCTGGGGCAGCTCCTGTGGTCCCTGCCCACTCTTCCTTCTACCCACTCCAGTCCTCCCATAAGGTTGAGAGCAAATGCACACACAGATTTGGAATTTGGACTTTGGAAAGAGATGGACTCAAGAATATGCATCAAGAGAAATGTAGATCATTATTTATATCCTGAGTCCTCCAGTCTAACATTAGATTTTATCTAGAGGTTGGACTAGAGGAATGGTCAGCTTCTCTCTTTTATAGTTGGCCAATTCCAATTAGTACCAAGGATCTGGTTGAACCAGGGGCTGGCCTGTTTTTGCTCTGGATAGCAAATCAGTCTCTCAGATATTTACGTTGTCCCTAGCATGTGCCTGGTACAATGCTAATGAATAATGAATACTTCCATGTTTGTGAAGGAACAGTGCAATGCACTACAAGGCAACGAGACAAGTTTTAGAGTCAAACATGCCACTTGGGTAATATTTACAAATAGCCCAGAAAAACTCACTCTTCAAAGTCTTTTTAGAAGTTTGCACGCTTCTTTCTTTCTTTCTTTCTTTCTTTTTTTTTAAGATTTTATTTATTTATTTTAGAGAGTGGGGAAGGGAGCGATGTGGGGAGGAGCGGGGACGGGCAGAGGGAGATGGAGAGAGAGAGAATTTTAACTGGTGTGGAGCCTGATGTGGGGCTCGATCTCATGACCCTGAGATCATGACCTGAGCTGAAATCAAGAGTCAGATGCATGACCGACTGAGTCACCCAGCGCCCCGGTGTGCTTATTTCTGAGATGTAGCTGAAAAGAGTCTTGACATCCTCTTTTGGAAATATCTTCAGGCCCTGGGTAAGGATGCATCTGAAAGTTGACCCCATGACCGCTGTAACGTCTTTTCTGGTACTGTTGTTATCCATTAGTTCACTAGCGTTGGCTTTTAATACATTTTGTGTGTTCTCAGAAATCAGATACATGCTCGACAGAGAGAAAGAGAGTAACCATGCCTATGGAATATCTAGAAAAATGTGCCATAGCCTCTGAAGGCAAATCCTTAATTATACTTCAAAACTCTACGACAAATTATATTTTCCAAAAGCTGTACCTCTCCTCCTATTTCTTAACCTATTACTTTCCAAGAAACTTGATACTCTCCCACTGAGATGTGGACTCTAATCCCCTTCCCCTTGCAAGTAGGTGAGTTTCTGACTCGTCATCAGCAGAAGGCAGGGAAGCGATGCTGTCGGACTTCAGTGTGGGGTCATAAAAGGGAATTCGGTTCTGCCCTGTGAGTCAAACACCCTCACCGGAGCCCCCAGATCACCATGTAAGGACCCTGACCACTTCCGCGGTATAAATACCCCCACACCCGTCAGTGTGGTGAACGTAGAATTGGAAAGAGACGCACACAAGGGGTATACTGTCCCCAGCCCACCCCCTAGCCAGAGCTGCGGCAGTGCCTGGAGGAGGTCAGCTCTGTGGGGCCAACAGGTGCTACTTGGCGTGTTTCAAAGTTCCTTCCTGTTTATGGGATGGAGCCCAGAGCCAGGTAGCACTGAAATCTGTGAGGTTTACCTGTGCTTACCTCTGGCCAAGGCAGAGAACGAGACACTTCTGGCTTCACAGTGGACAAACAGAACTGAACCTCTAAGCCATCCAAAAGGACCCCTAATTGGGCACTCTCTTCCCATGATACAGAAGAGTGTTGTGGACAGTGGCCGGCCTCCTGAGGGGTGACACACAGACGGCCGTGGGCAGCTTGGGGCCTCAGCTCTCTGGGGTTCTGAAGGCCCTGCCTCCCTAAGGGGGCTAAGAAAACCTGCCCTGAGGCATTTGGCTAGCGTGGAACACACTGTTGGGCAAGGAGCCATGGGAGGACTGGGCCCACTTTGTGACAGCGTGGCCCGGTTTCTACTGAGACAACGTGCCCGCACCCACTGCCTGGGACAATACCCACCCCCTCCCACCGACGCCCGAGTCTGCATGAGGGGGTCAGACAGAGAAGGCCATGCTCTTTGCAAAGATATGGTTTCTATCTTAAATTAATATATTGCATTTGGGGGGAAGGGAACTCATAAAAGAAGAAAATAAAAATTGTACCCAACCCCTCGCTCTGCCCATTAAAAACTCTGGCTTTGTTTACAGTCTTTTAGAATATACAGTCTGTACAGGTTTTATACTCAAAGTCTTTCCTGTAGCATTGATCGCACCATGGTCACCCTTAAATCTTAAAAAATAATGATGGGGGGTTGTTGCGCCAGGGTGGCTCTGTCGCCTGAGTATCTGACTTTTGGTTTTGGCTCAGGTCATGATCGTGGGGCCATGGATCGAGCCCCATGTTGGGCTCCACGCTCAGTGCGGGGTCTGCTTGTCCCTCTCTCGCTGTTCGTGCCCCCCCAAAATAAACAAAAATTTTAAAAATAATAATGGTGCATAATATTCCATCATTTGGAAGAAAACAACTTTTATTTCTGGCTATAGAGGCTAACTCTGTTTTTCCATGATGGAAAACCTCATACGTCCGTCTCGTGCTCTTAGCAGACTGTGGCGCACTTGGAGCAACAGGAGAACATGGTGGAATGACAGCGTCATTGTTAAGGCTCTTGAGAAACATCACTGTTTTGCAGAAAGCTGCTCTCCAGTATGAGCTCCCACCGGGGAGGCGCACCCGCACAGGTCCGACGACAGTGAAAGGGGCAACATGAATTTGCATGATTGGCTTGGGGTCTCCAGTTTTGATGGAAACGGAAGCATTGTACATGTTTGCTGACCATGTGTGTTTCTGCCGTTGACTCACATTCTCTGTCCCTTTCCTTACAGACATCTCAGCCCTTTTATGAGCTTTTGCAATAGCGTTCCACATCAAAATACAATTCTTTGTGATATTTAGCATATCTTCCCAGTGTTACGGACAGCTACACTGAGTTCCAGTTTCTGCGGTCCGTCGCAATCCTCTCTTACTTTTTAACTCACATCTAAACCTTTATATCTACGCAGTCCTTCCCTCTCAAGATCTGAAGTTTATGTACGTCTTCGATGTGTATGTTAAATGCCTATAGACTTAATTTTGATATATGGGGAGAACTAGGAATTATCTTTAATCTTTTCCACATGGTTGGTCCTAACATCATTTGTGGACTGACCTCCCTTTCCTCACGGATCTTAACCATGTACTAGTTTTTTATCTATAGCATTTTTATTAGGGTCTGTGTTGGAGACTCTGTTACCCCCTCCATCTGCTGATGCTTTGACTGGGCTGTTGAAATTTTTATAATATCTTTGTTTTTCTTCTTTTCCCTCAACAATATAATACGTTTACTATAGTTCCTTCTCAAAATATTCTGGATCAAGCTACCAAAACTTCCTGCTTCAGGCCTCCTCCGATTAGAATTCTTGTTGATCAGAGCAAATGACAACTTTTCCCTGAGAAACCACTCTTTTAATTTTTCCCTGCTCATCCTGGTCTTGGGCTTTGGGATGGAGAAGCAAACAAGAGTGAGTATAGAGAGAGCTTGGGCCTCATGAGGTCACCTTGACAGGAAATTCATTTGAGTTGTCACCTTCTTCTTAAGGGTCATGTGCCTGTTGTTGCAAGAACGCAACAGCTTGCATTTAGCTTTGTCTCTGCCGTCTCCCAGCAGTGAGACACCCAAAATTGAAAATAGTAGCTGCTCATTCAAGAACACTTAGCAAAGGGACTGGGCTCTACTTGCAACTTTATCACGAAATTATCTCGGGCACACTGCTGTCGCACTCTGGAATTGTACCACACCATCTGTAAAATGAGGCTTCCAGACCGGACTGCCTTCCCGCTGTAATGCTGTGCAACTGGTCATAGGCAGCCCCATCCAAATCCTGCCTTTGTTTCCCTGAAGCCAGAATCTGTCAGAACTGTTCAATGGCTCTGAGTTCAGACATCTTCACATTTTCCAGAGCCTTCTTGCTTGGTGAACATTCCTTTCAAGATCCAAGGAAGAAAAGCACCCCAAAACGTGAAGCAGATAGAAAAGGATAGCTATCCAAGAGAAGAAGAAAGTTGTGTGTATGTTTCTCTCTCTCACTCATTAGTATGACTTCTGACTGATTCAAACATTTGTTACACTTTTCCTGGAAACTTAGAAGTTTAATTTGGAATACAGTCATGGAGAGAAAATTCTGCTGAGTATATAATGTAAAAATATGGTTGCTAATGAGTGCCATTGATTTAACAGGAAATAAGGAAGAAAAATACAAATTTTGGAAGAAAATAAGCAATTTCAAAATGTTTCCATTTGCTCCAAATCCAACTTCATTGCTTCAAGGGGTAGCTTGGAAATTCTTCTCATGAAAACGCAGTAAATATTACTGTAGACTGTTTTCTGGCCTGGAAGACGTGGGTAGAAATGACAGATTTCCTAGAACAACTTTTGGGAAATTTGTGTTGATGGTACCTCTAATTTTAAGTTCTTCATTCTTTCTTCCAGCAAAAACACACCAAGTCATTGCAACAACACAGAACAGAGTTGCAAGTTCCTGCTTCTATAATTAAAAAAAAAAAAAATCTTTTTGGTCTTTGTGTCCAGATCGTGTGTGTATGTGTGTGTTACATATGTTTTGAGATAGTTTGGGGACACACCACAAAAGAATCTCCTTCTTCCCTACTAGAATTCCTACTAGGAATTCTTGATTTTACACCATTAATGGGCATTTTCAAAACATTAAGCACCAGGTTTGAAGTCTACAAATAAAATGCAAGGCAGATGCCGTGTTTACGCTCGCATTAACACTTCATAAGCAGTTCATTAAACTGATAACACTTTAAACAGTAACACTGGCTCTTTCAGACTCTCTCAGCCTGTAATTGTCCCGAGGCACCAAATGAACCCTTTCTAGGCTGGGAACCACAGGAATTTACATTCTTGACGTGTGTCTCTTAATTATGGACACCCTGGGCCCTGGCCGATTCAGAGAGGGCCGGGCTCAGGCCAGCACGGCCCACTGACTACAGGCACAGGCACAGGCCAGGGGCTGTCTGCTGGGGACACCGCACAGGGAAACGGGCCTCGGGACAGGGCCAGGGCGGCCGCCGGAACAAAGTCACCCCACGACTTTCCTGAAACACTTCAACTGGCTTTGTGCTGACCCTCTCTGACCAGAAACCAGTTTTCCAAGGACCCATCTCCCCGTTCATTTCTAGTGAGTTTCCTTTCTAGAAGCAGCAATCCCCACAGCCCCAGTCCTCTCTAGAAACGGGAGATCCTGTGTAGGCCTTCTCCCTGGCATGAACTTCTAGGGCCCGAGGGGCTGTGTTATCAGAGCGGACGTGGACCAGCGGGCACTTCAGTCCTCTTTCAGGAACGACATCAGGATGACCTGTCCCATTGCCATTGTGGGAGCTCTGCATGCCCCTCACTGAATTTCACAACCAGGAGGTTCTTCCTGTTTGGGAAAATGACACCAAAGCCGGCCTGGCCACAAAGGGATGATGATTTCAGATCCCCCCGGGACTTGAGCGCAGGGCGCCCGCCCCAGTAAGACTTTTCTAGCATCATCTCCCTCATCCTGCCAACTGGTCGGGACTCTTGTTATCCTCACTTTGCAAAAGAGGAAAGGGAAGCAAAGGCGGAGACAGAATTGGAACTCAAGTCCACCCGGCTCCCACGACAGGGCTGTGGCCTCTACGCCATGGCCCCCTCTGAGGGCACGGGGTGTTCTGGGCAGTGAGTTAGAGGCTCTCAAAGCCCGGTTCCTGGAGTTTCAGCCCGAAGGCAGTGAGAACCCGGCTCCTGTCACCCCTCCTGCCAGGCAAGGGCCGCTGCCCGGAGTTCCCAGGCCTGCAGCCCTGGGGCTGATCTCCAGCTCTGTGGAACTGATGGTAACTGATCGGTAACAGGTGAGTTGCTGATGGGTAATTAACCTCAGCGAGGTTTCGGCGAGCATTCTTCCCAGAGCTGGGGGCCCACGGCCCTTCGGAGGCGGGAACCGAACCAGGAATCCCGGGCGTGGAGTCGGGCCCAGGAGTCCGCAGCTAGCGCGCTGCAGGCCTGGACACGCGGAGCCCGCGGCCGGGCGCACAGCGCCATCGCGTGGCTGGAGTGGGAAGCGCAGCTGAGACCACGCGCTCAAACCCTCTCCGGGACCAGTGAGTTAGTTGGGTGATGCCTGGTTGGGGAAGGACCAAACCGTCCTTTTGGGAACATCCCTTGATCTCCAGCTCTAGGCTCAGGCGGTCCGTGTGGCTGTAACAGCAGGAGGAACTGCGCGGTGAGGTCCTGCTCAGAGGGGACACTTTGGTCAGTCCTGAAGTCTTCCGTGGAAGAAGCAAGCCCTCCACCCCCGACCCCAGGTGGGGCAATGGATTTATTTCTCCTGAAGAAAGGAGCAAAGGATCCCGAGAACCCTTTAGCGGTCAGGGGAAGCCCCTGGGCTCCTTCTCAAAACATTGGCAAACACATAAAATAAGGTACACAGAATTACGAAGCAACCAATTATACTAAAACACAGTCCCCAAAATATTTTCTTAAATTGTGACATAGTCGTGTTCTCTGTTAATACACGATGTAGCAAGATCTACAGACCAGAATGCTAGCTATTGTTATTCCGTATGGTGATGCACACACATGGTATTTCGAGACAAGTGCACCAACAGGGAAAATAGCCATGATTTCTGCCAGTGACAAAGTCACAGGCTCTGCGGATATGCTGTGACGAATTGCCTGTGTTCATAATTGAAGAAAATGTTAAATTTCTATGAGAGGTTAGGGAAAGGAATCACAGAGTCCCTGGATTTCATCCAGGGGCGACTTGGTGAAGAAGCTGGTGGGTGAGCAGCTTAATTAACAAGTAAACAAACAGGGTGAGTGTAGATGGTGCCGGACGCTTTGCGGGAAATCAGCAGGGGGCGATGGTCCCGGGAGGGCCCGCACGAGAATTCTTAAGAGGCTCTTGCAGTGGCGGGCAGTGGCCACCAGGGGGCGCAGGTAAACCCACAAACCGCACAGTCTGCACCTTGGACTCCCTCCCGCCTGCAGGACGGGTCTTTGACCGCAGTGCCCCGAATTCCTAACGCCTGGGTTCAGTTCCATAGGGCGGATAGCAGAGGTCCCGAATGTAACCTGAAGCCCAGGATCTCCGACTCTCTTTGGGAATCAGGCTCCTTAAGGTTTGCAGAACCCCCTGAGCCTTCCAGGTTTGTGATTCCTCGGGGTCCCCCTACGCTGGCAGGTGAGGGACCTCTGTTCTCCTCCTCGGAGTCCAGTCCAGGGGGCATTTGTGGGGGGGGGGGCTGGTGAGCTTAGGGCCAGGTCAGAGGCGGCCTTTGTAGTTGGGTACGAACCAGTGTGGCAAGCTTGCGGGGTGATGTCAGGGGCTGGCACCGGCAGCGAACAACTTTGTTGACAAGAAGATTAATTAGACAAATGTAGCGCCCATCAGTAACGGCCTCCGCCTCCTCCGGGGTCAGCTCCAGTCAAGCCCTCGCTAGAGGTTCTTTTTTCTTCTTCTTCTTCATCTTTTTAAAAGAAAGCTTCATCTGCTAACAAGGCAGCCAAAAAACAATTCAAGGCGTGCCAGCGAGCAAGTACGTACAAGCAGGGTCTGCGGCGAAGCCTCCTGCCAGGCCTTGGGCTGGCCCAGCCTGGGAGCCAGCTGGGGCCTCTTCCTTCTACCTGTACAGACCCGACCCCAGGAAGCGTGTTGAGCCCTGAATCCTTCCTCGCGAGGGGGGACGCCCTGTCTGGGAGCCTCTCGGTCTCTCTTCCTCTCTGCCTTTCATGAGCGTGTGGCCCAGAGAGGGGCTGGCCGCCCACCATGCCGGGGCTTCAAGACCTGAGGCTTCCGCCACCTGCCCCTTGCCTTTCAAACACCCTCTTTGTCCAGCAGGCGCCGTGTCCCATTGTCTCGGTCTGGGAAGTGACAGGCATCCGCTGAGTCGCGGTGGCCCCATTCGTCATTCAGCAGATACTCTCCAAGCCTATTAAATGCCGGCAACACTGGCGAGGGAGGAGTGGTCTTGACACATCAGGCCCTTGCCTGGGGCCGTGGAGGGGGCTTACATTCCAGAGGGAGGCAGAGCCGTGAGTAAAATAAATACAAGAACGAGCTAGCCGGTGCCTGTGGTAAAGGCCAAGAAGGAGCTCCAGGAGGAGATGCGGTGGAGAGGGCCTGGAGGTGGCAGCCATTTTGGAAGGGGCGTCCCTGAAATTGCAGTTGGGACCCAGGGAGGGAGGGGATCTGCGTGGGGAGAGCTGGCTGTTCTTCAGTCCTGGGAGACAGGAGTCTGGTGGTGTCCGGGGCGGGAACGCTTGGTGAAGACCAGTTGACTGGATGAATAGAAAACGATTTCCAAGCTGTACCTCTCACCCTTTAGTGCACATCTGAATCTTCTCGGGCACTTGTTAAAATACTCGCCAGGCTGCCAGAGACTCGAGAAAGCCCTTGCGTAGCTGGGGGTGCCCAAAGCTAGTGCCGCCTTCAGCAGGCTGTGCTGGGAGCTTTTCATAACCCAGGCCCTTCACCTCCCACCCTGCCGACAGCATCCAGGCCTGGCCTGGGACGGGGGACGGGGGCATCCCAGCCTCAGCGTGGCCAAGACACGAGCCCACCCAAGGCCTGTAGCCCCAGCCGCCTTGGAAGTGACAAATGCATCTGGCCTTCTCCTTAAGGGGGCGGGGAGGGGTCTCTGAGAGCCTCCTAGGGCTGGGGGCAGAGCTGGAGGGCCACTGAATGGTCCTGTCAACCACCACCCCTCCCAGAGACTCCCTAAATCTCCATGGGGCCCTCTGAGCCCTGGGGCTCTGACCCCACATCCTTTTCCTCTCAGGAAGAATTGAGAATCGCACCTGTGGGAATCAGGGCAGCAGCTGGGAGCCCGGGGGCTGAGGAGGACATGCCCACACATAGGGACCCCAAGGCGTATAGGGGAGAGGCTGGGCCTTCGAGGGGTGCAGTGTGCTGATGGGCACTGAACACGGGGTCTTCAAGGGAGGAGCAGGCAGCATGGGCACCCCTGAGGCGGGCTTGGCCAACGACCCTGGCGGGAGGGGGAGGACGTGCCTGCTTCCAGGGTAAGGCCTCCCAGGACAGGGACGCGCCTCCTGTGCCCTTCATCCTGACCTCCCAGAGTTCGTCTTGGGTACCTGGAGCCTTGACCCACCCCCAGGCCTGTGTGGACCTCTCTCCTGTAGGTGGCAGCACAGCCGGCTGTGTGAGTGGTGGGGATGGACAGGACTTGGATGTGTGCGGCTGCGGGTACACGTGCATGAGCACTCACACGCGTTCACGTGGCCCCTGGTGGCCCAGCAGAGCGCTGGGGGTGAACCTCAAAGGGGGCGGGTCGATGTCCAGCTCTCTGCACTGCTTGTTCTGAGAGGCAACTCTTGAGATTTCTAAATTTAAACCTGGCCTTCCAGATGACATGGAAGACGTAGTTATCAAGGTAGAAAAATAACATATGTCTTATCTACCAGCTTGTTATCTTGATTAATGCCTTTTCAGTAACAGGCACACACGTTTTGCTCTTGGGCCTCCCAAACATCAGGATGCTCAGAGACAGTTGGAGGAAGTTACCAGAAACAAGGAATGCTCCTTCCGGAGGGTGAGTGATTCTGAGGACAGAGACAGGAGATTTCCAGTCTTGGCCTGGGCTCTGGTCTTCTCTGCACCCAGGCTTAACCTCGACGCACTGCTCTTCCAGGTGTGGCTGGGGAAGACTGGCCTGAGTCTCGTGGGAGCCTAACACGCACATCCCAGGGCCACCACCAGACCTGATGAGTGGGGTCAGGGGACTCAGAGTCCCTGGGGAGTGGGCCCACACCAGCAGATCCACACTTGGGAAAGGAGCATGGGGCGCTCTGTTTGAAGACCTGCTGGATGGGGGCCAGACCAGAATCATGAGCTGTCTCTGACTAGATGTTTGGGGACCCCGGGGCAAATATTCGTAGGGAACTCTTTTCCAGCTGCACATGGAGGGGGTTTAAACTCATGGGGCCCAACTCAAACCATTCACATCCTTCCCACACCCAGGCCTCTTCTCAGCCCCCGCCCCCCCTCCGCCCCCGAGACCCATGGCAGAAAACTAGCCTTCGAGGCCACCTGGCTGGGTTCTCTTCTAAGAGCAAACGCAAAACTCACAGTGGGACAGAGTGCTAGGCCTGGGCCTTATCCTGAGCCTGTGGCAATGTGTGGCCATGGGCCCTTTCTCCCTCTCCGGGCCTCATTTTTCCCTGTGTGCAGGACTGTAAAGGTGGTTTAGTACCACCTGTGACCACTACAAAGGTTTCCATGTGAAGCATCAATTTACCGCTCCAAGTGACAAGAAAGCGCAAATGGATTAGGACTTTTTTTTTTTTTTTGGTCCTTTGGTTAATGTCTTTCGGAGTGCGGAGCTGCCAGATGGTAGACCCAGCAGAAGACACTCCAGTGGCCTACAGAGTTCAGTGGAGGGGTTGAGCCGCCCAAGGAACTCCATTTCCCAAACTCTGCTGCCCCCTGCTGTCCAGTGCTGGCTAGGACATGCTGACCGGGCAGCCCCGGGCCACCTTCCCAGGCGGTTCTTTAAAAAGGACCCGGGATTTCCTCCAGGCCACACCACAGGGCTGCTGCTCCCCTCCCCCAATCGGCGGGGCAGAGTGGATGGCTCCCGATCCTTCACAGGGGATGCCAGGACCAGCAGCGTCAGCGGTCCCAGGGAACGGACTAGGAAGGCAGCCGTCTCAGCCTCCTGCTGAGATCTTCTGTTAGAAATTGTGGATAGGGCTCGGGGCTCAACATTTTGGTAAGCCCTCCCAGTGATGCTGACGCACAGGCTGGAGGAGAACTTTTGCTCTCTCTTTGGAAACGAAGTCCGGAGGGAAAATAGTATATATGTATTTTAACTGAATGGTACACCTTCAAAATTAAGATATGAAGAAATGTAGGAGCTTATTTTCATATTTGGGAAGACCAGTGCTCTGAGAACATCAGGGTCCCCACATCACACAGGTGGGCTCGGTTGGAGCTTTTGCAGAGAGCAAGACTCCTCGGGGACAAACGTTTAAGAAGTTCTTCTCTGATCTAGGTGACAGGTGTGCCGCTCTAGCCGGTGAGAAAGAGCCTCCGCTGTCCAGCAGGGTTTCTGCGTTTCAACGGGATGCATCTGATGGCCAACGACATCAGGGACAGGGATTTGGACTTTCAGACAGTCCTGATCCGAGTGCATTCACCTGCGCACTTAGTGACTTTACTCAGCACTCACCATGTGTTCTAAAGACGGAGCTAACCCTGGGGCACTGGATTCCTACCCTTGCGGAGGCAGCCCAATGGGGAAGACAGACGGTAGACCAGAAACTGCACCTGAGAAACAGCGGACACGAACGGGTCCCAGCTGGAATCGGAACTGTGATGAGGCTGTTCTACAGGTGCTGGTAGGCAGAGGGCACCGCTGAGCAGAAGGGAGGCTTGTAAAGCCCTGTGATGGATGGCACAACCTCTGAGGGAGGTGGTCCTGGGGTTGTTGGGGAGCGTGGGACACGGGAGACTCCACCTCCTCCCTCCCCCACCCCGTGGCCTGCAGGGGGATCCTCGAGGAAAGACATCGCACAGGTTGGGGATTGGCCGGCTGAGTCTTTTTGTCATCAGAATTAAACAATACAGTATTACTAATTATGGGGAAATTTTTATTGTTAAAAAATTTAGAAAATATAGATAATATTGATAAGGTGAACATTTTAAACCACCCAGAATCCCACCACGTAGACATAACTGCCAACAAGTTTGTTGCAGAGGTTTGACTTTTTTTGATGTCATTATATGTGATACTACATTACATTATATTAATTACATAAGTGGGGGGAGGGGCAGAGGCAGAGAGACTCTTAAGCAGGCTCCAAACTCCGCATGGAGGCCAACACGGGGCTTGACCTCATCACCCCAAGATCACGACCTGAGCCAATAATCAAGAATCCAACACTTAATCGACTGAGCCACCCAGGCACCACAGTAATTCGCATTTAAATTTTTTTTTCATTTTGATTCAATTAATTAATATGTAATATATTATTGGCTTCAGAGGTCCAGACCTGGGATTCATCTGTCTTATATGATACCCAGTGTTCATTACATCACGTGTCCTCCTTCACGTCCAACACCCAGCTAGTCATTCGCTTTTTACGTGAAGGGCGTGAAGACTTTCTTTCGCCCTCTGTTCACCCGCAGACACCACTCTGTAGCACTGGCCATGCAGGTGCCTCCAGTGTCGTTCCATTCTGACACCTGCCAGGTTGTCCTCCCACAGCTCCCGAGTGTAGTCTGGACTGGAGGGATTTTCCTTATTGAAAGTAAGGTCACTTTGGGGCGCCTGGGTGATTCAGTCATGGTAAAGCGGCTTTCACCTCAGGTCATGATCCCAGGGTCGCGGGATCAAGTCCCTCGTTGGGCTCCCTGCTCAGTGGGGAGCGTGTTTCTCCCTCTGTCCCTACTTCTGCTTGTGATCTCTCTCTCACTCTCTCGAATAAACCAATAAAATCTCTTTTTAAAAAAGAAGACACGGGGCGCCTGGGTGGCTCAGTGGGTTAAGCCTCTGCTTTCGGCTCAGGTCATGATCTCAGGGTCCTGCGATCGAGCCCCGCATCAGGCTCTCTGCTCAGCGAAGAGCCTGCTTCCCTTCCTCTCTCTCTGCCTACTTGTGATCTCTCTGTCAAATAAATAAATAAAATCTTTAAAAAACATTAAAAAGAATACAGTATAGTCACTGTAAAAAGACAGTGGCAGTGCCCTGGGGGCTTTGAAGTGAAAATGATCCTATGCTCAGAGATGATAATGCCCCGAGGGCCAGGAGAGCAGAGAATTTGGATCTAAGAGGTCCAGGCGGGAGGAGGGCAGCGACTGGGAGAGGAGGGTGAGGAGGTGAGGTCACACTGCGAGAGCCAGAGCTGGCAGGAGCCTGGGAGGGGAGCAGAGAGGTGGGGACGAGGCTTTCACCACCCAGGACCACTCTGAGGGGCATTCAAGATGTCAACATCAGTAACAAGGACCAAAGCCTCCTCCCCGCAGGCTGTGCCGATCATCGGTGAAGCCATGTGCCAGCCCCGTGTCCAGGACCAGGTACAGCCTTCCCCCAAGGCCCTGGGGACCACGGGGCAGGCGTGAGGAGGGTGGAAGCTGCCCCCAGGCCAAGAGCTAGCTGGAAGCAGCGTGGGAGCGTTTGCTGGGGAGCGGCGGGCAGGGTGAGCTCAGACACACAGACAGGTCTGGGGGCAGGAGGACGCCCAGAAAGCCAGCGTCCGTCCGCACCGCACTGCGCAGTCTGCTGCACTCCACCAGCATCCGCTGCACCCGAACGCTGAAGGGGAGGAATTTCAGATCGCAGAGCAAGATGCCTGATTCCGCCAGCGCGACAGGAAGCACGCCGTTCCGACTCCCGACGCCGCGCCCCTGCTCCTCTCCCCCACCCCGTCCCTGCAATGAGCCTGGAGAATGGGCCCACGAGGCTGTGGAGGGGCCAATGCGCCCCGATGCTGGGAAGGCGGCCCCTTCTAAGCCGGTGTGGGGGCCCTCTGAGGAATGGAGAGGTCGGCAGGGGCACGTCAGCTCTCACTCCAACAGGAGGACAGGAGAGGGATAAGCAAAGTACCCTCAACCCTGACAGCAGGATAAAATGGTCTGGGCACCGTGCAGACCTCAGACGCTCACACCCCGCCCCTCGGTCCTCCAAGTGCACAAGGCTGCAGGGTCGTGCATACTGATACAATTGCACCTACAGCTCAGGTGACCGGGCACGAGGCAGAAACACCTGGGACACAGGCTAGCAGCCCAAGCGTGGCGGGGGGCAGGGGACCGTGCCCCGCAGGCAGCGCAGTAGGACCAAGGTGTTCCCAAGAGCTGAGTATCTTCCAGCTCTTTGCTTGTAAACATAGGGAAGTTACCAAGTAAAGCCCCGTGCTGGTACTTTCCTGGTTCTACGACTGTGAGAGTCACAGACTGTCGGCACCAGGGCCGATTTCGGCTCAGGGGTGTATTTTGTTCGGCTTGCACGGAATTTTTTTTTTTTTCCTAAATCAAGCCAACACTTAAAAGTCTGGATATTCTGTGAAGTTATTTGGACTTTCAGCTTCTTTTGAAACTTCAGATCTGACACTCGGGGCCTCTGTCTCCTGCTACGAACCTTCCTTCCTGAGCCTGGGGCCCCCAGACCCCTCACAACCGTGCCCTGCCTGTCTCGTTCACGCTTGTGACTGACCCCCTCCCCGCCTCCTTCGCAGCATTCGATTTTCTGATTTGTTCTAGAGCCTGTGGGACCCTGTTATCTGTAAAATAAAAAGTTTTGGTGCATCTGAACTCAGTCTATACTAAAATCAAGCAACACAAATCAAGCTGCAGTAGAAACACGTGCACATTTCATCCCACCCCTGAGCCAGCGACACTGTATGTTCTCATCTTTTAAATACGATAGCCACAAATCTGGGGGGTGGGGGGAAGCCATAGACTTCAACACTATGGGTCATTTCCAAGTGCCCTAGTGCCCTGTTAGACACCATGAGGAGGAGTGGAAGGGGAGCATCGTGGGAACTGGTGGAAGATCGGACCATGACACGCCTTCGCTGAGTGGGGAGGAAGGTGCCTGGCCTGCCAGTTCCTGCCCAGCCGGCTATGGGCTGTGGCCCGCTCAGTGGAGGTACCAGGGACACTGGAAACTTACCCCCTTCTTTAAGAATGGTCTAAAATGGTTTTTTTTCTGTGTTTAAGAGGTGACGGAAAGGTTGTGAACCTACGTGGACCTTTCAGTGGACAGAGTGGGGTTAGGGACCCTGAAAGGCTCCTTATGCTAAAAAGAGTCAACTAGAAATCGACCAGCCCTCCCAAGGCCCATTTGGGATCATCTCAGTCCACAGCTGGATCAACGTAACCCGGGATTGCTAGGACATCTCCCTTGGCTGCCTGGGAAAGGCTAAAGGAAAACCCCTGGAGGAAGACAGCCCCATCCAAAGCTTCAAACTACATGAAGTTTTTTATATAGAACATCTGACCATCAAAGATTATCAGGCATATCAAAGACTGACAGGGGCTTCTCCGTAGAAATCGTGGCTGCAGGAAGCTGATGGAGGGTCTTCAGAAAGAAAATGATCACCAGGCTGGACCATGCAGTGAAATATCCTTAAAATAACGGAGCTCAGAGATGTTTGTTTAAACTGGGTTATGGGTACACAGAGGTTCATTACATTGTTTTCTCTATTTTTGTATGCCTGAAATGTTCCCCAGAAGAAATGGAAGCAAAATGAAGACAGTGAAGACAGAGGGAAGCGGAGAGAATTCATTACCGGTAGACATAGAGTAAAGACCCCAGTGGAAGGTGTTCTTCAGGGAGAGGGAGAGGGTCCAGACGGCAGTTGGGTAAGACAGGAAGAGCCCATCCTGACGTGGGCAAGTCTAAATGGATACTGACCACGTAAAACAGTAATTATGTCTTGAGGAGGTCTGCAAACACATAGAATTAAAATACATGTAACAATACCTCCTGAGCCAGAAGAGGGATCAGCAGAATTAGCACGTTCTAAAGTCCTTTTCACTGTCCGGAAAGTGGAAAGAATACTAATTTATGTTAGACTTTAATAACGAGTCAGGATGAGTGTTGTAATCCCCCAGATAATTGTGAAATGAATAGAATATATAAGTAACAATATAATAGTGGGGAAATGCGATATTAAAAAATACTCATCCCAAAGTCCAGGGAGTGGGGGGAAAAGATATAAAATGAACAGGGAAAGTTGAAAACAGTGAAGATGGCGGATACCCACTGCATCGCATGGAGTCACGCCGCTGTGTGTGAGTGGTCTAGGACTCCGACTGAAAGAGTAAAAAAATAAAAAACGCAAGTCCATGGTGCTTAGAAGGGACACCCCTTAAACATAAAACTCTCCAGGCTCGGGGGACACGAAAAACAATGCAGTTGTACTCATCACCAGCACAGTGGATCCGTAAAGAAGGAAGCAAAGGGGCCCCAGAAACGTAGTATATGGACCCAACAGCCTGTCATGGCAGGAACCTCGCCCTCTAGTAACACATGGCCCGTGGCTGTCCCGGACCCCGACCCATCACGAAGCAGCAGGTGTATGGACACCTGTAGCAAATGCTAGAGATGCCGTCTGGATGAGACCCACCTTGTCTTCCTGGGGCCTCCAGTCCGGGAGAGGAGACCGACTGAAGAATGCGGCATTACGGAGTTGAGCAGAAGATCTTGTAAGCTCAGAGGCGTGAGATGGGGAGGGGGGCAGCTGAGGCAGGAAGGGCATGGGAGACGGCAAGAGTGACGCCGTGGTGCCAGAAACGACCAGTATGTTGGCCGGTTGATTAAGTCACAAAGTGCAAATGGCAGGTGCTGAGTGGGAGAGGTTCACTGAGGACCTTTTGTGTCATTTGAAAGTGAACTGTTTGCAGGGAGAGACTTAGCGAAGGGTTCCCAGCTGGAAAATGGCATCATCCATTCATTTATGGGGCAGGCTGGAGGAGCAGGGTGGTTTATTTTTGTTGTTGTTGTTGTTGTTGTTTTGCACCTGGAAGAGAAAGCCTTGGCAGGAAAGAAGGAAGGGAGGGAGGTCCGCACTGCCAAAGTGCAGAAGAGCACGATCAGGCAGGAGCAGGCAGAACGTGGTAAGGACCGTGATCAAATAGCTTTAGGAATCTTAAATTCCATAATCCTTGGCTTAAAGGGGTACAACATGTATCTGGCATATTAAAGGCCTTGAGAAGGTCTACAATAAAAAAGAACTTACTTAACTGTATTTATTTTGGCATTTCCCAAACTTACTTGATTATGATGCTTTAAAAATGTTTATTAATATTTTGCAGGACATTATGGTTCCAAGGAACACAGACTGCGATATATTGGGGGGAAAAAAAATTCTTGGTTTTAGAAGCCTGGGAAAGTAAAACCACCAGAGTCCCACCTCTGGAATCTTCCCCAAGCCACAGTCATGGGTCTGGATGGTTTTGACGGCCACACAGGACTTTCCTGGGCTGTGGGCTTAGGAACTGTTGGAACTGTAGTTCCCTCTGATCAGCAGCAGGCAGCAGAAAGACGAGCCAGCATGTGTGGTGAGAGCTGCTGAGACCAGGGGCAGAACACAGAAGGCAGAGAGCCTGGCTCGGTAAAGTTGCTTGAAAATGAACTTTCTAGGTCCAGAGGTACAACTGGGAGCCTTTCTTTTCTTTCTGGAAAGCAGGGCCTGAGAAAAACAAATGCAAGCCAAAGGCCCTCTCCGCCAGGGGAGTGGAGCTGGAATTCCTACTATTCTGGGAGGAGGGGGTACAGGCCCTCCAACGGGGAGTACCTGAGGAATTCTGGGTCCTCGGTTTTGGTCAGTGGCAGCTAGTTCGTGTCCTAGGACCACTGTAACAGATCACCTCACACCTGGGGGCTGAAAGCAGCAGAAATGTATTCTCTCAGCTCTAGAGGCTGGTTGCCTGGCTTCCGGAGGCTTCCAGCCCTCCTTGGTGTTCCGAGTCTGTCTGTTGCATCCATCTAATCTCTTCCCAGGGCCACCTTCTCTGTGTGTCTCTGTGTCCTCTCCTCTTAGGGACACCAGACGTGGCTTGATGATCTAATCATCAAGGTCTACGAACACCCTATTTCCAAATAAGGACAGGTTCTGAGATTCCAGGAGACGGACATGCATCTCCCAGAATTCAGCCATTCACCATTCAGCTCCTACAGGAGAGCCAGCAGTCCCCTCTGTGGGCTCTGTGTGTGTCTCAGCCGTAGGCTCTCTCTCTGCCGGGATCCACTGGGTTCAATCCCGGTCCGAGGGTCCAGAGCTCAGGGGCTGGGCTGCCCACGCAGCCCCAAGACTCTCCAAGCATGGCTACTACTCTGTAAAAAGCCACTGGCTGCTCACCTCCCAAACATGGCCCTTCCATTTCCCTCCACTGCATCTGTGGTATAAGGATCAAGTTGCCACAACCATTGACAGTTCAAGGCCAAAAGACTGAGAGGTCAGTCACATGATCAAAGGGACAAAGCGGCAAATGCTTGGACCAGACCCAGGCTCACAAAGGGAGGTTTTCCCTGGCCCCCCATCTGGCCACTGGTCCTCCAAGGGCAGAAGTGAGCTGCTCCCGCCCTGTGCCTTCGGATGGGAGCTGGGTCTTTATGGATGATCAAACTAGCCTTTGCCCCTCTCTGGGAATGGGGCAGTGAGCTCCAGTTACTCTGCCTCAGTAGGGACTTACTTCTCCATTCAGTGTCCTAGTGGCCTCCAGCAGCTTCCTAAGGCTCAATTCTCACCTAGAAGGGCCAGCTGCCGAGTTATTGGGGACTGGGGAGGAGGGGGGAAGCAGGAAGGTGTGGAGGCAAGTGCCAGTGAAAGGGACAATGTCTGTGGAACGGTCTCTGGAGTCTCCCTCTCCCTCTGCAAATGCACACTGTGTCCCCACCACTCATCAGAAGCCCTGCCTGGTCTTAGTCTTTGTTCACAACACATGGGCCCACAAGGTTGTTGGAGATTCGTTGAGTGACTTTAATCCCACCAGGACTCCCAAGCAGACCAGGCAGTGGGAGCTGCTGAACAGGAGAATCACCGAGACCAGGGTTCCAAGGACCAGCCGTCCCAGGCCCTGCCCTACCGGACAGGGAGCAAACGCTGTCCTCTGCCTGCATCATATCTGGAAACGGAGCCACCTCCGAGGTGGCAGGAGGAAGCCACGTCTGTCCCAGAGCCTGTGATGGAAGGATGGAGCGGGCTCTGCACACGGACGTTTAGATTCAGCCGACAGGTGAGGTTTCAGTTCCCCCAAAGGACCTCCTATTCCGTAAAAAAAAAAAAGGACAGAAAATAGAGCAAGAGCATCCTTCGGCAGTTTCCTTACAAAAGGGAGAGTGCCCCCAGCCAAAACGGTATAACCTCTTTCAGGCCAATAAATCAACTCGGAGCATCCATTCAACACGTTTTTTAAAATAATGTTTTAAAAATCACATTCTTTCTAGTAGCTGATGGCTAAGAAGACAGTTCTTTAAATCCTGGCCCTGGTGATGGCTGGGCCTTGCTGTGCCTAGCTTGTGGACTGACGCTGGCCTCGCCCCAGATGAGGAGGGCGCTCAGGACTGCAGCTCAGCTGCAGAGGGAAGCCCTCAAAAACGTCCCCGATCACACGTTTACATGGCCAGGTGGAGGCCGTGCAGGCCGAGGCGTCAGGCAGGCCTGTGTCTTACCTCCCAGCTCTGTCACTTACGAGGAGGGTGACCAACGGTCCCGCGTCGCCTGACACATTCCGGTTTTCACATCCCAAATCCAGAGTCACAGGAAATTCCTCATTTGGGGACAGTCCAAGACAGAGGGTCACCCCAGTTGTCCCCAACATCTCTGAACCTTAGTTCCCCCTTCTGTGAGTGGGGGCAAGACTGTCAGCCACGAAGCTGACAGTCAGGGGACAGCCGGCGTGGCAGGGCGTGCAGATGTGCACTCAGCTTCCTGGGAGCCGAGACGCGTGGGCTCCCAGGGCGGCGCTTACCCACCAGAGCAGCCGCACCAGGGTCGCGCAGGTATTTCCCATCCCTGACTCATGTCTGCCTCCTCCTTTCCTCACTCCCTTCCATGTGTCTCAGCCAGCAGCAGTTTGCCAGTTTCCTCCCGAGCTCTTCCATTTGATCATATACTGCAGACTCGTCCATCCTTCACTTCCGGTCTCTGTTCCACTTCCCGGGTCCTCCAGCGGGATTCCGTGCATCAGACACCGGGCTCCCCGGCCCAGGATTCTCGCCCCAGTGTGGTCATACGGATTCACATCAGTGACGGCAGGCCCACCACCGGCTTAGGACGTTAGTATTCTGGGGCTCCTACCTGCCTGAAGTAGTAGGGCTTAAAGATGCTGCTCAGAGGTCAGAAGACTGGAACACAACGAGGGTTTTATCATAGCAGAACTGGTTAGGAGGTGTCTGGAATAAAACTGACATTTGCTTTAACATGTTGATATGAAACAGCTCTTGGATTTAAGTTTTTCTATCATCTACTAGTGCCTTTTATCTCAGAATTGTCAGGAATACAACTAAGGTCACCCCGGGTGGTTCACGTTGTACGTAGTTTCCTAGACCCAGCACCATGGGAAATTGGGCCTCTACGGGGAGCCAGGTGGGATGACACTGAAACAACCTCTTTCTGGAAAGAGGCTGGTCCACGTGCACCTGCTTACAGGCAAACCGCAAAGGGCTCCGTACTGATCTGCACCCAACAGGGCAGCCGGACACGTGAAAGTTCATCCCAAGCAAGCACGTGGGACCTTGAGCAGGAGTGGGTAAACTTTCCTGTAAGAGCCAGACATTTAAGTATTGTAGGCTTTTCAGGCCATATGGTCTCTGCTGCATCTACTTGTCCCTGTTGAATGAAAACAGCCACAAAGAACAGATGGGCATGACTGTTTCTGTAAAACTTTATTTACAAAATGGGCAGTGAGCTGGGATTTGCTCCCCAGGTCTGTCCGCAGACCCTTAACCTAGAGGGATGGTCACAGTGAAGAGGCCCCTTCCTGCGCCGCTCTGCCTCCTCCTTCTGCCTCCACATCAGCCCACTTTACTTCAGCTTTAAAAATACCGTTTAACTGCGGAGAAAATGGACTACAATTTTGAGGCAGTGACTGAGGAATGTCTTTTTATCTGATCTTAAAATTCTCAACTACCTGTTCCAGCCCAGTCTTTCTTAAGTAGTGCATCTCAGGGTCTGGAACAACCCTCTTCCCTAACAGCACTTGGTTGTGCTACATATAAACACGCAAGAAGGGAGGGCGCCCGGGTGGCTCAGGCCGGGCTCTCTGCTCCGCGAGGAGCCTGCTTCTCCTCCTCCTGCCGCTCCCCCTGCTCATGTTCTCTCTCTCTGTCAAATAAATATGGAAGAAAGGAAAGCTAAAACCACCCAAATTGCCTATGGAACCCAGAATGTCTCTCCTTCTCTGGTATTTAGAACAGTTAGCGTGACTCTTTCTTCTCAGTGTCCCCCCAAAAGTAAGGGGTGGCAGAAGTGTTTATTTGGACTTTTTACGGAAGAGAGCCAAACACTGGAGGAAAATACTTAAACTGCCTGAAGGGACTCATGTGAGAGCTTCAGAATCACGGGACATCCTGAGTGAGAGAAAAGAGGGGCTTTCCGGGGTTGTTTTCGGTGGGTCCTGCACAGCTGGAAAAGCAAACACACAGAAGGACCCTTTAAGGACAGGAAAGACAGCAGGACAATCTGCTTCCCCAAGTTCCCTCCGCCTGCCCAGCTGGTCTGATTCCCGCAGGTCTCAGATGTGAGTCCTAGAGCCCAGCTTCCTCCCTTCCCTTCTTTGAAAACAGCAACACCTTCAAGTGTCATCGACTCAAAACGCCTTTTCCTTTGAATGGCAAGGGTCCTCTCTTGCACAAATTGTTTGGGACCAGTCACATCGACTGCACGCAGAACGGGAACTGGAGGCCTACAGGCTGCTACCGTGCGCTCCTGGAGCACCTTGGCCTGCCAGAGCTTCACTGTTGCACAACCTGCAAGTCTGCACCTCCGTACTCCCCTTCCATCCTGCCCCACTGCTGAGGAGAATGTGATGCGGGGGTAATCACCGGCACCTAACACTGTCCTTGTGCAGGTGACGTCTCCAGGCAGCAAACAGCTGAGAGGGGAAGTGTTTTCATACCAAGGTCTGTTCCATGGACAAGCTGATTGGGAGAAGCAGCGCGGGATTGGCTCGTACAGACGCTGCTCTGATTTGCTCTATTTTAGAACAGAAGGTCCTGCTACCACTTTCAAAGCAATGAAAATATTTAAAGCGAGTCCAGCCAGGAGGAGGGGGTCACCCAGCAACCCCCCTCCACACCACGTCTTCAAGATCCGCTAGATGGGCTGCCGAGGGAGGGCCCAGGACCTGACGGCAACCCCATGGGTACGGCCACAGAGAGGGCCGCGCTGCTGCAAAGTCACTGTCACTCTCATCCCAGTCCTGGCTGTGGGTTTCACCCTGGGAAGCCTCCTCTGCTCATGCATTAATAACACGAGGTTCCTAACGATCCTTCGTGAAAAGACAGGCGAGGTGCAGCTGGGAACGTGATTCATCCTCGTTAGCCTCTGTCCCTGCACGCTCAGCTTCCGGCCCACAAGGTCCCCAGGGAGAGGGGCTCTCAGGTTGTCTGGATGGGACTTCCAGTTGTACTGTGACAGACTGGGTCTCTGTCTTGTGGTGACGAGCAGTGGCCGCCGTCCTACCCAGCTGGGCTGTGACGTACTTCAGGGCCTTGACGTCAGGCACGCAGCAGGTTTCCACCTCCAGCCCACCTCCAACCCCAGCAGGCGGTGCCTCACTACTTAGCTGTTGGCCTCAAATCCAAACATATTTAATTTTCAAAATACCCCACTCTAGAGTGAGATTTCTTTTCCCCTCTCTGCTTACTAAGGCCAGCATTCTTTTTCCCTTTAGGTAGCTGATGGCTGCATAAACAAAACATACACGGGCAATCATTTAACCACAGGCAATACAGACAGGGCTGCGTTTGCCCGTGGCCCTTAGGAATTCCAAGGTAACCCGCCCAGGCACAGAAAGGACCAGGAAAGTGAGCCAGTTACAGGACTAATGAATGCATCCTGGATTTCTTCTACAACTTTAGCCGAAGTGCCAGCCTGGGAACAGGCATTCCTAGAGTAAGCCCATCCCCTCCGTGGATCTCAGTTCCTTGTCAGAGTGGATGGTTGATGCCTAAGGGCAGAGGCCATGACTCTATTAAAAAATCCTAGCTCCTGGTGGGTGTGAGGAGATGCACCACCCTGGACACCCAGGAGGGGAGACAGGAATGCCACTCCCTCACCTCCCTCCAAGAGCCCTGCTCCCTTGGAAACTGAGGCAGGTCTGCCCACGGTGGGGGCGTTTGGTCCAATCCTGGGACTCCTTCTTGGAGGGTAAGAAGCTGGAATGACTCCTGAGAAGCTAGCATGGCCCCTGACCTCCTGCACAGCAGCTTGGGGAACACAAATGCCTGGTTGGAATTTCCTTTTTATTTATCATTTTGGTAAGTTATAGACAGGAATAATTTATAATAGTCACATCTCAGGTACTTCAGTTGTTGGACAAACACAAAGACAGAAAATTAAAGCACAGAGAATTCAAAAAGGTGGTTACTATAATACATCAAGAGTTAAAATTCAAAATACCCAAGACCCCACATATTAGAACAAAACATAAAGTTTAAAATTTCCCTATGAGCCTACGGGCCTGAAATTACAAAATTTAGCAACTGCCTAAAACAGAGAATCATGAGTTCTATGTTCTCAAGGTAAGAAACAAGGAATGCTTTGGTAAATCATCTTTACTACTGAAATACGCCTGCCACCTTTTGAATGATTGTATGTAACACAGGCACAACACAGATTTGAGAGTAAATCTCACAAACTTCTCTCACTATTAGATTTTTCAAATATCTTTCCATTCAGTCAATGAGAAAAACAATTCAGTCACCTGAATTTTAAGTTTAAAAAAATTAAAAGTATTTCCAGGGACTCTTAAAGCTGTCTCCAAAAGTATAAAATGTTCTACCCTTTCAAAATCTGAAACATTCGTGTTTTTTTCGGAGATAAACACAGGACGTGGGACTTGCTCCTAACTCTGTAAATGCTCATTTGCTGCTGTCCACGGCAGCCTCAGAAACGTGGGGAGCAGCTCACGGGGACCCCGGCAGGGACGGCATCGTCAGCAGCCCACACCATGACCTTGACCACCGCCAGACTGGCCCCCGTCCTGCTCGCAAGGCCAGGCTCCCCAGCACACATTGACTGGTCACTCTTCAGTCCGTTCTTGCTTGGGGGACCCCAGCTCACTCAATAAATCTCTGCCAGCTGCTCCAGCTTTTGAAGCAAAAAGAACCGCTCCCTGTTTAAAACCAAGGTTCTTCAAACTTCGGGCATAATCTGCGTATATAGCAGAGATGAGTTTCTGTAAGCCACAGTTAAGGAAAAGAAGGCCAGAGAGAGATGTGATTACACGCCACCACGCTCCCACAGGCAGGAAAAAACCAGCTCTGTGGGGCTACTCAGAGGGACAAGGGGGCCCACAGGAGGGCAGCAGGAGACGAGAACAACATAGCCGAGCATGGGCACCCTTCCTGGGGGAGGGTGATTCCTGGTTGGGGGAGGCGAGGTCTCAGTCTGCAATGTCACCCACTACACTTTGCAGAAGCTGAGTACAAAGCACCTCCTTCTAGAAAATCCAGCTAACATCCTCCTAGACTACCTCAAAGCCTAACACAACTAAAGACTACACAAAGAAAGAGGACTCACGTGCACACTGTCTGGCATCGGAAAGGCTGAGCCGTGGGTGGTCTGGGGGCAGACACCGCTCAGCGAGAGCTTCTGAGGACAAAGCCTGCCTGGAGGCGTTGGGTTTCGGGCAGCCCTGTTTCCCTGACGTTCCAAGCAGCCCCTTCCAACTAGAGGCAGCTCTACCAGTGCCTGCCTATGGGACACTAATGAAATTCAAGTTCAGTTTCATTTTCTATAACAAACAAAACAACATACACACAGAAGAGCAAGTATCTGATGTGTAGAAATGAAGATGTGAGGCGAACAAGCGAGACTCAGCAAACTCAAGCAACTGACCCTTTCAAAGAGAAATGCGGGACTCAAGAGGCGCTGGCAGCCGGCCACTGGGCCCTGCCTGCGTGACACGTATCTTTGAAGTGCTGAGTCTGGTTCCACATTAGACTGTCACTGTGGATAACAATGGCTTTTTTATTTATTCCAGAATGTATATTCCAGATAAATATATAAATTTTTATATATTGTGTTATATATTTTATATATATTTATATATATTTTATATATTTTTTTATTTCATGGAGTGCATTCTCTTAAATAGTACTGTTTTGAAGTATCAGGCTCCTACACCTTTCCTAAATTATTTCCTTTATCTTTTTTTACGTTCAAACAAACCTTCACAAAATTCGGAGTCCCATCCCTTTACAGCCTCTGCTGCCTCCCCATCCGTCTTAGAGCTGATGCCAGCAACGCACCCATTTTCTTCCTGGTTCTCGGTCATTTCTCGCTCTTCTGTGACTCTGGCAAATCTGAGTGTGGCTCGTCCCTGATATGACACAGTTCTTGCCCAGGCAGTACGACTAAGAGGAACCCACATGTGCCGTCTGTCTGCTCCTTGGCATAACCATCCCAACAAAGGATATCCGTGTCCTCAGTGACCCCGACCGCGCCGTACTTGAGACAGGCCTCCACAAACAAGGCAGCTCTATCGAAGTATCTCATGCTGCTCAAGAGAACACAGGGAGTCAGGCTTCGTGATTTACCGCGTTTGGGGGAAGACCCACCTGAGGGCGTATCTCCAAATAAAGAGTTGTACCCCTTCTCCCTGAAAACCTGAGTGCCAGTAAGTTACGCGAGCACCCTTCCAAGCCCTGGCTCACAGAAGAAAGCAGGGGACAATATTCATGTCCCTAACCTCGGGCTCTTTCTTCTTTTTTAAAGATTTTATTTTTTATTTGAGAGAGAGCTGGGGAAGGAGCAGAGGGAGAGGAACAACCAGACTCCATGCTGAGTGCAGAGCCTGATGCGGGGCTCGATCTCACCACCCTGAGACCATGACCTGAGCTGAAATTAAGAGGCAGATGCTTAATCGACTGAGCCACCTGGCACCCCAGCCCCAGGCTCTTTCTAACTAATATTTACAAAAACTGTAACATGGTTGAAATATACACAAATCCACGGAGATAAGACAAGTATCCAAACACCCACTGTCCAGATTTAACACAGAGTCTTTTGCCATATTTGCCTCAACATCCCTTAGTTTTAGATAAATAAAATAAAATGTCCCCTCAGTACTAGGTATTATTTTCAGAGGGGACATCTCCCACTGGCAACACTCTCTGCCATCCTTCCGACTGCTCTCTACCCTTCCTCTCAACTGCTCCTGAAGACTTCTTTTACATTCTTTTTAAATAGACACCTGTTAGGTTTGGAGAATATACTGGTAGGAAAACAGAGCTCCTAGGCCAAATGAAGACAACTTAACATGGACTATGACTGTTCCATTCTCTGCAGAGGTATTTTTTTGTTTTGTTTTGTTTTTAAATAACCCTAAAAGGTAAGTTTCTCCGTTCACTCCGCACACTGAGTGCTCCATCCCTCCAGCAGAGACTCAACAGAGCACGAAGCAGTCCGTCACCCCGACCAAGGCGCGCAGCACTCTGGGTGTACCTGTGAAGTGTCTCGGCCACCGTGAAAAAGCAGCCCAGGGAGAGGAGGACCAGGAGGGCCTTTGACTTCTGGTTGACTTGTGGAGAGCAAAGATGGTCCACCCAGCGCTTTAAAACATCGGCGCACTCTTCAGAGCTTAAACGGACCTGAGAGAGATGCCCACGTCAAAAACAAAGACGTCCTGCACTATGTAAAGAAAACCGTAACGGGATCAACATGGGATCTGCGCCTGTGCGACCAACGCCAGGTGTGGCTTTGCGAGTGCATGCCCGGACCTTGCTGCTCACTGTGGGGAGCAGCGGTACCAACCCAGGCCTGCAGAGCCGGGGCCCTGGCAACATCTCAGGGCCAGAGTCTGGGCTCACACCCTAGCACCCCAGAAGGGAAAGAGGCCGGCTGCTTTCACTTACTTGTTACCGAAGACATCCATTGCTCCATAAGAAGAAATGTAATTTCTTCATAAAGGACGGGAGCCTTAGAGTTGCAAGAAAGTATCTGCATAGCAGCTTTGCAGCCAAAACACTGCTTCTCAATCACGAGTCCAAGTTCAAGACTGAACTCTACCCCACATGCTCAAGGCGCCTCAGGAAGTCACCTACCTTTGCCAGCCAAGCGGCCCGGTTCCACTCGCCGTACGTCTGCAGGTAGCGGCAGGCATCTGCGGCCTTGTCTATCAGGCAGAGCAGCTGCACCCCCTCTGGAAGACAGAACGGTAGCCCCCAGTTGACACCACGGCCCCGCGGAGTCAGGAGTGGAGGCGGCACCGCCACAGCCCCGACAGCAAAGCGGGAAAGCGTGGGCTCAGTGCTCTCGCCGTGTCAGCGGCCTGGCTTCATCCCCTCGGGCCTGTGCTCCTGGACAGTGTGACTACTGCCCCTTTCACACGAGAAATGGGTTCATACAGAAAAAAGGAAACAGCTATCTACATAATCAAATGCTTTGCTGGGAACGGGCCTGATTGTCCAGAGGACGCGCAAACACACCACAAAGCGTGCCTCACCTGCCAGCTTGCCATTGGCGATCATGTTAGTTGCCACCAGCTTAATGGTGCTCTGGGAGGGGCCCGAGGAGGTGACAGTTGTGACCAAACAGGCTTTCAGGGAGTCACAATAATAATGCTGGTTATCCGCACTTGTTTCCAACAGCAACTGCACAGCTCTGTCTGTCTAATGAGAAAGAGTTTTTCTAATTATGAGACCATTTTCTTCCACCATAATCTTAGTGAATTTATAATTTGAACACTGAACTTAATAGCTTAGAGAAGACTTTCACTTTCAAAATTTGCTTGTCAATGCTTTGCTTATATATAGTGACCACAGTGTGTCTGCCTGCTTCTTTGGAACAAAGGCAAAACCACAGTCTGGTTAACACAGACGCTCAAGAAACTGCTTACTCTAGCTCTGCATCAATTCAGAGACACAAAACCAAAACAAACCAAACAGTCAGGTCTCATCTGACATTACACAAGCCAAAATCCTAAGCTAGTCAACCACAGATTTTTGTTTTCTCACAAGGTTTGTTGGTCTTTTGAAATAAAGCTGAAATTTACATGTATTCGTTCAGGGAAATACTATGATCTACTATCTGTGCGAGCATGTGTGTACGTGTGTGCATAATGCACATGATGCTCTGAAACGCGCATCAGCTAGCGATTCCAGGAGGCGTGAACGGAAGTGTAAAGACTGGCGTACTTGACCCAAGAGAAGTAGCTGGTCTGTGCATTTCCTTGTATGATCATAAGTTGACCGCTTTACTTCCTGTAGATTCACCCTTTCCAGCTGAAATTTCTAGGGTAGGAAAAGAAAAAAAGAAAAAATTGAGTCAATCCAAGACTTGAGTTAAATTTTACTATAATAAAATCCTTTTATAAATATTATTTTGCCTTCTGAAGTTATTAGCTAATCAACTTCACAACATAGTAAGAGTTTGATTAGAGAAATGTTGAAACGAATTCTCATCTGTGTGCGAGTCTGCCCGCATACAGAAGCCGGTCCTCCACGTACTGAAGGACTCCCCTGCAGTGAAAACAGGGTGAAAGTACCTTTTCAGAATAACAAATTCAAATTGAGTGAAAGAAATGTTTGTTATTTATAGAAAATAAAATTAGAGAATAATAGTGAATCTTCTAAGTTAACAATTTTAAGACAAAGAAAAAAATAAGGACTTAATAGTAAAATTCTAATGTGTATTAAAAAACTCAATGAGCATTTATGAGCTTTTCAAGTCCCGAGTGAGGCCTTTTTTAATGCAGTGGCGCCAACAGACTTATTTCTGTTATGTGCACCTTCACTTAGCTGGAAAGTTTCCCAAATTTAAGATACTTCTTACAAAGACGTAAGTCAACAAGATGGGAGCTTTAAAGAGTTTAATATATGCAACACAGTACCTGAAAATAGGCATTTTCACAGAGTATATCATAACATATATCCAGCGGGTTGTTCACTTTGTCCTGAGGCATAGTTTCTTTAGAGGCTGGGGTGCCTGCTGGCTTTTCGGGGGACAAGCTGTGTAGGTAGTGGGCAGCAACGGTCCAGAAGTGTAGCTCTGACTCATCGCCATAAAGCCTGAGAAGGGTGACAGCAAAGTCCCACTGAGCGCACACAGCAGACTTGGGCGTGGACGGGGGCTCTCCATAAAAGCCTCAGGGACCAGGAGCACAGCACTGCCCCATGAAAGACCATCTGGGATGCTGGCCTATGCCCGGCAGGGTGACAGAGGAAGCAGCCCATTCTCCAGCCCTATTACTGGGTCTCAGACAACCCAAGAGCCTGAGGGCACAGCCCCTTCACACCCACACCCACCTGTGCTGTGTTAAGGGCAACATGATGGTTCCAAGGCCTGGGCACTGATCTGTCAGGGCTGATCTGTCAGGGCTCCTGATTTGCCAGGAGCACACACACCTTTCAATCTGGACCAGAGCTTCACATTAAGGAAGAAGTTCCTCTGGGAAAATTTGCTAAATAAGGTATAGAAATATCTGCAATTTATTCTTTGGGGCATAATGGATGGAAATGTCTTTTTGGTAAGTGACAACTTGACCATTCAAAGAGGAAGTACAGATTATTGCCTCTAAATATAATTTACTGGTATAACTAAGGACATGCTCTTTGTAACTGATATTTTGAAACACAAATTTTAAAAAGTTGTCTGTAGGAGGCAGCCTTTTCAGTAGAGAAGGCCTAGATCTCACATTAAAAATGTGATTTTTTTTTTTCCTATTTGTATTACTAGTTTCAAAATTAACTGTAAAGCAAACATAAAGGATGAACTGATACGCTGTTCTAAAATCTAAAAGGGTTTGTTTGGTGTTAACTAAAAACCCTTAATAAGAGAAATGAGTTCCTCTGCAGTGCTGAAGTGCTGAAGTGCGGTGTCTCTCACAGAACGTGGACTGTTACCTTGAAACCAGCAGGCACCTCTGCGGGAGACTGAATTCCGGATCAAGCAAGAGCTTCTTGATGTCACTGAAAACAGGCATCCAGACAAAGGGAAGGCAAATTTTTTAATCGAACAATAAAGGAGATAAATCAGTATACTCTTGAAAGGGGAAATCCACTCAAAATTGTTAATCTACTTAAAGTTTTGCTATTCTTTTTTTTTTTTTTTTTTTTTTAATTTTTTTTTTTTTTATTTTTACAAAAACAGAGGGAACACAAGCAGGGGAGAATGGGAGAGGGAGAAGCAGGCTTCCTGCGGAGCAAGGAGGAGGGAACCTGATGCAGGGCTCAATCCCAGGACCCTGGGATCATGACCTGAGCCGAAGGTCACGACCGAGCCGAAGGTGGCTTAACAACTGAGCCACCCGGGCGCCCAAGTTTTGCTATTCCTGAAATATTTCGTTCTTTTTGAACTAGTTAGTATGCTTAGAACTGACAAAGGAAGTTACTTTGCCGTGACCCTGAAATGACAAATGTTTTAAAAGGCTCACAGTGGGTCTAGGCCTGGAGAACTGGTACCTGTCAACCATCACAGGGGGTGAGGCTCTGATTCTAGCTTACAGTCCCGCAAGAGTTTAACTCATGGTTTTGAAAACATGAACAGCTATCTCACTATAGGAATAAGAATGTCACGGTTGGCAAAATGACTTTGCTACTCATCAGAAACACTATGTACTTTAGAAAAGAGAGATTCAGAAACTATTCCAAAAAATATTTAAGGAAGAAAGACATATTTTTATAAATTGATATTCCTAAAATAGCCACAAACAGAATATTCATAAATCGGGAGGGGGAAAGATGCTCTTTAAATCTTTTCTACTTAAACATAAATGTTACCTTTTGGATACAGAAAACAATAATTATTTTGAATTTGGTGTCAATAAAACATGGAAAATGTATTACATATTGTGATTACATGTGATAGATTCTAAGATTGCAAAAATGTATTCTATTTAACCAAGAACTGATGGACCCATATGTTTCTACTTCCTTTGCAATATTATTCCCAATACATCCTTTTAAATGCTCTTGGCTCTAGGGAACATATTGATTTCTTAGCACTGTGTACACACAGCACCTGACGCGGAGGATTTATTTTAGAAAAGGCAGCTGCCACAGAAGAACGGCACTGTGCATGGCCTCTCACCTGAGGAGCTTCGTGGGGCATCTGTGGTCGAGGCAGGCTGAGCTACGATGACGCTCACACCACAGCTTCCGTTCCTGCACTGATACGGGACCACAGCCGTCTAACACTGAGGATCTTGGTGAAGGCAGATGCTGTCACCGTAACTACTAAATAATTATGTTTTCTACAACACAAAGATTCTCAAGGGAAATAAGCTTCCGAACAGAATGGTTCTGAATAGAACCTTCCTCCTTAGGTTAGGGCTCCTAACATTTTCTGAAACAAAACCTACTCTAATTTCAAAAAAGCCTAAATGACTGCATTTTCTTTTTCATAGTCATACCCTCTATTAAAACATAGCTGGATGCTTACTTTGATAATGAATTCAGCTGCTCTTGAAGGAGATTCTTTACTTCTTCATTTTCTGGATAATCACTATGCAGAAAAGATTTTGAATAAGCTCATTCTCTTTCACTTACAACCACACATTTCACCAGAAAAAAAGTTGTACCAATAGAGAAATAACTTCTCAGCAGTCCCTGGTTTAAGAAGCTGGCTATAGACCAAACAGCAATTACTCAAGAACCCACCAACCACCTTTCATGTCTGCTTTCACCTCGTTTAGGTAAAACAAAGGAATGAGTAATGAATGTCTCTCTGGCTTTCAAGAAACCAGAAAATTTATCAGCGGGCTCTAAAAACCATCATGCTTAGATTCACGTTAATACGAAACCCAGCAATGACTGAAGGGATGTGCTCTTCTGCTCTGCAAAATGGACATTCCTTTCTCTAAGAAGATACTTGCTGAAGTATCCAGATACCTCATCCCAGTATTTGTTGTATTCCCCTAACCCATGCCTATCTGTGCTTTCCACATGGCCTAAGTTCAGTAACGCTTGTCGGTTTAACTAATAACTACTAATAATAGTTACTGTGAATATATTTTTGTAATGAGGCAGGCAGTAAGATTCAAAAAACAGAAAATATCTCTGTAATAAGCTCATTCTTGCTGCTTTTTTCTTTTATATATTTTATTTATTTGAGAGAGAGAGAGCGTGGGAGGAGGGCACAGAGGTAGAGGGACAAGCAGACTCCGTGGAGCCTGAAGTGGGTCTCCATCCCAGGACCCGGAGATCATGGTTTGAGCTGAAATCAAGAGCTGGTCCCTTAACCGACTGAACCATCTGGGTACCCCTCTTACTGCTTTTAAAAAGAATTTGAAGCCTGGCCTCAAATTCCTCTTGGCCTAACTGGCTCTCTCCACACTCACTGTGCCATCCCCATGTTCTGACTCCAACTGCCCAGAGCAGCTCACGAACCCCAGAGCCCCACGCCTGCCCGCTCCCAAAGACCCCAGCGAGGCAGGATAAAGGATCTTTCAGTGCAACTACTATTTCTGCCTCAGCTTGTTTTTTTCCAATCCTTTTAAATCCCAGAGTACAGGCGCCTGCTGGTTTTCGTGGGTGCCCTTTAACCCCAAGCAAATTAAGAAAGGAAAATAAAAATGGTAAAAACTTACACCTGAGAAATGTCCAAAGAATACTGTCCATTCCATGGCTGGTGTAGTAAGAAAGCTTTCAAGGCAAGGGAGGCCCTTGGAACAAGGAGATAGGGGCACCACACAGGCTCTAGATAAAAATTTTTAAAAAATTAAGTAAGTTCTTTCTTTTAATAAAACAGAATTTTATTGTTTTGCTGTGAAGCTTCAGCTACAGCAGTTTACGGAAAAGTCAACAAAGAACGACGCGTAAGTCTGGTGGCAGCAGAGAGTACATTCAATGCTGTCACTGCTTAAAGACAAACGGGCTAAGCATGCAGAGATTCTCTTCATTCAAACTGATGAATAGCTCTTTCTTCCCCTTTTTAAAATTTAAGTGTCCTGTATGGTTTAAAAACACTGATCCTATGTGAAAAGGTTTAATGCAACGACTCAACAGATTCTAATAAAGCTCATTATTTTAAAATACTAAAAATAATATTTACTCGTATCCTCTTACACTGTTTGCTGTCTTTGCTTTTCTGAGACTATTCAAATAACACAGCCCATCAACCCTGAGCTTGTCACTAGAGGTATCAGGTCACCCCGCTCATCAAAGGCATCCTCAGGTCTTACTTACAAGGGCAGCTCCTATCCCCCTAGACCAGGGGCCCTAGCATCCCCTACATGCAGCAGTAGGCTTACTTAGGACATAATAAACAAGATTTGCTTCTTTTTTTTTTTTTTTTTAACATATTCTAATTCAAGGAAGCCGAAGGCCCAAAGGTCCCAGTGCCCAGGCAACCGTGTTGTGGCTACCTAACACAGCCCCACCCGGTCAGATGCTCAACCAGTAAAGAGTTCTTCAGGACTAAAAAAAGAGTTCTTTAGGACTTCATTAATTAATTTTAACTAATTAACCTTAATTAGTTTTAACTAACTTAAATTTTAAAATACTTGATTCAGTCATTGGATAACTTTTACGTCTACTCAGGGATACATAACTGCTTTTTCAGTTGTCAATTTTATAAAATCTAAATGCAGCTTAAGTATTTCTGCTGAAAAAATGTGTCCCCTAAATTGATTTTTTTTTTTTAAAGATTTCATTTATTTATTTGACAGAGAGAGAGAGAGAGAGAGAGAAAGCGCACAGCAGGGGAAGCAGCAGGCAGAGGGAGAGGGGGAAGCAGGCTCCCCAACGAGCAGGACGCCTGACACAGGGCTCTACCCCAGGACCCTGGGATCATGACCCCGGGCGAAGGCAGCCACCTAACAACTGAGCCACCCAGGCGCCCCATGATCCATGTTCCAATGTTAAGTACACCCTGGGTTCTGAAAACTGAGAGTGCAAAACTGAAATATCTCATCAGTTCTGTTTAATACCGACTACAGGTTGAAATGATAAAACTCTGGATATACTGGGTTAAATAAAATTTTTATTAAAATTAATTTTATCCATTTTTCACTTTTTAACACCAAGTACCAGAAAATGTAAACATATGTGGCTCACGTTACTTTTCTGTTAGAGACTACTGCTTTAGAAACCATCGTTGTATGTAGTTAGCTAAGTATTACATCTTAAATAAAATACCTTATGTGGACTTTTCAGAGTCAGAGAATGGCCAGAAATATTTCTAATACTATTTTTTTTTTTTTTTGCACCCAAGAGCTTTAATACTGATTCATTAAAATCACTTAAACTGCAGTCCACATTCAGAGGTCCTCTGTTACTCCCTATCCTGAGGGCTATATTCTGCCTGCACTGGCTTCTCATGTCTCCTGAGTCTCCCTTAATTTAGAACAGTCCTCTCATCTTTTTGTCTTTGGTCTTACACAATGTTGTCATTTTTGAAAAGTCTGGTCTGTTGAGTGTCGTAGGAAATGATCTCCACTGAGCATGAGACTCAGGCTAAACATTCTGGGCAAGAAGTGGAAACAAGGGATGTTGCGTACTTCCTACTGCATCCCGGCAGAGGGGCATGTTAGCTAGCCACTGGGTAACACGAAATGTGGTCATCTGGTTAAGGTGAACTCATGGGCTCTCTCGAAGTCAAGGCACCTTTTTCCCCTTCACAATTATGGCGAGATACTGTGAGACCGAATTTCCTATTCCTCAATGCCCTTCCACCCAGTGATCTAACACCCACCAGTGATCCTGGCTTGAATCAACTCTTACATTAGGAGTGGGAATTGGTGATTCTCTAATTCTATCACTCTGTCTACATTTATCAATTGGCATTCTTCTGTAAACATGAGCTTTCCCTTCCTGCCCAAGCCCCTTCCTCTTTTGCTGGGAATATTACTATGGAATAATGGATTAAAAAAAAGAAGAAGTCCAACACTGCTGTCGATACCAATGTTATTCTTCACGACGCTCAGACTGCCCCAGCTTTGGCAGTGGAAGCCTCTAAATGCTCGTTTCTGTATGTTTGTGACGGGCCCTCCCTGGTTTTTCAATTCCTTCCTTAGCTGCTGGCACCACAAAATGTCCCAGACTCATCTTGCAGCTTTCTCGCCTCTGTCCTGGAACAAACTGCCCAAGGAGCCCTGGTTCTTTTAGGTCAAGAAACAGAATTTATAAACCAAATCTGGGTGCTAAGAGAGTTCCCTGCCACTGAAATGTCATTGCTTCTATGCCTGAAATTAGTACACACAGCCAGGAAATAAAGAAATAACATTTAAAGTCAAATTCAGACCCACCCTGAAAAGCTCTTCCTCCTCACACCCCTCCACCCCCACATCTGTGTCTCCCTCTTCCCTCAGCAGGAACTCTAGTTCCCCTAAATTGCAATTTATTTACTAGTTTGTTCCAGTCCATAATATGCACAAAACATTTCACAATGACTACTGCCAACTACTGAAGCTGAAAACCCCAGACAGCTCTTTTTCATCCTCAAAGTATGAACCACTAAGGGGCACTGTGAGAATCCTGCATTTCAGTTATGAGAACTATTCTTACCAATTTGTTAATACGGTTAGGTTCAATGGTCTCTTTGTCCAATTTTAGGGTTTGTTTTTTCTTTCATCCTTCTTGTTTTCATTATACAGTTGACCCTTGAACAATATGGGTTTGAACTATGCAGGTCCACTTATAGACGATTTTTTTTCAATAAATACAGCACAGTACTATAAATGTATTTTCCGTTACGATTTCAAATTATGATGATTTTATGAAAACCCCTTATGATTTTAATAACATTTTCTTTTCTCTGCCTTACTTTATAAGAATACAGCCCGTAATACATGTAACATACAAAATATGTATTTGTTGGCTATTTACGTCATCGGTAAGGCTTCCGGCAATGGCAGGCCATCAGGAGCAGGAACCTGATGTAACCTCATCAGCTGTAACCCCCATGCTGTTCAAGTCTGTATTTTTTGAATATGTACAACATTTAAATGACTCAAAAGCTGAAACTATATAATATTAGTGTATTCATTGAAGTTTCACCCCATCCTCATTCTTTTAATCTACCTTCTATAAATAATCATTTTCTTTAGTTCTTGGATTATTCTGGGTTTTTTAAATTGTCTTGTTTTGTAAAATAAGCAAACACCTTTGCAGACTACACACACTTGAACACTTGCATTTCTCACCCATTCATACCCTATCACTCCACGGTTCAGAGACATTCCTCATTCTGTTTAAGTGTTGCAGACTACTCCATTGTGTGGATGTTTCCAGATTTATTCTTTCCCCAATTTTGCTATGGTCACATATATGGATGCCCAAGTTAACGTGAATTCTTGGTATTGGAATCGATGAATATAAAAGGTAAATATACAGGCTGCTTTGCTAAGTACGGCCAGATTCCTTCCTACAGGAACTCCTCCACGAACACTGAATGACCGTACTTGTTTTCTTAGACTTGCAAGAGCATGTTTTCAAGCTCCTGAATTTTTATTAATCTGATAGTTGAGAAGCAGTTTCCTAGTATAGTTTTAATTTGTATTTTTCTTATTAGGAATAAAGTTGAGCATCTTTTCATATGTTTAAGGGCCATTTGTATATATTTTTTTCTTCTCTGTGGACAGCCTACTAAAGACTTGCAAATACCTTCTCCCAGGTTATCATATGTATTTTGCTTTGCTTATAGTTTTTGTTCTATGAAAGGTTTTTTTGGTTTGTTTGTTGTTGTTTTTTTTTCCCCATTTCCTATTCAGTCAAATTTATCTTTTACATTCAGGTTATAAAGGGAAGAATATACCTGGTAAGAATGAGACTCACCTACATACCTACAGAACCATTAAAACCAGCACTGGAAAGGATAAAGGCAGGTTTACTTAGCACTTTCTCTTTAGTCATCCTTACTAGATGAGAACCAAGGAACACTCCAGCTCTCAAGATAACAGTGGCTGCTAGTGTTAGCTTACAAAATGTTTGGAAATAGTGTGAGGGGACAAAAACTTAATGGTACAAATTAAGCTTGGAAACAGAGAAAGTTTCTGTATATGTGTAGTTTCTTAATCAACGGACAGTGAAAAGACACAAGAGAATGTTCTGAGAAAGCAGTACTCCAGAGTTTTTACATAACGTGAGCAAGACAGCAATGACCAAGCCCGAGTAAACGGAGGGAAACATCTGATCTTTAAAAACAAATGTGTTATTTCTCCAAAACAAAACATTGCTGAGAGCATCCCAATGAGCATGAACAAACTGAGAGTGAACTCTATTCCCTCCTACCTTCAAATAAATTTAGATCTTTCTCCTCAAAGACAAAGATCAGCCATGAAAAAATAATAGGTGATCATCTTCCAGCTGGAGAAACTCACCTACAAACGCTCATTCACTTCTGGACATTACAATTAGAATAAAAAGGCAGTTGGCATCACTGTTAACTTTTCTCCCACAGGTTCTACATAGTCTGGGCTACAGCTATCTGAGGTGTTAAACAGAAACACACCCAGACTGTTGGCTGCCTATGTGACAGCCATGCAGAAAATCAGGAACCGAAGAGCCAAGAACAGTAGGAAAACTGCTCCCCCAGCACCTGGAGGTGGCCCACGGCACGGTAAGCAGGCAGTCTGGGAAGGAGAGGACCCTGCCTGGGTAATTTTGTCCCTGTGATACAATGCGGGTGGCGGGAGGGAAGAGGGGAGATAAGGTACACACCTGACATTTTGGGCAAGACCATTTCTCATTGCCCAGGTCGTTCCCTGCACTGCATGCTGCTTAGTAACCCCAGATGTCCCCCGGCCCCGACACCTGTACATCCTGACACATTTCCAGACAGCCCAGATGAAAACCAGTGGAAATGAGTGGAAAGCAGAGGCAGACAAAGAGGCAAGCTGTGCGTATAAATCCGACTGCAGAAAGCTTCTTTCTATGGGGGCGTGTTAGGCAATGGCCCGAGCAGCTGTGAGGAAGTTGCACCAGACAGTCTCTAATACCCTGTGGATACTATGTAAAGTGTGTGGAAACTGCAACTTGAATGCTACTAAACAAGTCTCACCCTCCCTGATTCCTTCCAGAGGCTGCTAAAAAAAAAAAGTATTATGATTTTTTTATGCTGTTTTATGACCCTGATAAATAAGGCAGCAGACAAGAAGGGTTCTTCAACTCAAAAACAGGGATCCTCATCTACATGTGTCTGACCTTCCTGGTTACTAGAGCTAGAGGAGGGTTGAGACACATGTCAACACAGGGCGGAAGGGGAGGAACAGGCCATCTAAGCTATTCTAAGAAAACTGACAGACTTGACCCAGTATTTTAGGATATTTTCTACCTGTTATTAAGGAGAATTAAAGAAAATTTATTAAATGTATCACTGCATATGACCTAAAATGATTTTTATCCCATATCAATAAGTCTAAACTCTATTTCTAATTCCCCAGAATAGAAATATATTGACCATATCTTTCTAAGATCAAGTCAGCATGTAACTGAACACAGAGACATCTGTGTGCTAACTCCGTAGTCACACATACCACCAGTTTTTACTCTTTAATATGTATCAAATGTTGTTCTGAGTTTAAAGGTCAATATTGAACTTCCCTGTTACTATTTCAAAAATATTCCCTTTCTGGCTGAGGCTGCAGCACTACAGACTGGGTAGGAATGATTTTTTTTGAAAACCTGAAAAGAAAATGTAATCTAAAATCGATCTGCAGGTCAGATGTTCAAGCACAGTGTTAATGATGGGCTCCAATTCTGTAGTCACTTTAAGAAAAAGCTACCCTGGCCTTGGTAGATTGAAATTTTAAATTAAAAGGGGTAGAAAAGCTTTCCAAACATTTTGATTACATTCACACACCTCTTTAACCTTGAACCAGTAGCTAATTTAAAAAAGGAAAACAACCCTTGAAGTTCCCTCCATTTCCTTAATAACTAAGTTTGCTTCAGAAGGAGGAGATGCTGCCACTTCCGCAGCACCGTTGAGCATCTCAGGCACAGACACAGGAAAGCATCACACAGCTTCTGGCTTTGGCGAGTGGTGGTCAAGGTCACAAAGGGGGAAGTGGCGGTCCCAAAGCTGCTAGCAGAGCTGGGACAACGACAAAAACAAAAGCATACCTAACACAACTTCAAGGGAGCCCAGCCGGCACTGGCAGCGACTTGGGAGTGCCTTGAGTACAAACACAAGGGGAAAGCACAGGTTTCTAAAATGTTACTGCCCCTGAAGGTGCCAAAGACCAATCCGACAAAGGTACACACAGTTCCCAGAGAGGAAAGCTCTATGCTGAAACCCAGTAAGTGACTAAACAAGTTTCTTCTGAAATTTTTCAGCAGGCTGGTGTGTACCCAAAGGGAAGCCTGGAGAATACTTAATGTAGGAAGTTTCCTGCTTCACAAATCCCATGAGGGTCAGAATGTCTGTCTCTACCCCAAAGTATCTTGCAAGGATGAACACTGCATTTCATCAGACAAAAGCTGACTTTCAAAATGACTGATGGGTGCGTTCACAACCCTATTCTTTTTTTCTTTTTTTTTAAGTCACATATGAGGTTACATTTACTAAAATGTTCTTCATTCTGGTAAAAAATAATCTCAAAACAACCTTACAAAAAAGGTACAATAGCACGATCATCTAATTTTATTTTGACGGGCCATTTAACAAGTCTTAAGATAGGCATCAACATTCACGACACTGAGAACACTTTCCGAAGTGACTTTTCAGTGACAGATGCTTGCCCTTTTCTTTTCTTAATTTAAGTAATCCTACTGCCAATGTGGGGCTCCAACACACAACCCTGAGAGGAAGAGTTGCACACTCTTCTGACTGAGCCAGCCAGGTGCACCCAGCGATATATGCTTGCAAAAGATAGAAAGCTCATTATTAAAAAAACCAGTGGCACCTTATCACTAGAGTCATGTCCTCTGATGAGTTCTCCTAAATTCTGTTTTTAAAAATTAAAAAAAAAAAAAAAAAGATTTTATTTATTTGAGAGACAGAGAGTGTGCATGAGCTGGAGGGGGGAGGGGCAGAGGAAGGCCGAGAAGCAGACTCCCTGCTGTGCAAGGAGCCCAGTGTGGGCCTTGATCCAGGACCCTGGGATCATGACCTGAGCTAAAGGCAGGCACTTAACCAACTGAGCCACCCAGGCAGCCCTGAGTTCTCCTTAAATTCTAAGTGAACCATTTTTATGTAAATACCTCTGATCTTTGACAAAGCACTCCTCAAGGAGCACTTGCCAACCTGGAGACGGAGAATGACAGACATCTGCAGTTACAGAGTCCAGCATCTCAGCGGTAAAAACCCTCAAGCTTGAAGTTAATCTATTTCCTTAAACTCAGATTGTTAGAAAGTAAGACTACAATGAACAGAAGAGAGCACCCTGTGCAAAATAAAGAAGGCGTCACTGAGCCTTTCATTGGCACTCCGTACCGGTCAGCTCTTGTTCATCCATTCTAAAACAAGTGGACTTCAGAGACATCTCCAGGACTCTGACACACCCATCGTCTGATGCCAAGATCACTTTATCTGATGTACACCAGTCCACATCCAATATCCGAAAGGTCACATTTCTTCCACTTCTTAAACTGCTCACCATCTGAACCTTCAAGAGTGAATTTGGTGGTCATTTTCAGAAAGAAAAGGAAGATGTTTATCACAGACAATGCCAGTGGCAAAGACCCAGTGCAAGTTAAAACTGAACAGCCTTTGGCAATCTCTCTTCCACATGCAGACTGCATTTTGAAGATCCCAAAGACAGTGAGACCATTAAAAGCCAGAAAATCATTTTAAGAAGTCTGACAAACCCATTTCATAGGCTTCATTTCTAAATCAGAAGGAAGAAAAAAATTACAGCTCCTGTGACCAGCAGCTTGGTTTGAGTGTCCCCTCATGGAGCTGGGCCTACCTCTTTAGTATCCCACACTTCAGCACCATCATTGTACATTGCTATTAATTTCTGGTTTCCTTTACCGGGAGCAAAACGAATCTTCCTCACCCAGCTTCGGTGTGTAGGTATTCCTCTGAAAACAGACAAAAAAAAACAAGATGCCAATATGACGTAGAGTAATACCTTGTCACTGGAAACGATGTCCGATGACTTTTTCTAGGTCTGATTTTGACAAGGTCTGGTGACGTGAGAACCACTTTGCTTTCAGGGAGAGGGGTCCCATATGACAGAAAGGGTCAGCCCTTTAATGATGAGGGAATAATGCCCCAACACTTCGTCATGGGCCACCTGCAGGGAAGTGTCTCCTATGAATGACCCAGAGCTTGGCTCAAGGCTCTTCCTCCCAAGTTGAGCGACGAGACCCAAGGGTCTGAGCTATACTTGGTCATGTTTAATGATCCTACTTAACAGGTCAAGAGCCTCCAATGCATCCATATCAAGAAGTTACTTTTTCTTTTTAAACAAATAATATTGCATCTTTTTAAAAGTTTTTATTTATTTTATTTAGAGAGTGAGAGAGAGAGAACAAGCAGGAGCATGGGTAGGGGCAGAGGGAGAGGGAGAGAAGCAGACACCTTACTGAGCAGAGAGCCTGACAAGGAGCTTGATCTCAGGACCCTGAGATCATGACCTGAGCTAAAACCAAAGTCAGAGGCTCAAACAACTGAGACACCCAGGTGCCCCAAATAATACTGCATTCTTTTTTTTTTTTTAAGATTTTATTTATTTATTTGACAGAAAGAGATCACAAGTAGGCAGAGAAGCCTGCAGAGAGAGAGGGGGAAGCAGGCTCCCTGCTGAGAGCAGAGAGCCCGATGTGAGCTCGATCCCAGGACCCTGAGATCATGACCTGAGCCGAAGGCAGAGGTTTAACTTGCTGAGCCACCCAGGTGCCCCCAAATAATACTGAATTCTTGATTCATACCTGGATACTCTGCCTTTCAAATCCCAAAAATTTAAATTTCCATCCATATCTCCAAGAACTAATGTGTCACCTTTCCAAGCAATGCAGGTAATACTACCCATACTTCCCTAGAAAACAAAAGCAATAGATACATATAGTTTTCACTACTTATAAGCCATCATAGCAGAGTAATATTTTTAATTAATAAATGTGATAAAATAATAAAGATATTTTAATAAAACTTAATTATAAATGGTTTTGCTTTGGTATGTATGCCATAAAATACTAACAGACTTGGGACACTAGAAGAGCTACCTAGCTTATCAATTTCAACCATAAAGAAACCAGAGATTTCAGTTTGATGGCCATTAAGTTATCTGAACTAAATCTGTAGAGAAGAGGTGCTTTTTGAGGAAGAAATACCTTAAAGAAAGCAAATTAAAAGCAATAAAGAGAAGAAAAGAAAAGAAAACCCTTTCCAAAGGGCCCTTGTCTCCCAACTTCTCACTCACTGCAAAAGGATAAATCAGTCTGTTCCAGAAGAAACTCAGAGCTGTTTCATAATGAACTGTGCAGCAGTTTTTCTACTGAAAAGAGGATCCAGAGCTTCCCTGATACCTTCTGGAATAATGACAGTAAAGAGATACTGTAGATTAAAGGCATCTGCACAATCTGAATTCACAGAAGACGCTGCAAAGACATACGGAAACCCAAGTATAAGAATGAAACAGTACTGCAGTAAGTCCAAGGGGAGGTGGGGGGGAGAGAGGGGAGAAAGGAGCTTGCAGCTCTATCTAACAAATGCACAGAGGTAGTGCGACAAAGACCTTAAGAGCCTGGGCTCTACAGTCAGATACTGGGGCTCAGATCTGGGCTTCATCCCGTATATTTGTTGTGTGGCTTGGGGCACATTTACTTAATCTTTCTGAGTCTTAGACTTGTCATCAATAAAGAAAGTTAAGCTCATGAAACTTGAGGAGTTCCTATTAGTATTAATACATTTATACAGGAAAGGGCTCAAAACAACGCCTGCTACACAGCAGTCAATAAATTGCTCATTATTAAATAATATTGCTCAACTACTTTTTTACTTAACAGAAATCTTGTTTTTTGCATTTATAAAACAAAATAAAAATAAAAATTCACATGCTTAGTTCATAGTGGGAAAGCTCCAGGATGGCCAGACTGTTAATAGACTGGCCCATGCATCAAATACTACACAAATCCTAGTGGTAGTCAAGAAATAAAAGAAAAAACTGGATTAAAAATGAGTATTTTAAAGAATTCAATAATAAAAAACTTAGAAAATTATGTTAAATAGAATTCTATATAATATGAAGCCACACTTCAAGATCTTATTTCCATTTTCCTGACCACATTAACAGAATGTTTAATTCAGAATTTGCCTTTCAGTTTACTTTTTTAGCCTTGAAAACTTCCACATTTTATAATCTTACTTCCTAACCTCTAAAACTAAAAATTAAAGCTTAAATAAGCACAGAAGTCAGCTTGTAGGTGACATATTAATATGACTATATAATTAAACAATCCAGACCTTCCTACCTGAGGGTTTGTTGATAGGATACAACCATATGCAGATACCAAGGAGCTTTCAGAGGATGTGACATAAAGTTGCTTTGTAGCTCCAAATAATCCCAAGAGAATCAATTTAAGATTAAAACTCAACAGAGTATTATTACTTGACACTGTTATGTTTCTGTATATAAAATGTGATGTTTAAAAGATCAGAAGGCTGACAGCAACATCGAGATACTGATTCCCTTCCACTGTTCCAGTTTTCTGAATAAAGACAGTCAACTACAGATGCTCCAAAATTTAAAATATGCCAAGTCTTCCTCTTCTTTTTACCATTTTTATATACTCTATAGCTCTGGGGCCATAATGCAGAGGGAGTCAACTCAAAGCAAATGTTTAATACTTTACGTTTGGGAGGAGAGTAAGATAAATATTGGATTAAAACGATCAAACAAAACCTCTGCTTAAATTCTATAGGACAGTCCCTAGGAAATATTTAAATTACAGAAAATAAAAATAATGAACCAAAGCCAATTTCTCGTGTATTATTCAGTAGCTGCTCAAACACCTTTCCCTAAAGGCAACCTAGCTGGTTTTAGGGGAAGGGATTTTCCCTAAATATGCACTAATTTCACTGGAGGCTGCATCTGTATTAGGCTGCTCACTCCCTGAGAAAGCTGCTCCAGCTGTGGAATAAAAGGCTCTGGCAGGCAGCTGGAGACCTGCTATACCCTGACTTTGGACCTCCACAAAAATACACAGAATCTTAAAGGCTGTGAGGCACAATTACCATCCCGAAAGAAACTTCTATAAAAAGGAAAAGTAGGGTCTACTGTCTAAAAGCTTTAAACTTTTCCTGGGGTAAGGAGGAATTGGCATCTCAAAAAATTACCAGATTGTTTCTACATCCTAATCGCAAGTGTGAAGTGATCAGACACAGACAGCTGCCTGTGCGAGGCGCTGGAAGACTTCAGGTACGGCCTTCTCCGCGGTTCTAGAGCAGGAACTCTCTATATTCCTAAGACAGCAAATTGATATTTCAAAGGACAGCTACACTAATACTGCAACTCTTAGGTCTGCTCTCCTTAGCAGTTTTTCTTCCGATACACGTAAAGTAAGTTCCTTTTCCTATTATGACCAAATACCAGCCTTTCATATTTGCATTACTACTTTCACCTTTCAAACTAGTGACGTTAGAGAAAGTTCAAAACAGACATTACTAAGTCTCAGGTATGACTTGTTCTATATAATATTAAAAAAAAAATAGTAAAAATGAAACTTTCACATGTTAGTTTCCATTTTTAGTAGAGAAGGTGGTTTGGATGGCCTCAACTCTTCTCATGTTGTTTTAAGGACAATGTGGCAGCAGCTTTTCACAGACTCCCCCACTGATCCTGCCTTGTGCTATTCATGTCCCTTGACAGTTACCTCCCAAATGAACAGGACTGACCCGTGAACCAGCAGCACTGAGGGAACGACAGAGTGTGATTTCTCAGACTAGGTTCTAAAAGACTCTGCAGCTTTTTCTGTGTTCTCCTGGATGACTCACTGTGGGGGAAGCCAGCTGTCATGTGGTGACGACACTCAGACAGCCCTATGGAGACTGTCCCTGCGAGGAAGAACTGAGGCCACTCGCCAAGAGCCAGCATTACTTATGGCCAGGTGAGTCAGCCGCCCTGGAAGTGGACCCTCCCACCCCAGCCACCGTCCTGAGCCACCTGCAAGATATAGGGGTTGGCATTCAACTAAAACTGTCTATTTTTAGATGACATTTTAAATAAATACATTTATGAGATCATCTCATGCCTCCACTTAACCATTATAACAGTACTAGTTAACAAAAATATCTTCTTATTTATCCATTAGAAACAACCTATAAGATACATGTGGACACAAATTACAAACTAGAGAACCTCAATCAGAGGATTTCACAAGGTCCTAGAAGGACAGATATAAATTAGTAAATACTAATAATGCTATTGCACCTACAACCTGATTACTATGACCCCAAAATGATGCTAGACTGTAAGTCAAATCCTCCAAGGTAATGCCTGAAGTAGAAAGGGGAGAGATAATGGAATCAAACAGACAGAACTCAGTTAAAAACTGTCATGTCACTTAAGCTGGGTAACACTGAGAAAGTTACTTATTCTCCCTTGATTCTCTCATAGTTAAAATGGAAAGAATCCCTCATGGATTATTAAGGGGATAAAAAAATAAGTAGCACATGGTAAGTATTTAATCTAAGTAGTTACAATGTTATTCTCTAACGGTTTAATCAATGAGAATATCTCCTTAAATAATCAAGTTTATTATTTACGTTAAACCTTCCTGGAATAGATTCACAACTTAACTATGGCTTCACTGGAAACGGAATCAACAAAATCTTTGAGAAGAACCCTTCATGAAGATGTAATCAAGAGTTGGACTCACATCTGGTGGAATCCGAGCACTATCTTTCACTGAATTTCCTTCCACTGTGAGATGATAAACTTGGCCGTCATTATCAGTAAACACAAAATGCTCCCGGGCAGAGATGTTCTGACTGAGTTCAGATTTACTTTCTGCCTCCTGCAACAAGCTTTGGGATAGACAGGAATAAGATAAAGATATTTCTTTTCCCTAGAGTGACACACACATTAATTAACTTGCCCAAAATACAGATGCATTAACAAAAGGTCCAAAACTATTTACCTAAAAAGAAAAAAAAAGAAAAAGCACTGACACTAATCTTTGCCCAACTAATAATAGGAAAGCACAAACTACACCCAACAGGTCATTTACCCCATACAGAGAAATGTAGTCATCTAGACTGCACACAAGAAACTTGTTCACTGTTTCTGCTGCAGAAAGAGAGGCCTTACCTTCACCCATCATTCTTGCTGAGGTTTTTTTATTTGTAAAACTGGTGGGGATAGAAATGGGGACAGTCCATATAAATCTAGCTTTTGCTCCACATTTGCTTTTGTGTATAAATGACAATATGATCTACCTGGATGTTCACATGACATTCATTTGAATTCCAGAAGCTGAAGTTTAGGGAACAGAAGGGTAGTGAGAATGGTCATGCTTGCTAATGGATGCTGACATGAGGTTATTACTGTACGCATTACTGACTGCGCTAAGCAATGAAATAATAAAATTAGCTCTTCAGTTGTCCAGGTATGGACTGAAATACAACAAGGTATTACTGATGCCTTTGGATGGCACTTGGCAAGTTACCCACAAGGACACTGGTATCACGAATGAGAGGGGCAGGAAACAGCACACCGCACCTGATTACGGAGGACTCCACGATGCTCAGCTCTGTGTCTGAGACCACAGTCTGGCGGGCCATGGCCTCTCGGGTGGCCAATTGTTTCTTTCTCAGGCTCTTCAAGTTGTGAGATGGGGACCACTCCTGAGAAGCAAAGACAGGCACACCTACAAGTGCTCAGTTTACTTCTGTCCAACAGTCTTTCCAGAACAGCTGGGCGTTCTCGCCACTGCTTGACATCACTTATTATGACTGCACAAGAATTTATAATTTGTTCTTAGGTTTTATCTATTCATAGCAAGGCTGAACAAATGCATTTTAATTAGTGCTTAAGGCCGATTTTAATACTCTACCCTCCACCTCCTTCTACTTCTAATCTTTAATGAGAGCTTAAAGTAGAAGAGTTTAATGACAAAGCTCTAACTTTTTGATGCCTTGTTTTTGGTTTCTTTTTTACAAAACGAAAATAATAAATGCAATTATGGTATCTTCTCTTCCCTACCTCTAGACGTCCCCCATAGGTGCACAGGGTGAGACGATCACATTCCTCCAACCATGGCTCACTGTCCTCCAGAGGCACCTCATATCTCTCATTTGATTGATTTGTTCTTTTATCTTCCCTCCTATTCTAATACATTCAATCTAATATCCTCTCATATGCATCAACTCTTCCCAGTAGTTATTTTACATGCCTGTATTCGTAACTTACATAAATAGGGCTTCGTCATATCCCACCCTGTTTCTAACTCTTTTCATTCAGCACAGGGGCAGGCCCATCTCCGTTGCTTCTGCCTGCTACCGGACACTCTGCGAGTGCATCCGCCAGCCTGTAGTCTACCTGTTCTCCCAGCAGAGAACACCTTGATCGCCTCCAAACTCTTGGACAAACAACACTGCAGTCAATAGCCCCATGGAAGCTCCTTTGTGACCAGAGGCTAAAGAGCTGGCGCCCAGGGGATGTCTGTTTGCCCAGGCGCTGTCAGTCTGCCCTGCCTCACCAGTCTGCATTCCTCCCCGCAGTGCATAAGGATTCCTGCAACCTGCACTACACCCTCATCTGATGCCATCTGGCTTCCCAGTTTGTTAGTTTCAAAGTTACATCCTGGTTATTTTATGGTTATTTTATTTTGCCCATCTCTAAAAACTGCTGAGTTTGACTATTTCTTCATATGCTTGTTGGCCTTTTAGGTTTCTCCACCATTCGTGACCTGTTCATGTACTTGGGCCCTCTTTCTACTGGGGTTAGTCTTTTCACCGTGTATGTGCAGGAGTTCCCATAATCCTAACTCCCTATAGGGATTAGTCCTTTGCTGGTTTCAGACATTGGCAAATTTCTTTTTCCAACTTGTCTTCTCTCTCTCTTTTTTAAAAGAGACTGAATTAATTAATTAATTAATTTGACAGCGTGCACAAGTAGGCAGAGCAGCAGGCAGTGGGAGAAGGAGAAGCAGGTTCCCCGCTGAGCAGGGACCCTGATGTGGGACTTGATCCCATGACCCTGGCATCATGACCTGAGCCAAAGGCAGGTGCTTAACTGACTGAATCACCCAGGTGTCCCCAACTTGTCTTCTCTATTTAACTTTGACATTGGGGTCCTTCATTGAATAGAAAGCATCAATCTTGATTAATTAAATACATTTTTTCTTTTTTTGCCATTTGGTTTGAGCTTCTGATGTCCTTTCCTGCTCCAGAACAGAAAAATATCTTCCATTTTTTACTATATTAATTATATAGCTTTATATTTTTACATTTAGGTCTTTAATCCCATGGAGCCCACTTCTGAATATGGTATTAGGTAGAGATCCAGTATTTTTCTCCATAAAGTGAGACCATTTTCTCAGTATTGTCCTCTCCTTTTTTTTAAGGTTGATGTGGCTCTTATGACCTTTATTCTTTCACAAATCTTTTTACGTTTACCATGTTTAAACATGAATATGTTTATCATGTTCCTTAAAATATCGAAGTAAAAGCTTAACTGGAATTGCACTAATGCAATATTTGCTTAACCCATCCAGGAAAATAAGAGTTATCGCCAGGTACTTAGATCATCTTCTTTCTCTCAACACACATTTTTAGCAAGGAAATAAATGATAATAATGATTTCAACTCAAGCTAAAGAAAAATATTCACCACATACCGAACATGCCTAGATACACTAGTTGTTCAGTTGTAACTTACCAAAGCAGTTACTGCCGGGAAGTTTTTGGACATTTCTCTAAGAATGGTACAAGTCCTCACATCCCATAACTCCAGGGGTTTATCTTTGAATACAACTGCCAAATACTGCCTAAAATAAACATTATTAAATAAGCCCCCTTTTGCAAAATTTTTGCCATAAGTAATACAAATAAACAGTTAAGTAAATCAGAAAAGTCACATGATTTATTCTAAACACAGACCATATAAATTAATATTTAGTTCTCATTATTAATAGTCATTAAGAAGGTAATGCCCTAAGATGACCTTTGAGAGCCATAGAGCCACAATTAAGCAAGGAGCCCAGGTCAGAGGAAAGAATGAAAAAAGGCACAAGTCGACATTTCACCAATTTATCAATTTATAGTAACCGTCCCAAGGCTTCATTTTCTCATACATGACATGAGAACACCACTACCTATCCCAACGGATTGGTGTGCAGGTTATGGTAAAAATTAAATGAAAAGATAAAGGTTTTCACAAAGTTTCTATCATGCTGACACTGAGGAAATGTGACTGAGCAGGAAGATCCCTATATACTCAGTGTACCGAAGGCCTTAGGTTCTCTCGCTCAGGACAAAGTCTGCCACTTGATAATTATGTGGCCTCAGATAAACCATGTAATCTTTTTGAGTTTTATTCTACTTATCTTTATAATGGTGTTCATAACATCTGTCTTACTCCCTCACTAAATGCTCTAAGAATAAAAAAAGGGAGGAGGGAATAGCACACATGAAAGAATTTTATATATCATTATGGATTATACAAAGGCAGTATGTTACATTTTTTATTATAGCTAACATAAAGGCATCTAATGGCTTATATGTAAATAACTAATGTAAGACAGAATCCGGTAAATGCTACAAAGATTCACTATGAAAGAGGAGACTTATTTTGACAACTGGGCAATGGCATTCTAGGCAGAGTTACAAATGTGACAAATGGCCAAGACAAGAAAGGACACAGAGTGGGGGAACCTGCTACCTGAAAATGTAGAGCACGTAAGAGCATTCACCATGAGAAAGAAGATCGAAGTGTGAATTTTGGATCGCATTATGAATATGCCATGCTAGGTTGTACAGATATTCACTCTGCAGAGAACAGTCGATCACTGAAGGTTTTAAAGTAGGGGGGATAAAGTGCTCAGTTGCCTTAGAGGTATTAACATAGCAGGTGTGTGTAGAGTCAAGACTGACTGGACACAGAAGAGACTGGAATCCAAATAATTTGAGCAATTCTCAAACCCTGTATCTCAAGACTCTTTCACATTTTTAAAAATTATTGAGGACCTCCCCCAAAGAACTTTTGTTTATGTGGTTTATAACAACTGACATTTTTCATATTAGAAATTAAGTCTAAAAAGTTAAAAACTATCCTTATTAATTCATTTTAAATTAAAAAGAAAATAACTAGCAAGATGGTAGATTTAAATATAAGCCACATTGATAATTATACTCACTATGAATAATTTAAACACTGCAATTTGAAACACAGATGACCAAATAGGAAAACAAGCCCCAACTACATGCCTTCTAGAAGATACCAACTTTAAATGTGAAGACATAGATCAGACACAAGTAAAAGGTAAGAAAAAGATATACTATGCAAACACTAATCCAAAGAAAGCTGAATGGCTATAAAAATTAGAAAAATCCAACTTACTTCTGAATAAAGAATAGTACCAAAAATAAAGAGGACATTTCACAACGATAAAGAAGTCAATCAAAAGGACATAACAAATAATACCAGATATGTATATACCTAATAAAAGAGTTTTAAAATACCCAAAGCAAGAACATGAGCTCTTCAAATAAAGCCCAGAATAAAGTTCATTTCAACACTCATCATTCGGTAATAAACAGGAAAGCAGGCAGAAAATCAGTATGAGATCTGAATAACTACCAACCTATCTAAACTGACATTTATGAAATATTCTAATCAATAACAGCAGAATACACCATCTTTACCAGTGCATATGGAACATTCACTAAGACCACACACAGTCTGGGCCATATAACAATCTTTTAAATTTAAAAGGACAAAAATAACATAAAATATGCTCTCTGACTCTAATGGAAACCATAAATTAACAGAAAGGTATCTGGAAAACCCCTAAACATTTTGAAATTAAACAATATCTATAAATATTTCATGGACATTTAAAAATATTATAAAGTGAATTAAAATGAAAACTCACCATATCAAAACATGTAGGTACAAAGAGTAGTGCTTATGTGACATTAAGTGCTTATATTAAATTTTAAAGAAAAGCCTTAATTCAATCATCTAAAGTTCTATCTTAAGAAACTAGAAAAAGAAAAACATATTAAACCAGAAGCAAGAAAAAGAAAAAAAGACACCTATGGCATTCAATGAAAAGAAAATAGAAAACCACAGAGAAAAATGAGAGAAACTAAAAAAGAGTTTCTTTGAAAAGATCAATAAAACTGACCAATATAATTTACTGATATGAGGAATAAAAGAGCCATCAATCAGATGAAACTGACCTTAAAAGATTAAGAGAATACCATGAACAAGTTTTTAATCAATAAATTCAACAATTCTGATGAAATGGACAGATTACTTGAAAGACACTAACGAAACTCAGTGAAGAAACCATCCAACCAAACCTTAACAGTCCTGCAGCTATGAAAGAACTGAGTACGCGCTTAAAAACTGTTCCACAAAGCAAGTTCTAGGCCCAGGTAGGTTCACTGGTGAATTCTTCCTATTTCAATAAGGTATAATACCAATTCTACACAAACTCACCCATAAAAAAAAAGAAGAGGAGGGAATATTTCACAACTCATTTTACAAGGTCAACATTATTCTGATTCCAAAACCAGCGAGGATATTACATGAAAACTGGATCAATATGCTTCGTGAGCACAGATGTAATAAAATATCAGCAAATCAAATCTAGTAATATATCATCACCAAGAAGAACTTATGCGAGGGATGGAAAGCTGGTTTAATATACAAAAAATCGGTCAATGTAATTCACCCCATTAGGCAACCTAAAACAAAAATCCATCATTATGAGGATGTCCCCAAATGCAGAAAAAGCATCTGACAAAATCCATCAGCTATTCAACGATACAAAGTTTCAGTGAACTAGGTATAGAAAACTTCCTCAATGTAATAAAAGTCACCTACAAAAAAACCTACGGACATATTTAATGTTCAAAGACTCAACACTTTTGCAGTAAGATCCAGGAATAGAACAAAGATGTCAGTTCTCATCAGCTCTATTCAACATTGTACTGGCGGTCCTACTCAATATAGCACAGCAAGGGGGAAAAAAGGCCTACTGTCTGGAAAACAGAGATGTAGACGAGCCTTTACTGGCAAACAACATGGTATGTCTACAGAGAAAATACTAAAAAATCAAGAAAAATGCAATTAGAAATAATAATTAAGTTAGCATGGTCATGAGGTCAATACCAAAAAATTAACTATTTCAGTATACCAATAATGAATAATTGGTAACTGAAATTTAAAAAAGGAAAAAATACATGTATAATAGCACTGAAGAAAAAAAAAACAAAAAATAATTACCAAATGACAATGAAGAAATAATTTCTGAAAGGCATTAAATCCCTAAATAAGTGGAACAATACACCATGTTCACGAATCACAACACTTGTTAAGACGTCAATTCTTTCCCACATTGGTCTATGGATTCAAAACCCCAGGAAGCTTTTTTGGTAAAACTGATAAGCTGATTCTAAAATTTATATGGAAATGCAAAGATCCTAGAAAAGCTAAAGCAATTTTGAAAGCTATTTTAGAGAGCTTACTCCTTCCTTCTTTGTTCTTCCAATTGGTTTTCATCCAGTCTCTGTTTAATAATCTTGCTTTACATGTACTTTCCCTTGGAATGAAAAACTCAAAAACTTACTGAAATTAAAATAGGTCTAAATTATAAACAAAGAAAATCAGTTCCTTGATTCAACAAACCCATGTTGAGATAGAAATGCATATGAATTTCACTAGATAACAAAGCTTCTTGGTGACAGGCATTTACATCCCTACTGCTACAGCAGAACGAAACAGCATTACTGGTTTTACCAATATAATGAAATATTTTTTTTCATTTTACTTTATTTCTTTTCAGTGTTCCAAAATTCACCACACCCAGTAAAATATTAAGATTCATACAAAAGTTATCTCATCTTTCTAAGAAGTAGTAATTAAAAGCAATAGCAGTTTAATTTTGTGATCAAAGTATTTTCTTGGGAATGGCTGCAAAGCACCATTTACTGTCACTAAGAAATTCTATATGCATTCTAGCAGAGTCCTCCTTTCTTAAAGATTAAAAAATATCCTTAAGGTTCTATTGTAGTAACACCACAGATTTCTTTTTGGTTCACACTTACTTCAAATGAGATACTTTAATCATTTCGATGGGTGATTCATCATTGCCTCGTTCACCGCGAAAAGCAATGCTCCTACCTTTAATTGCAAATATTAAAGAAAATGTAAAATATCAGATGAAACATCTAAGACACAAAAAGCTATACACACCAAAGGAATCTGATCAGTGCTGCCTCTACTCTCCCATTCATTCTTCTACTTGCTTCTAAGCTCTTTCAAGTAATCTAAATTCAAAACGTATTCTCAAAAGCATCATCCTTGAAGACCAATAATATACTACTTGTATTCAAATATCTCTTATAAAATGATATTTTCCTTTGTTACAGAGTTTCTTGAATATTTTCAGTGGTTTCTTTCAAATAGTTATATTTTAGAAATTCAAAAATACCAATTTCCAGAGTTTCAATACATCTATGGTAAAGAAATGGTCTACTGGGAAACGACTGGTATATTTAAAGTTACAAAAACACTCCCATGCTCATAAATACTAACCAGCAGGGAAAACACTCTTTAAACAGATATTTAAGATTTTCTCTCCCAGGTACAAATTGCTCAACTGAAATACTTTTGAACTGTTCCTATCAAAAGGTCTCTACACACTGAAACTAGGGAATGATAAGAATTAGCTAACTACCAAAGAAGCTAAACGGTCTTCTCTAATTAAAAAAGGCAAATTCTACTTTACGTCTGAACAAATACATTTTTGTAACTTTTCCCACATTTTTATTTACATTAAGCAAAAGAAAGCACGCTCAATTCAGTGACAGTTGAGTGCCTGCACGCCTCCCCGCTCCTCAGTGCTGTCAAATGGGGCCCCTGTTCTTACTTGCCAAACACCCGCATCCTTTCCTGAACATCCTTGTAAGACAGGCTAGAAAAGTCTATAATCTATGAACTCAAATATCCCACTTAAGCAAGTTAATAACTATGACTTATAAATTTGTTGCTTAAAAATAAATCTGTGAAAGAAAGATTTTAATTTATCTAGCAGGTCTGAGCGGATTGGAAAAAATAAAAAGGATTTTTTTTTTTTTTTTTAAGTGAATGATACTAGAAAACAGCAGTTTGCCCCTGGGCTACCATGTCATCAGAGAGACCCCAATACAGGGCAGGTCACTTCCAATGAGACCAGAACAACACTGGACTGATTTCAGTGGGGTTAATTCTTGAGGTTTAGTAACATACTCAGTAAGTAAGAACAACCATATCTTGGAAATACATATTGAGAAAATAACTTGATTTACTACACACACGTGCACACTCACATATATCCTAGGATTCAAACTATCTACATATATTCTTATTGCTACACCATTTTAAAGAAACTCACTACAATTTTGTTGCAAATTCTATTTGAAGTCATGCAGGTGTCATAATTTGAAACTCTCACCTTATTCTATCTCAAAGTTCATTTTGAAATTCATTGAGTTGTAGGTTTTAAACAATTCTGAACAAGTTACTTTACTGGAATGCCTCCTCCTGGAAAGTCTCTACACTCTCTCCCTCTTTAGACAGAGACTATCAAAAGTTTTAAATTTGAGCTCTTAAAGACAATCCTTACTTAAAAATTTATAAAGGTTTTCCTAACAAAGGCCAAAAGTTTTAGAAGAGAATCTAACAAAGCCTACCACAAAGATTTGTGTTAAAACCGTGCTTCTGGTTATCTATAACAATGTACTTAAAAGTAGAAGTGATACCCTACGTACTTATGAATCTGTCTGTTCAGGCTAATGGTACTCCATTTGCCATGTAACCAGGTTTACACAATTTGCATACAAACAACAACCAGGAGACTTTTCAGGGCAATTATTACAGAAAAACAACAACAAAATGAATATACAAAGAGGATCTAAAAAAAAAAAAACCTTCCAAGTTGAAAGAAAGTTTTCTGGAATACGTTCTATACATAGCAACATCTTTGATCAATATGACAACCCCTTTCCAGTCTTTTAGTAGCCTAAATACACGAACCTGTCGGAAGATCCACCAGCTGAAGTTCATTTCTCACTAATCCCATATTGTTCGGTGTTGAAGTAGCAAAGGAAAGAAAACCAGTCAAACTTGTCCATTCGATACCCCTAAAGTGAGAAATTAAATAAAGTTCGGTCAAATACCCTTTTTTTCTGAGCAACTTATTTGAAAAATAAGTTTTTCCTACAATCTAAATTCTATTATACAAGTTAATTAAGAATATTAATATAACCTTTCATTTGAGACTAAATTACTATATGTTTCCAATATACATATGAAATTATTTCTAATTAAAACCACTTTATCTCCACATGTCATGGGGGGGCGAGAGAGTTTAGTTGCCAGGATTCACAGCAGCATTAACATGACTATCAAAATCTGGCACAGAAGAGAGTCACACATCGCATTAGTGTTCAAGAATTCCATTCCTTAAGAAAGAGTGGTATTAAAATATTCTGAGCCCGACTGCTTAAAAAGATGGGTACACTGAGGAATTTATCAAATTTCCTATTTGGTTAGAGGGAGAAATTCCTGAAGTAAACAATTCAAACTGAGCAATGAGATTTGGAAGTGGCTGACAATTCCAAAGGGTGTCTTAATTAGAGAAAAGCACAAAAGAAAAATCTCAAAGAAATGATGACAGGACAGCAAGCAACCTATCAACCGATGCCTGGGAGTCTCCTTCATGAGGATTGATAGCAAGTGAGTCTGCAGTTTCTCCCACTGACGTTAACTACAGTGTTAACCACCATGGCTTGTGGAGAATGGAGGCCGGGGGTGGTGTTGGGGGGGCAGAGAAGGAGACACAGGATAAACTGACCATCAGAGTCAAAACAAAAAGGAGAACACTGTACAAAACCATTCTGTACTGTGCTCTCTACATAAGTCTGGCAGCGTCAGTCAGATCTGTGTACCCACAGACACCCAAGACATACTCTCCAAGACTTGTAGCTGCCAATCTACACACCTATGCTCTATAAAGTGACGCCATGATCTCTGGACACTTAGAATCCTCGCCACCCATTCTTCATTATTTTTAAAAATCTATCTGGGGGGCGCCTGGGTGGCTCAGTGGGTTAAGCCTCTGCCTTCGGCTCAGGTCATGATCTCGGAGTCCTGGGATCGAGTCCCGCATCCGGCTCTTTGCTCGGCAGGGAGCCTGCTTCCTCCTCTCTCTCTGCGTGCCTCTCTGCCTACTTGTGATCTCTGTCAAATAGATGAATAAAATCTTTAAAAAAAAATCTGTCTGGAAAGTACCTAGTGTATACACATGACTGTGCAAGGGCTCCAGGACTACCACTGTGAACGATCTGACTGCTATCCTTCTGCAGCTTATGATCTAGGAGAAAAAAGGCATTACACCAGTGCGTCCTGGACTCCCTATTACAAAAGAACTGGTACAGAGTTCAATCAGGACTTTTAAGAGTAGCACAGAATCTGGCCTCCAGGGCCCGCTGAGACCCAAAGGGCGAGTAGGGTGTTGCCTAAAAAGCATGTGGAAATAGTGTGGCTGAGAAACACTGCACTGGGCTGCATTCTCTTTGAAGGGAGGTACCACATCTTGCTTCTCCAGCACGTGAAAGGCACTTAGTAAACTCTGTTGGATTTAATGAATGATGTCCGAGGAAAGCCTTGCACTCCTCCTCATGATTTTTAGTGTCACACATACTCAGCCTGCTTTCCTCGCTGCCTGTAAGACAAAGACATCCGCTTTGCCAGGGACAGAGCACAGAACAAAACATGAAGTGGCTTTTATTTGTAATGTGGCACTATTAGCATGCCGCCTTCCAGCAGATTCCAGCAGCAGCTTCCGTATCTGAGTCCTACTGGTATCTGAGTCCTACTGATCGACTTGAAGAAAATAAAAGTCAAGTGGGACTTCAAAGATTAGATAAGGGTGGGATTATCCCTCTAAAGAAAAGAATGAAAACTCTTGTCAAACACAGCACCCACCCAGGGCTCTCAGAATTAGAAAGCTATTGTCTGGGTTTACCTACCCACTGAGATCTATCAAAAAACTCCTGAGCACAGCAGCTCATTTTAGGACTCGATATAGGATCGCTCTGTTGGATTCTGAACTAGTGAAAAACCGTAAGCGTAGACTGTCAGCAGGCATTTGTGGTTCTGACTCCCACAGGTTCCCAGGCTGGCCCTGCTGGTTTCTCCTGCGGCTGCTGTAGATGCTACTTCTCCACCCTGGGGGGCTGCAGGAAGCACCCACCTCTGGAAGGCCTTGAAGTTCTATAATTCTATGAAACTAACCTCTGCAAATTTATAGACAAAACAGAGATTATTGTACTTTGCACAAATCAATTTACTAAAAGCAATACTGAGTCAGTCAATGTTCTGATAGCCCTGTAAACTGCTCTTTTAGGAAGTCTGACACTGAAAAGAGCATTGTGCTATATTATTGTAAATTTAGCCTACTGGAAAAAGACACAAACTAATAATCTAAAAAAGTCTAATAATCTAAGAAAACCTCCACATACCATTTATTTATTCCTCGGTATCTTCCACTGGATTATAAGCATCAAAGGTTTTGTTTACAGGAATACAGAAGCTGCTCAGTAGGTATTTGTAACACCAAACTGACTAAAGCACATGATTCTGAAAACAACCCACAGCAAAACCAGCCGCAGTTAGGCAGTCAGTCCCTGCCCAGGCATACGCATAAGATTCAAGTATGTGGGTGATCTTTAAAAAACGCATTTAGGGGGCGCCTGCCTGGCTCAGTGGGTTAAAGCCTCTGCCTTAGGCTCAGGTCATGATCCCAGGGTCCTGCCCGGGCTCTCTGCTCAGCGGGGAGCCTGCTTTCTCCTCTCTCTCTGCCTGCCTCTCTGCCTACCTGTGATCTCTGTCAGATAAATAAATAAAATCTTTAAAAAAGAAAAAAAAAGAAAAAAAGCGTTTAGTACAAAGTAAAGGCAACCTTTTTAAAAGCTGACCTTAAATTTGCATATAAATATCTAGAATATGTTGGGTTTATTGCTAATAAGTTCAGCAATTTTTATGACACATCTGTGAAATTTTCATAATGGCTTTTAATTGTAATATTATAATCACATTAATTGAAACACAAAGACGGCAGGATTTCAGCATCCTCTTGGGCATCATCTCTGAATATAAAATGTGAATTATCTTCAAAATGGCAATTAAGAGGGAAAACTCACATAAAAAAATGGAGCACATTTGTGTGATCATTCACAACATCAGCCTTTGTAGCACATCCGTTATTTCGTATCCCAAGTAACACTATAATTTCAAGTATTACTCAATAACAAATATTATCACAGCATGCGTAATGCGTAAGTCATGTATTTAGTGACATCTATCTACCATCTGAATGTTCCAGGAAAACAAATCTTATTTAAAACTAATAGCTTGCTGATAAACTCGCTATTGAGTCTTTATTAAAGACTTCAGTGTTCAGAAAAAAATGAAAATGTACTTGATTTTCCAGAAGCAGGTATAAATTTCTAGCATGAATCCTGGCTCAATCAACATTTTCATTTCATTGCCAAAATGTGCCTGAGGTGCATTTTTTTAGCTGGAGATATAGCAAATGCACTTTAAGTAGAAAGGTCAGTTCTGAAGCCTGAAAGGCCCAGATTAAATTTCACAGATTACAATACTGAGTTTCTTCTATAAATTGGGAATAAAACTAGTGCCTACCACATAGAGGAGTGGGGAGTCAAAGAAATGGTCATGCAAAGTATTAACACTTAACATGTCCCCAGAACAAGTACTGACTAAATGGAGAATTTGACTGGTGGGTGTTGGACACAAAAGCAAACACTATACACCAAGCCAACGGTGAAAGGAAATGTTAAGAAAAGCAATGTAGGGGACCTGGGTGGCTCAGTGGGTTAAGCCTCTGCCTTCGGCTCAAGTCATGATCCCAGGATCCTGGGATGGAGCCCTACATCAGGCTCTCTGCTCAGCAGGGAGCCTGCTTCCCCTCACTCTCTGCCTGCCTCTCTGCCTAATCGTGATCTCTCTCTCTCTCTGTCAAATAAATAAATAAATCGTAAAAAAAAAGAAAAAAGAAAAAAGAAAAGCAATGTAGACAGGAAAGAAAGGGAGACAGCAGGTAGCAGCAGTGGCAGAAGGGTCTCATGGAGGAAGAGAAAGATGAGCAGTCTGACATGGCCCAGACACAGACCTGTGTCACTGCACCCAGGGGACTAGTGACTCTGAAGACATTAGGACGCCACGCAGAAGTACTCAGGGAGCTACTGGAGGGCTCGGGAGGAGGTGGAGACCGACAGCTACCTGGGCTGCACCACAAACAACGTACTTGACAGAATAAGGCAATGAAGACTCTTCTGGAAATTCCATCACAATCAGTTGTCCTACTTAAAGGGTTAACCTTTCCCCATCCATAAAATACAATTACTCAGAATAAAGTATTTAGGAAGGATTAACTACGAATTTTAACATGTGCATAGACCTGTGATTATATAACGTACAGGAGAGAAAATGTCCTTTCTTGTACGTTTGTTAAAAGATCACCCAAAAATATGGGAGATGTAATAAATTTATGTTATCACATGTAACTTCACAATCCATCATGGCTAGAGCAAAGGAAGGGGAGCAGCCCCGCCACCAACAAAATAATGCTGTGGAGACGCAGGGGCTTCCAAACCAAGCAACCTTCTTCCCTCAGCTCGCACAGCACTCATCAAACACAACACCTCAAAATGAAACTAGAAATGGTATCCAGTTGGGTCCTTTTCTCACGGTGTTTAAACAAAGAACAAATGAGATTAGTTAATAATTAACATGACTTCATTCAAATTTGTCAGGAATAGTCCTACCAATGGATCTTTATAAAAATGAAAAACAAGCTATCGGGGCACCTGGGTGGCTCAGTGGGTTAAAGCCTCTGCCTTCGGCTCAGGTCATGATCTCAGGGTCCTGGGATCGAGCCCCCATCTGGCTGTCTGCTCAGCAGAGAGCCTGCTTCCTCCTCTCTCTCTGCCTGCCTCTCTGCCTACCTGTGATCTCTGTCAAATAAATAAATAAAATATTAAAAAAAAAAAAAGAAATGAAAAACAAGCTATATCCATCTGAACAAAGGAACACAGGGACAGCCAGTGAGAAAATATCCTCGACAATCAGATGCCGCAATAGAAGTTAGACAAAATTTTCCACTGCATGATATCCTTTTACAAAGCAAACAATTAGTGTTCAGACTTGATTAACATAACCATTACTTAAATGTGAATATTTATTATTCAAAACTTTTAGGCAAATAATCACCACTGCATAATGTTCAATGTAGAAAAGTGTCCCGGAACTTCTTTCCAGTATGCTTTGTTTGTGATCTCAACGTCACAATGCATACTCACTTGACTTCACAGGAGTGGACACTTAACTCCTTATGCAGCAACCCACTGGTGAGGTGGTACACCAGGACAGAACCGTTACCTGTACCTATCAAAACGATGTAAGAGAATAGAATTACTCAAGCCGTAGTTCCAGATCTTTCCCAAAAGTCTTTTCTCAAGATTTTAATAATTTTATAAATTTATCTTTTATAAAAGGGACTCAAGCTATGTGTAAGAGTGAATTTCTCTGTCTACTCTCTTTTCAAAAATGGGCCTAGTCTCGTGTGCTCTGAGATCTTCCTAAATCCAGGGACAGATTTTCACGAAAGACTTCAATATCTAACTCAATACACATAAAATTTGAAGAAGCACTTTGCTAAGCTTTTTCACACATGGGAACTTCTACTTTTTCAGATTTGTAATGTTTACAAGAGCCAGTCCTCAGTCCTCAGCAGAACTCAGAAACCAGATCTTTTCTATTTTTCTTTCCAAAGATTTTTGTTTTGTCTTCATATTCTAAAAATCACAGAGATGGTCAAGTGTGGTGGTTAACTACGGATTCTGCAGTTAAACTAGCCCGAGTTCATGCTCTGGCTCTGTCTTACACTCGTACAAATTACTTGCCCACACTAAATCTGTGTTTTTAATTCCTTTAATATGGGAATAACAGAAAATCTACTTGCTGAAGAGTAAATGAGAAGACACAGTTCAAACATTTACTCTAGTACCTGGCACAAACTAAGCACATGTTTATCACTATTTCTATTATTGTTGTAATTCAGTTTGTAGTTATTTTATGTCTAAAGCTTTTCATGGCCTCAGGTAGAGTGTGTGTCTATAATTTAATCTGGAGGAACACGGCCATTCTTGGAAAAGTAATGTTTTAGTCCTTAAAATGTTTTTATAAGTTAAGCAAGAAAGTGAACGGTATAATTGCTTGGACAATCACTTTTTCACTGCACATGACTTTAAAAAAATGAATGGATTCACGCAGAATGACAGAATGTAGAAATGATAGAATAGTAATAGAGATAAAAACACTAGGCAAGTTCCAATTATAGTGTACCTGCTGCTAAATGCTTCATTCAATATTTTACAGAACTATTCTAGAAAAATATAGTATTATACTTGTTTACATTTATCTATTCCACAGTAATAGCTTCTATTACTGAGACAGTATCTAAAGAATTACTAAAACTTTTCAATTAACAGATCATCATAATAAAATGATTTTTGCATTCAGCAAGCTTTTTGCTTTTTGAGGGGGTTGGTTTTTTGGGGTTTTTTTTGAGAGAGAGACAGCATGCACGCATGTTCGCACACTTGCACAATGGGGGGGGATGAAAGGGAGGGGTAGAGGGAGAAAGAGAGAGAATTTTTTTAAATATTTTATTATTTGACAGAGAGAGTGAGAGAGCACAAGCAGAGGGAGAGGGAGAAGCAGGCTCCTCGCTGAGCAGGGATCCCAATGCGGTCTCGATCTCAGGAACCATGACCCCAGCTGAAGGAAGATGCTTAACCAACTGAGCCACCCAGGTGCCCCAAGTAAAGAGAATCTTAAGCAGGTTTTATGAATAGCACAGAGCTCTATGCAGGGCTCGATTCCATGACAGTGAGATCATGACTTAACCTGAAATCAAGAGTCAGATGCTTAAATGACTGAGCCACCCAAGTGCCCCTACATTCTGTAGGTTTTAATGATGCCGAACCTGTGATCTAATATTCTAGGGGCTCCACAAGGAGCAGTTAATTCCATAGCGGAACTCTGACTCTTTGCCCTAGTGAGTGCAAAAATTTAGGAACTTATTTTATATTTTTCCTTTTTACTTTGTGATTATACTAAATTCAATAAATGACTTGATCATCACACTATACAAGTAAAATACTGCTTATTCTACAACAGAAATCTCAGACCCTGACTTAGCTCTCAATTATCTAGCTATGGCAAGAAGTACTTTTCTCCAAGAAATTGACAAAATCCTAACTGACAATTTAGGTATACTGACACTGTATATACATATACTATAATGTACATTAACAAATTTCAATTAAAATTTCTCTAAGAGGTTTAATATAAGTCAATAGTTTCTAAAGCAAAAACTAAATATTTATCTGCATTTATATAAATCTGGACACATGTACACACAGACTACCAAACTTTAAAATGCAAACCACTTTCAGAAGACAGTAATGGAAAAACTGGGAAAATCAGAATACTGCCAAAACCGATTACTCAAGTGAGCCTTTAGTACTCATGAGTAGGTTGTTAGCTAACTGAGACCTACTAGCAACAAAATAAATGTGGATGAGGCTTTCATTTTAGAAAAAAAAACCAAAACAAAAAAAACCCACAAATCACGTTATAGACCTAGAGAGAAAGCCAGAAGCCAATGAACAGCATCTTAAGAAACAATGTTGACAATTTCAAATGAATATACTACTTTTTGAAATTTTTGAGAAATCCATTTTAACCTTCTGTACATAATAGCAAATAAAATTTGTTTTTTATCTATGAATAAAAAACATCTTCCTATAAAGGAGATTAGATTACTCACATTATTATGAAATTAATGTGACAGGAGGTTGAAACCAAGACCAATTTTCTATCAATAATATAAAACTATGCAATTTCAACCCAAAAGGCAAATCTTAAAGAGACCATAGCCATTTTAAACAATGTTCAATATACAATTCTTGGCAAATGAAGAACATTGCTATTACTAGACTACTAACTAGGACTTAAAAACACAAGGAAGCTGGATTTAGCATCACGCAGAGATTATTCTCCTAACATTTCAGAAAGGTACCCATTGTGGTCAGTATCTCTATCACCCAGTGTCAGGTGGATGAGTTAATACTGTGATGAGTGAAGTCAGTCAAGCAGAGAGAGTCAATTATCATATGGTTTCACTTACTTGTGGAGCATAAGGAATAACACGGAGGACATGGGGAGATGAAGAGGAGAAGTGAGTTGGGGGAAATCGGAGGGGGAGGCAAACCATGAGAGACTGTGGACTCTGAGAAACAAACGGAGGGTTTTGGAGGAGAGAGGAGTGGGGGGTTGGGTGAGCCTGGTAGTGGGAATTAAGGAGGGCATGTATTGCATGGAGCACTGGGTGTGATGCATAAACAATGAATTTTGGAACACACACAAAAAGATTAAATTAAATTAAATTTTAAAAAATTTAAAAAATAAATAAAAAGATGGGTGGATTAAAAGAAAGACAGAAAAACAAAAGAAGAAAAATATTTTCAGATGAGTATATATATGATTTCATGGGGCCTCTTCCTCCTTATCCTCATATAAAGGATTTTCTAATAACTACCAAACTCGAATGTCTTATAAAACAAAACAGGCACGAAGGATTAAGAGAAGAATAGATCCAATACTCACCAACGGCGAGCAGTGGCTGATACACCTTGATGTTTTTGGTGGTCAGTGGCGGGCACATACGGATGGCAAACTGCGGGGAGGGCAGCCCTGAGAGCAGTCCCGTCAGCAGGAAGCGGAGGTGCACCTCCTGCAGAATGGGGCCTTTGGGATGCTCCTCCCCAGCAATGGCACTTTGTCCTGAGGGGTGAGCAAAAGTACAGATATACTTATTACAATGTATTCTGAAATGTAAAGAAAATTGCACCGGCACTCCTCTTCAGGTCTACAAGGTATCCGGTGGCACTCCAGGGGCCGCAGCTGAAGAATGGCTCTGTACTTGGCTCTAGGATGGAAATGCACTGTCTGCCACCTCAAATGACATATTACTCTGGAGGACTGCTGTCCAGAATTCAGGGACTTTTGTCAGCTAAAGTTCCCAGTATGAGGCACCAAACAAGGCACATCAGGGGACCCAGGTCAGAGACCAGCTCCTGGGGAGTGGCACGCTGCAGCACTTTCCCACCTTAACACCCGCCTTTCTAAACGGTTGCTTTTCAATCTAATGCACTTTCTAAACCATACATAACACTGGTGATCACCAACTGTAGGTTCAAGGAACTCATTTAGGTTTCTAATAAGAAATCTTTTCAATGTGTCAATGTAATTACAAAATCTAAGCTTTATAATTAAATACTTCATACATAAAGATATCAAATAAATAATATATACAACATAAATTACACATAAATAAGAATATACAAATACATAATATAAAGAATATATAAGTTCACTGTTGATAGTTAAATCTTAAATGGGCATTATTTTCAGATACAGCGATTATACTCAGGTTATTAAATTTCAAACTGAAAGGCTTCAGTAAAACCATTCTAACAAACCGTGAACATGATGAGTACAACAAAACCCAGACCATTCACTAAAAAGGGTATACAAATTTTCTGCCTATAAACCATTCTTGAATACTGGGATATAGCTGTCAAAAATACATAATAAAGGATACCTGAGTGTGTATGTACCCACAACACACACACACCCGTGAAAGGGAAAAATGTAAATAATTACCATAAGCGGGTGATGGGATTGTGAATACTGTAACCTTCTGAGGCTATAAAGTTGTTAATAACAATGTTATTTTAAAATTCATAAGATGTACAGAAAAAATGGCCATCAATTTAATCCAAATAAAAAGATCCCATGATATCATATGATTGGTGTCAAACTTTGATAACAGAAGATGGGAGTCTAAAGGAACATGGAGTTCAACAGACAAGTACCACGTTTACAAACCCTCCACAGCTTGGAATAGACTCCGGGAATGGCCATCATTTTTCTTCAAACTTCTTCCATAAGAGGCAATTCACAAGGTAGGGCAGATTAGGCCTTAAAAAGCAGCAGGCTATACCCAATGAATATAAATCAGGGCTCTATATTTAGCTGAATTGCTTTCAACTATCACTAAGGACATTGTAAATATCAAATTAAAAGTTTAATTAAAAGTTTTAATTAAAATGTTTTTGAGTAACAGAGCTTTATTTATTTAATGCTTTCAAATCAACTACATTGTCAGGAACTGTATACAATCTGTATCCTTTTGTCTTTTAAAAAAATGTAATTTATATCACTTAGACACCTAAACAGCATGAAATTCCAAACTCCCATGGGCTATTACTGATTAGTTCTGTGCATGAGTGTTTATTTTATAACTCTTTTCACTTTAATATTTTATATTAAGTGGAGACAAGGTCAATTAACTCAGAAAACTGTATTACTGATAAAATGAATTTCGCAAAACAAGTATGTGTCTAAACTTTCTCATATAGATTTATGTCTGGAAGGTGAAGAGAAAGAACTTTAAATAAACAAGTTAGTGTCACTGAACAGAAGGATTTTACAAATGGCAAGAACCACAAGAAAACCAAGGCCTGGGAGAGGTCAGGTCTTGCCTAAGATCACAGTGGAGTAGCCAGGACTAGAGGCCACAGCCAAGGAGGGTCAAGATTAGGGCAACCTTTTCTTGGCTCTGTGGTATGGGGCAAGTTTTTTTAAATCTCTCTGGATCTCAGTTTCCACTTTGTAAAACAGAAATAATATTACCTACTTCGCAGGGTTATTAAGGTAATACATAGGGCATTTAGCGCAGTATTTAACACAGTAGTAAGTATACAATAAATGCCATTTATGATTAATAAGGTAATGCCCTTCCTAGTATTATCATGTATCTAGCATTTAAACAAAATAATACTGATCTTCAATTACATCATGAAAGAACAAATAACAACAAAGAAAATCCTTTATAAGCCACAGCCACAATTTTAAAAGAATTAAGACTTCAAAATTGCTTGGCATATTTACAACTTCTAGTTGTACAATATCTGAAATCACAAATCTTCATTCTTCCTTTAATATATATGTTTTTTATATATGAATTTTATATGAAATTTTTTTTAAAGATTTTACTTATTTATTTGACAGACAGAGATCACAAGTAGGCAGAGGCAGGCAGAGAGAGAAGAAAGGAAGAAGTCTCCCTGCCGAGCAGAAAGTCCCATACGGGGCTCGACCCAAGGACCCCGGGATCATGACCCGAGCCGAACGAAGGCAGAGGCTTTAACCCACTGAGCCACTCAGGTGCCCCTCTGAAACAATATTTTATCTGTAAATAAATTTGCTGAATCCCCAACACGAAAGTTTAAAAATGTACATCATGATGTTAAAATTACTTTTTCTAATACTGCTCAGTTACTTTATTTCTTCAATAAATGTTCATTGCACATCTTGAATATACAAGGCTCTTTGCTGGGTGCTAGGGATACAAAGTGCAATCAAACACTGTCCCACACTTACAGAGTTTATAATTCACTGGAGGAAACAAACAGAATCACCATTCCAACAACAGATAATTATCAGGGACTGCAAATGAAGAACATTTAAATCAGGCTACAAGACTAAAGAAAGCAACACTTGAGTTGAATTTTAAATTAGGAGTAGCAGAAAGGGAGAAAGAGGAGTACATATTCAGTTCCAAGCCAGGGGACCAGACCACAGGAAGGCCCTGAGGAGTGGGGTATAGCTCGACACAGCACAGATCTAGTATTCAAATGCCTAATGTCATCTCCTTCATTTAAATCAAGAGTCTCTCATGAATGAACATTTTCTAATTCCAAAAACTGTAATGCCAATATATGCTTTTCAGCTTATATATTTCATATCCTCTGATTTATTGAGTAAAAAAATGATCCCACATTCCAGTTTTCTCAGATATTAACTCTGACTTTATAATAATTGCAAATCAGTGACTATTAATTTTGCCCTTCAAGAAAAATACCTAACATAAACGTTAGAGGAAAAAAATAGCTTACCAATCATGTTATCTAAGGAGAGGTCTGGGAGCTTATTCTGTAGCACTCCTACAGGAATTCCGCAGAAAGACACAGGTGAATATAAAGGTGATACACCAGAACTACTGCAAAGACATAATAATTACATGTTTTTACATATTTAAAACCTCTGTCACAGTTTAGTAACTCAAATTACTAGTTTCAGATCATAGCATTCTATCCATTTTTATAGTATTTATTAATCTTATAGTATTTATTAATCTTGCCACAGTGAAATATTTCCAGCAGGTTTACATAATTCCCTAATAATCTAAAGTCTAAATTCTCACTTAAAAAAAATTTTTTTTAAGTCTCTGCTATTTTCATGATTCTGCTACTTTTTTTAAAGATTTATTTATTTATTTGAGAGAGCGGGCGAGCGAGCGTGCACCATCAGGGGAGAAGAGCAGAAGGAGAGGCAGAAGCAGGCTCCCCACTGAGCAGGGTGTCTGACATGGGGCTTGATCCCAGGACCCTAAGATCATGACCTGAGCAGAAGGCGACTGAACCCCCCAGGCGCCTGATTCTAGTAATTTTCTAAAAAGAGGTAACTAAGCAAACCAGAAAACAATCCTATTGACTCACTTACCTGCTCCGTGAATTTCGATTACAAACGGCGGACTTGAGTTCCCATATCATGACCCTGCCATCACTCACTATGAGGGCGGCGGCATTCTCATTGACAGGACAACACACCATACTGAAGGGACGGACAGTTTTTGTCACCCTGATTGCATCGCACTGGCTTCGTAGATCATAGGTCAGCTCCTGGACAGGATCTGGATCTTAACATAGTATTGTTTTCTTTTAAATATCAGAAAGCAACACAGCAATATCACTACTATTTGCTTTAATTTAAATAAAACCTCAACTAAAAAGAACATCATTCCTTCACTAGCACACAGTTTGTCAAAAATGCCTTCTCCTTTTACAAGTATTACTAATTTCTTCAGAATATAAATATGATTCATTTAATGGCTGTCCACACCAAGTTTAGTTTCCAAAATAAAAACTACAATCAATATAGTTTGTTTTTTTAATATTATTAAAACAAAGAAAACAGCTTTGAAAAAGGATCAACAGTGATATGACTAAATAACGTACAGTACACTAGAGGTCATCATAATTTATAGTGGCCTCAGAAAGCCTGAAAATAATGGTACTCTACAAAAGACGTGAAAGTCGCTTTTGCTTTTAGAAGTACATCATTTTACAACACAGTGCTTTCATTCTCCAGGATAAGACTAAAACTGACAATACCCTGGAGACTTATTAACCTATGTCATTTTACAATGGACATTCCTAAAGCAGAAAAGTCAAGGGTGTAATAATAAAGGTATTTTAAAAGGCTCCACTTGTGCTGAAGAAAAAGACACAAAGATAATATCTACTTGGCTCATGGATAAAATTAAGTAATTACAAAATATTACTTTCTTTGCTGCATATAGGAGGGGCACTATTATAAAACCATGAAATTCACCATGGCTTTATGCTTTTTTATGCCCCATTTTACAATCATATTCTACTTTCCCAAGGCCAGGATTACCATTAACTCTATGCTTTGGCTGGTATCCGCCACAAGAAGGCTTATGAAATTCTGGAGAAAAATATTCTAATATTATTCTAAGATATAAACTCACCTGGTTCCTCACTTGAAGTGGTAAAAACACTATTATAAGATCTTCGAACACGTAAAGTTATACAACCATTTTCATGTAGGCAAAATAACCCATCACGTTGAAAGCAGGGTACTACCTTTAAACAGATAATGTATTCATTATAAAAAACACAATAGATTAAAAAGTATATGCCGGGAAGCTCATAAACTCATATTTAGAGAATATGGACAGAAAGAAAAAAGAAAAAGAAAAATACACACATAATCCCCAAGCTTGAAAATTAAATGAATTATTCAAAAACTCCATTTACGGCACACCTGGGGGGTGCTCAGTCCCTTGAGCAGCCAGTTCTTGATTTCAGCTCAGATCATGATCTCAGGGTCCTGGGATCAAGCCCCACCATCAGGCTCCACACTCAGCAGGGAGTCTGCTTCAGGATTCTCTCTGCCTCTGCACCCGCCAACCCCCACCCCTGGCTTGCCGGTACTCACACACATGTGCGTGTGCACGCTCCCTCTCTCTGTAATAAATAAATCTCTAAAAAACAAAGAAAGACCATCCATTCATAATCATAAAAATTTGACTTTATCCAGGTAACTTAAATAGTTCAATAAATATCTCCAGATCAGTCAGAAGAATTTCTAAGGTAAATCACATGAATCAAAAGTGCAGAAAAATAGGAATACACAGTAACAATGTTAATTTTTTTTTTTTTAACATTTTATTTATTTGAGAGAGAGTGTGAGCATGAGCAGGGGGAGAGGGGAGAGGGAGAAGCAGACTCCCCGCTGAACAGGGAGCTCAATGCGGGGCGTAATCCCAGGACCCTGGGATCATGACCTGAGCCAAAGGCAGGCACTTAACCAACTGAGCCACCCAGGCAACATTGTTAATTTTTAATAAAGAGAAAAGAGAAAGTAGAACTAAGGATTTCTGCAAGATTATGTTTTTACTCTCTATAATATTCATAACCAACTTGGGGGGATATAACTCTTAGATCATACATACCTGCAGAAATGGAACTCCTGTTCGTTCTATTGCAATCACACCCACTGTTTGATTCACCTCAAGGTCAAGGATTAAAATCTCCCGAGGATAGAGTAACAACATGTGGTTTCTCTTGGAAGGCAGATGCGCCAACTGAAGGCAATCATTTAGGGTTATAAATTCAGCACTGAAAGAAGTGAACATACTTTAGGCATCAAGAAATAAGTCAAAGACTTTACTCATATCAGAAAAAGCTAATAAAGGACTGAATTTTGTCCTTTCCACATAACTGTCAATGAGAAGATACAATTGTTTCCTGAAATGACCAACAGGGACTAGCATCTAAAACTAAGATCTCTACTATGTGTCAAAACCCAAATTATGACAAATGGTAATGCACAGACTGGATAGAGATACAGGTCTAAATTTTTGAAAAATTTAAGTAGTAAGTCTATAAAGTGACAAAACCAGTAGTTTTATTTTTATTTTGCAATTAGAAGTACCAAACAGATTGCTGAAATCAAGACAGCATCAGAACAAAGCAATCTGGGCAATTAGGGCCCTTGGACCAGGAGTCAATGGATTATCTGTATGACCTTGGGCATGTCACTTCCTCCCCTCTGCCTTCATTCACTTCTAAGCCACCTTAAATCTTTTTTGAAACAAAGTGGGGTATTTTATTCACTTATCACAGTATTTTCTTCTATGTAAATAAAACTGATAAAACTTTATAAAGATTGTAGATAGTTCAAGAGTCTCAAGAATCATTTCAGCCATTTGTGACTTGCATATATTCAATCATAACCTTCTTAAACCTATTTCAATAGGAATAAAGTTAGGCAGCTCTTTTCTGCCCATGGGTCCTGTCCCCAGGCTTTAATAAAACCACCTCTTTGTGCCAAAAATAAAATAAAATAAAATAAAATAAAGTTAGATTAGAGGACTAAAAAGAGGAACATGGATTGCATTAAAATCTTGGCTCTGCCACCTCCTAGTTGGGTAAGCTTGAGGAACATATTTAAAACAATGTGCAGCTCAATTTCCTCACTTATAAAATAGACACAGTATTACTGCCCAGAACTACAGCAGGATCCCATGTAATAATGAATGTAAAAGCACCTGGAGCAGTTCTATTTGAAGGGATTAATAATTCATTTCCCCAAAACTCAAAATGAACGTATGACTCATATGAGAAGATATAATACACACAAATCATAATATAAAACAATTCAAACAATTCAGACTCTAAAAGATTTATCTGTAACATAGAACCATGAAAAATAAATAGAAAATCCTCTTAAACTATGTAAGGAGCAATCCAATTATTATGGCACAGGGTGAGGGATAATTTGGTGATATTAATGAGCCTATATTTTAATATATAAAAATGATATTTATATATAAATTCAGAATATACTCGCAGAACAATCTGTATTTGACCATATATTTTTCAGATAATTACCCACAAAATCTAGACAGAATACTCTTAGCATATTAAAAGTAAGAGTCTTTTTAAAATGAATGCCAAAAAACTGCCAAAGCAGTAAAAATATAAGAACAACCATAGCTCTTTAGGAAAGAAAACTGAAGTCTATTTCCAATGCATAAGATTAGTTACTTAAAATAAAATTTTATTCAGTTGCCATTTCTGAAATAAATAATAGGTAGCATTTACCATATAAATGGTTACTAAAATTATCAGCCACTACTTTAAGTACCTAAGCTACTGTACGTTAATCCTTACAACAACCATATAAAATCCTATAAAATGCCATTTTAGAGATTGGGAGAGTGAAATTTGAGCGAGATTAAAGAATTCTGAGTCACACAGCTATAATTTCCCCTAGAATCCTGGCCCTTAACCAGTATGAGAAATATCTTTACATGCATAAGAAAAACACCCATCTTTTACTAGCTAATGAGACGGAGCACTTAAGTCAGGAAAACGTATTTAAAATGAAAATCCAGCTTTTGTCCCCAATTTTTTTAATGTCTTCAATTGCCAACTGTGGTGTCTTCATTTTCTGTTTTCAGATTTAAAAATCAGAAGTAGAAACTGTCATCTGTAAAAATCAGTGGGGGAGAGGCCAGCATAAGGACCGGAAACAAAGGAGCCACATCCAAGTGGAACCTCCTCCTTGGGGAAGAGACAGAGAGAATATTCTCCTCCTCCATATAAATTCAAAACTGGAAAGGAGAAAGGGTGAGGTAAAGAATAAAATCAATATTAGTACATCTTCAAAAATGACGTTTCTCGAAGGGATGATAAATGGATGAACTAAATGGTTAGTTTTATACTTGTAACTTACCTAGGTTTCTCCTGCGTGATTAAGATTTTTACTTTATTAAGAGCCTTCTTGGCCCCCGTGGCTGCAGCCAGCTTATTATGAGCTGGGCTGGAATGTGGGCTGGATATGTAAACTTTTTTCCCAGGGCCCGAAGGAGGCTTGGATGGAGAGAAGTCTGAGATGAATACAATACCCTCGCTGGTGAGTACTGTATTGAGAGAAGCAAAACTCTGATTAAAGTTTAATCAAGTTTAGCACGGAGTTTTATTCCAATACAATTTTGAAAGCAAGGTAATGATAATTTTAATAATACAGAACTGGCAGTATAATGTAGTCATAATTGAAATATTCTCCAAGTTGAAGTGAAACAGGTGGTCCATTACAATTCATCAGAGGCCTCCACGCTCAGCTTTCTAAATTAATGTTTTATATTAAAAAGATACCAGAAGGTTACTAGCAGAAAGAACAAATGTTTGTTCTTCCAAATAAATTCAGTGCATGGACTTTCATTAAAAACCTTTCCTCATTATATCCTGTAACTTCAAAATCCAAGACTTTTCAGAATATAAAATTCACAGAAGAAAAAAAAAAAATCCCATACTAAGAGGCTTTGCATATCACGCTTAGTTCTGAGTTCAAATATTTGATGTGGTACTAATTTTTTATGATTATCATGAGTTACTCAGTCTAAATATACATTTCCTTTTTTTTTTTGGAGCATCAGACTGAACCTTAGGAAGTACAAGAGTGTTCTGTTTCTCTTTAGATTCAGAGTAAAAATAGAGAGCCAACAATGGCTTACTACGTGTAAAGGAAACAGAAGTATTCAAGAAGGCAGCACTACATTTAGCAATACAAATTTTGCCTTTTTATGACTGAAAAATAATCTCCCTCAAAACTGGGGCTAATACACGGATAACAGAAATCTCATCTCTCCTGGCTCCCTGCAGTTAGTGAGGCTGGTTTAAGCACAGGGAGCAAAGACGTATTCAAGAGTTATGACAGCCCTAGCACATTTGGTGTGAGTAAATCAAAGATGTCAGGCGAACGGACGCTTTGAAATATACTGTGCTTTCATCAACCAAATTACAGAGATGCAGTAAGTTAGCCTGAGGCCTTGTCTCCTTTTCAGATGACAGGACTCCCTTCCAAGGTCTCATTCATTCCTCTTCTTTTGTGATGCCCTCCCTCAGTCAGTGGATCAGCTAAAGCAGCCCTCCTCTGTGTCCCCACAGCACTGCATTTCATAGCACACTAAGGAGTGAGTGCACGTACGCACACGTGCACATACACACACCATATACGTGTATATAGACACAACACCTAACCACACACCATTGTAACTCCACAGTTGGGTTTCTGCAGGTACACATTTCTCTTCCTTCTTCAGCACACAAATATACACTCAGTAATAACAAATGCTGGTAGATAAAAGTTAGAATTCTGAGTCATTCAAATTCAGGAGAAACATTCTCTCCCGCAACTAATTCCCTTACCTCTTTCCAATTTTTGATCAAATATCAAAATCAAGCCTACTCTGACCACTTTATCTAATACAACAACCTGCCCATTCCCATCCCTCCCATTCCCCTTCATTCCTTTTATACCTAGGATATAGTAATAGCTCAAGGAATACCTGTTGGATAATTGAATGAAGAGTATTTCCCAAATCATTTAATCACAAAAACATGTGTCTAAAAACAAATCACATTTTTAGATCAGCGGCTCAGTGAAAACACTAAGAGCACACAGGCAAAAATAACCTCTGCAAGAAAAAATTCCCTTGGGCTTATTCTGTGCCACACAAGCATCTGTTTATGGCACTCAAAACACAAGCATGAATTTAAATGATTTTTTAGAAGGAAGAACTGAATTTGGCCACATACTAAACGAAACCTTTGACTCAAGTTCTTTAATGTGTTCCTAGAAAAACAAATTTCATTAAGCCCAAATTAGAACAGCACGGCAACTCTCTCTCCAGCTAATCAAAGTCTATTTACAAATTCAACACAGTGAAGGTACAGCTTGTGGATTTAAAGTTCTAGCCATCAAAATACTTGCAAATGATATGGGATTATGATTTAGTATCTGATTAGATGCTCCAGATATATGACTTCTCTACTTTGCTCAGTTGTTGGAACACATCAGCTGTATGATATGGCTTGTATCTTATACACAAAGCATTAACTGTATTATAAAGAACTCATTTCCCTCAAGTAATCTATTACTCACAAGTTAAATGGGAGGGATCAAAAGGGTCAAAAGAAAAAGAAAGGATGTTATCTGCATAGCTCTTCTTCCACAGTTTGGTGCCAGTATCCGCATTCCAGAGCACAATATAATTTGGTGGGTGGATAGCAAGTAGTAAATCTCGGGAAGCATCTTGATTCCATAACCACTGAACATCTGTAAAGACCAGATGAAGGCAAAATTCAGAAATCACTTTAGAACACTTGGTTAATGTATCCTTGACATTTAGGGTTTGTTTTGGTTTTTTTCCCCAAAGTTCTTAAAATCCTAACTTCTCTCCCTATGTTCCATATATGTGTATATATGTCAAGACTGCACAGGAAAAGTGTAGTTTTATATTAAGATGAGCTGTCTGGACATTAGAATCTCAAGATAAACATTTTAAAATTACTTTAAAGAAAATACAAGACAATTTTCACAAATCATTACTTAAAACTTTGCATCAAAGACTGTGCTGGCCATGATCAACGTCAGACTCTCCTAACATCTTTGTGAAATTACTTAATGGAACTTTGCAGAGTTTCATGTTTTTTACACGATAATAAAGACAATAAATATCTTGTTCAGTACCTAGTACAAAGTACTCAACAAATATTTTTTACATAGTCATTTAAAAAATTCACTCAGTCAAGACAGCCACTTAGTCAAAGCCCTGAGCCAAAAGAATACTGTATTGGTTTTAGGTCAGTAACATAAGCAAATAATCTATATGAAAATGAAAATAAAATCTGGATCATCTCTACTAATGGAAAGTAAGCATAGAGGGTTAATTTAAAATAGCAATTCAGCCAAGTGTACTTTATCACAGCTTAGATTATAAGACTTTTATAGCAGCTTAATTTTTCTCATCATGCTTGATTGAGGCCAATGCTAAAATTAATACAATTTACTAAAGCAAAAATCAGCTGAGATTTGAGGAAATATGCATGGAAATATATTGAGAAGGATAAGAAAGCTAGATTCAGATCAATAAAACACGCTAAACACAATCAAGAGTTAACTGGGAAGTGATGAAATTAAAAGGGGAAAAAAACCACTCTGAGACTAAGTGTGTTAATATGAACACTTAGCAGAGCACAGTCTTTCCTCACCCTGAATAGGTTTGGCATGCTCTTGGATCTCACACTGAGCTACTCCCGCTGCTACATCCCAAACGATGATCTTTCCATTGACATCAGCAGAAGCTAAGCGCAAGGAATATGGCGAGCCAATGTTATGGTGGTAATTTTCCCTGGCCCATTTAACCTAGTATCAAGAAGAAATCATATCAAGTAAATACTTGTATTCGATGAAACTAAACACAATTTTCATAAAACATCAACCAGAACCCATACTACATTTTACACTTATGTCACAAAAATATTTAGAAAGAATTAACAGGAAACTGTTTTCCATCTCAAAAGTCAGACTTTCATTATTTGTGATCTTTTTTTAAGTTGCAATACAATCATAAAATCTAATCATGACAAAACATCTAAAAGCCTAAATTATTAAGCAGAATGGTTTTCTGTACTCTGCTCTCCTAATTAAAAGGAGACAACTTCGAACTACCAAAGCCTTGCAGAGGAAAAAATGGAAAAAACAAAGCAAGCAAAAAGCCCTTTAGCTGTCCTTCTCATGAAACTGCAAAAAAAGATGTTAATTTTTTCCTTAAAAAAAAATATGCTTCATACCTCTAGCAATATCCTAAGAATGGAGTTTTTACAACAAAAACCACAAGATTCCAGCACAAATCAGGTTAATCCTGAGCATTAAATATTGACAGAGTCATGAATAAAACACACGTCTTCATTTCACCCTAAGCCATCGCCTTCCATGGCTACAACCTTCCCTCTGTTCTAGATCAGCAACCAGTTTGTCTTCTTCAAAGCATTTAACAAACAACAATTTGTAATGGCTTTGTTTACCCCGTTCTGACCCATCACCGACCACGAACTATAAGCTCCATTGGGTAGGATCACGCAGGCCTTGTTCACATTTCTATCCCCAGATCTATCCACCACCAAAGCTAGTGCTCAACGAGCATGTGTTTAATAAATGAACCCCAACACCACAGAATCTTCAAACATATACATATATAAACATATGTATACAAACACGTGTGTACAGATATGTAAACGCACACTCATACGTAATGCCAAGGTAGGAAGTGTGTGCCTTTCTTATAGTATACCTAAATAATTCATAAAAAAGATGGAAATAAAAAGTTTTCTGAACATCAGTATTGATAAGCCTTAAGAGTCTGTTATAATACATCTTTTCCTCAGGCCAGAATTTTTTTTAAATAAAATGTGTAAGAGTGTGTACACGCACACATGCACATGTTTGAATGTGTGTTTGTGTGTGCATTTATATTTAGTGTATGTATATTCAATCTGCATTCTTTGCAGATGTGTTTGACCACTCACTGAAATTTGTGATTTCATTTAAAAAAGTAGTACTTGCAGCACTTCCACAATCAGACACATGCAGAGTGGTGAAAAATTTCAGTAACCCAACATACATGTGTATTACCAGGTGAAACAAAATGTTCTTATTTCAGCTCTCATAATGCAAATGAATATCTTTTTTGTGGTCTATACAGCACCACTTTTTGGGGGGGGTGCATTTCTGTGCTCTTTATTGATGATTTCACTGTTCAAATTCAAAATGGTCCCCAAGCACATGGTGAAGTGCTGCCTAGTAGTCCCAAGCACGAGAAGTTCTGATGTGCGTTACGGAACAAACATGGGGGATAAGCTCTGTTCAGGCAGGAGTTGTAGTGCTGCTGCCTGTGAGTTCAATGTTAATGAATTAGCAAAACAAACACAAAACAAAGTTATATATTGCTCAGTTGATGAAAATGTTGTGACAAGAGGCTCACAGGAACCTAACCTGTATTTCCCCTATGAGCAATCAACATTTCAGTATTTGTTAATTTCAGTGTTTGCAGCAACTTTACAGAATAAAACTATCATGGATAAGAATTGATTTCATCTATGTATATAAGTGCTTGAATTCCATTCAGGTAAACCCCAAGCAGTGTGTGTGTGTGTGTGTGTGTGTGTGTGTGTGTGTGTGTCTGTGTGTGTGTGTGTGTGGTATTTTTTTAATCACCTAGATATATCATAATCAAACTACTGAAAACTAAGGATAAAAAGAAAGTCTTGAAGGCAGTCAGACAAGAAAACATACACTGCATACACCAAGAATTTCTCTCAGAAATTATGCAAGCTGAAAGACAGTGGAATATCTTTCAAGTATCACAAGATCAAAAATGGGTGAAACATCTTCATAGGCAAATAAAAACCAAGAGACTCAACCTATATTAGATAAACACCTCAAGGACTTTAAGGAAATTCTTCAGGCAAAGGAAATATAATACCAGACTGAAACTTGGATCCACATAAAGAAATAAAAATGCCAGAAATGCCAAAAAGATCAGGGAAATGGAGGGGAGGGAGAATATATTTTTTCAAAATAAAATCCTATGCCTACTTAATGGCAGGAGACTGAATGCCTTCCCCCCAGGCTCAGGAACAAGACAAGAGTATCATCTCACTACTCCTATACGTTATAGTATCAACCCTAGCTAATGCAATATGACAAGAAAAAAAAATAGAAGACATACAGATTATCAATGAAAAAAACTGAACTGTCATTCTCTGCAGATAACGTAATTGTCTATGTAAAAAATCCCCTCAAAAGTTACTAGATCTAATGGGTTTAGCAAGACCACAGGACATAGGTCAATATGTAAAAATCAGCTGCATTTCTCCCTACTTCACATTACATACAAAAATTAACTCAAAATGGATCAAGAACCTGAATGCAAGAGCTAAAATGATAAAATTCTTAGAAGAAAACAAAGGTGTAAATCTTAACAATGGAAGAAAAAGAAGAAAAATAGATAAAGTGGACATCAAAATAAAAAACTTTATTGTTTCACTGGACACCATCAAGAAAGTATAAGACAGCTTACAGAATGAGAGAAAATATTTACCAACCATGCATCTCATATGGGACTTCTACGTAGAATACATAAAGAATTCTAACAGCTCAGTAATTAAAAAACAATTTAAAATGTGCCAAGGACTGAATAGACACTTTTCAAAGAAGATATACAAATGGCCAATTAACACATGAAAAGATGCCCAACATCATTAACCACCAGGGAAATGCAAACCAAAACCACAGTGAGAACCTCTTCACATCCAACAGGATGGCTAGTATCAAAAGAACAGATAATAACAAATGTTGGTGAGGATGTGGAGAAACTAGAATCTCATATACAGCTAGTAGGAACGTAAAATGGTAGAGCCTCTTTGGAAAGTCTGGAAGTTTCTCAAAAAGCTAAACACAGAGTTACCATATGAGTCAGCAATTCTACTCCTCTGTACATACCCAAGAGAAATGAAAACACATGTTCACACAAAAACTTGTACATTAATGTTCACAGCAACATTATTCATAATGCCTAAAAAGTGAGAAATATCCAAATGTCCATTAATACATGAATGTGGTATACTGGTAGAGTAGAATATTATTCACCAATAAAAAGGTACTGACACATGCTAAAACACAAATGAAACTTGAATGAAAGGGGAAAGAAGCTAGGCACAAAAGGACACATATTGTGTCATTTCATTTATATGAAATGTCTAGAATAGACAAATCTAGAGACAGAAAGTATTCTACTGGATACCTAAGGATGATGGGAATGAGGGGATGGGGAGCAGCTACTAACACATGCAGGGTTTCTTCTTAGTGTGATCTAACTGCAGTGCTGGCTACATAATTCTATGACTATATTAAAAACCTTGGAATTGTACACTATAAGCTGGTAAATTTTATGCTATATCTCAACAAAGCTGTTATCAAAAAGAAATAAACCAAAACCCCCAGATCTCTAATCTTCCCTAAGATTTCAGATCACTGTAATTCAATTGCACCAGGCGTCTCAGACTTTGCATGTTGAAAACTTAAACTCACTGATTTCACACCTATTCCCCTTGTCATAGCAACACTATCATTCAGTTATTCAAAGAGAACTTGGAATCATTCTAGTCCCTGACTCTCCCTAAGCTGATTACTATAAAAGCTATCCAGTTTATTTCTTCAGCAGCTCCTGAATATGACTCCTTCCTGCCTCAGCTTTATTTTAGGCCCTTAGAATTTCCTGCCAAAATTTCTGCAGAAGTCTCCTAAATGATCTCACTGCCTCATCTTGCCTTTCTCCAAGAAATCCTCCACTGCTGCCAGAGTAAATTTTTCTAGAATACAAACACAGCCTTATCAATTGCCTAGTTAAAAATCCAAATTCCTTCAGAACCTTCTAACACTTTTAGGACCGATGAATTTCCCTGGCTGCTTCCTCTTCCATCATCCTTTAGCCATAGCCCAACTTCTAGCCATCTTTATACCCCACTACTTACCATTGTGTACAGTCTTCTTTTTACCTGTGGTACTCCTTCTTCCATTCTTCACTTGGTTAACTACTGTTTACCAGTCCCTAAACTGGAAAGACTGCTGTGATTCTCCCCTGACCCCTACGACTAGGTGTTAGGTAGCCTCCTTTGTCCCTACGCATTCACTTAGCATACTGTATGTCTGTGTCTTCGTTGTTCCTCACTAGAATTGCTTGAGGGCTTTCATCTCTATATCCTTAGCATACGCTAAGTGCTCAAAACTAATGAATGAATGAGTGTTCTGGTAAATGGCGGAAAAGGTGTTATCCATCATCTTTAAAATCACCTAAGACCTAGTATTTAATAGCTCATCCTGGATTGTCATTAAATCATATATACGGGAATGTGAGGCTACCCCAAATGAATTACTATGTTTAAAAGCTATTTAACATTTACATATATCACTTAATAAGAATCTAGTGATATTTAAAACTTCAGAATAGGCAATATGTTATAAGGGTGAAAGTGGGATTTGACTTACCTTGACCACATCAGCTTTATGTTTTTCTAAAACTTGAAGAGTCTGGGCAGTATTGGAATCGATCACTACCACGAGTGAGTGACATCCATAAGCAATTAAACCTTGCCAGCCCCTAGCAAAACAGTGATATTAAATTTTAAGTACAAAACAAAGACTTCTCTCTTGCCACGAGGCATGCTAGCATCAATCACAAATCTAATACGTACTACCATGAACAAAATCATTATTGAAGCATACAGGCCAGTTTTTTGCCTTATCCCATTTAAATAAAATGTCCAGCGAACCTAGAAATGCTGACATTCGTTTTTCATGTGACATGCACATACACCCCTGAAGATGTAAAAACATACCCCTGTTGTCTATTTGTCTTTAAGGACATGCACCTTGTCTTATTCAACTTCGAATCCTGAGCACTCACCACCAAAGTCCCTGAGATCATGTTCCGTAAGCATCTGTGACTAGTCCTGGTCCTTCCAACCAGATAAAAAGACAAACACTGGACAGAAGGTTTCCTCCCTCTTGCCAACATTCCCAGCAGCCCCACCTGCAGAATTTCGCTTTATATCTAAGCATTAACGTCCAGAGTTGCAGTGCTAGTTTACAGTGAAAAGGTCAAGGTGAGATGACAGGTGAGGGTATAGGCGCCTGGCACAGGGTCTGGCAAGTTGTGGAATGACGAAAGGTAAGAAACAGGGATATGAAAGAGAGAAAAGGGAAAGATAAACTGGGGAGGAGACAGGGAGTAGGGGAGCTGACGGTGGAGGGAGAGGAACCTGGAGTTGGGAGGACAGGTGAAGACGAGCAGGCTTGGGGAAAGAGAAACACATCTGGGAGAAACAGGGCAACTATAATAGCACAGGGAAGGTTCACACCTGGGGCATTTCCTGTTTTCATAGTAACAACAAAAACCCAGCATTTAAAGAAAACCTCTAGCGCGAGGGCAGCACCCAGGCTTGGCGAGGCCAAAGGAACCAGGGGGTGAAACCTCTTGTTCCCCTTCCCCTACACATTCATGGCCCAGCCCGGCGGCCTCGAAGCCCGGCGCCCTCACCAGTCCACCGCCGCCTTGTTGTGAGCATTGAGGGCCCCAGTGAGGGTGCGCGCCGACACCTTGAAGTTCACAGTGAAGGGCAACATTGCCTCTGCTCAAACCGGCCCTCGGCACCCACCCCCGCAACCAGGAAGCGGCGGCCACTGCGCTTCCGTTCCTAACAGAGTCCGGGTGGCTCCGTGAGCGCCGCCGTTTGGTTCCGTCGGGTGCAAGTTCCCACCACCTTGGATTCCGCCTTCTTCAGGTTCCGGGCTCAGCCCTTCAGCCTCCTTCAAAGTCCGCCCGCCAACCTGGTGCTGCCAGCCGGAGCAGGGAGGGGCTGTGCTGCTTTCCACTGTTTTCTTCATGTTGGGACTGTGTAGGCCTCTGTACCCTGCAGGAAATCCTGAAAAGCAAGAGCTGAAAGACCCAGTTAGCCTTTCTGACTTTGGTCTATTAGCTCAGGACAGTGACCAAATGCCAGGCTCTGTCGTAGGTATCGGGTGTGAGGCGAAGAGGAGAAGCAGAGAACCTCAGCTCTCAAGAAGTTTATAGAACAAATAGAGGAATATGACGGGGTGAAATGGATAGAAGGAATGAGATGAATGGCTCTAAAATAAACGATTTCTAAATATGGAGATCACTCCACTTCTGGTCTTGAAAATACTTGAAAAAATACATGACTCCTGAGGCCAGATGCTGGGGGGGGGGGGGGGGCAACTTTCATTTTGCACGTTCTGCTCTGTCTCTCTCCTCTGTGCTCAGGGCATCATCTACACTGTTGATCCATAAGAAGAGTGTGTAAAGCAACTAAAGCATTTATTTGGGGTTTTACGGGTTGTAATCCATGGAGCACAGAGTTCGCTGAAATCAAATGTATTCTCTGAATTGCCAGGGATTGGGAGCTCAGTCTGAAAAAGGCAAAAACCGCAAGGTTACATACTTGTTGGGAAAGATTTAAGATTGGTGCTGGCAGAGTTTGCAGTCACCATCTGATATATGATTAGCTATCTAGCTAACAGGTGTTATATTCTCCTTATTTTGATTCAAAATAGAATGATGCATTCCGGGAGGTGATGGAGTTGGAACTGACAAAAGTCAGAAGTTCCTGGTGTTTGGAGGACTGAAGCAGGAGAGGGGCAGAGGTCGTACTACTTCTGCATCAGCATCCATTCTACTCTGTTTAGTGACTCTCTTACAATCCTTACTTCATTTTGAATCTTTCACAATACCTTTACTGTTAACACTTGCCATGATTTTTTCCCAGCAATAATTTTGGCAGATGTCTGTTTCTTCTCCAATGTATTCGACACAAAGGACAAAATAATTGGTGATGTTGTCACTTCAGGGGTTTTTTGTGCACCTTCTCACTCTGAGAAAACAGCTTTCTCAAAGATCATCTCCAAAAGCATCTTAGTAGTTAAAGTCAGTGAGCGCGTTTTGTCTCTTAATTGTTCTCTGGCAACTGCTGCTGCTTCCCTTTCCAGTCCTGCCCCACATCCTTCCCTACTGCTTTTGGGGCAATCAGAGTTGCCAGTAACCATAGGTCTAAATGTATCACTCCCTTATTAAAACTCTTTGATGCTTCCTGTGACAGAACTTATGAACTGGCTCCCCAAATTCATTTTCCCCTTCTTTCATAGGGACAGAAGCACCAATTGTATCTGAGCACATTGTCATTCCATGAAATGAACACATATCCCAGCTTCCCTTACAACTAGATCAAGCCATAGCACTAAATTCTGGCCAATGTGACATGAGTGGAAATAATGTATAGTGACCTCTGAGAAATCACTCTCCTGTGCTATACTGTGTTATTTCAATATACATACCCCACATGATTATTATCTGCATATATGTATATCTAGCAAGGGAGACTAACATATTTTTAGGCAACTGCAATATCGGAGAAAAATACACTCTACTAGACTTTGAACTCCTTTCAGAAAGGAACCAAATCCCAATCTTTTTTTGTCCCCAGTGCCAACCACTCATCCTGATATGCAGTTGGTCCTCAATAAATGATCAAAGGAGCAGGAGTTTTAAATGGCCATAAGCATAAGGTTAATCGGGGCTTGAGGTGACAACAAGGAGTCAGTGATGGTGCTCACAGACGGAGAACAACAGCAAGTAACCCTCTTGGAGGAAGAGGGATTAATTAGTTTAAATCTGCAAGCTACCTGGAGGACATGAATGTTGAGTACTCAGGGCAAGGATGGAGAACCAGCTGAAGCTGGGCAAGGATATGTCTCCCTTGGTACGAGTGTGAATCAAATATGTTAATGGGTATTTATGGCCTTCTCTGAAGCATCTGTCTTGGCCAGTGTGGAGACAGATTATTGAACAGGCTGAACTATTGATCTCTTTAATAGGACAGAACCTACACTCCTCTTTCATGCCTGAAAAACTACTATTTTGCCTCATGCCCATGCCAGAAGACATCAACTCCAAAGCATGGTAATGGGGACCCAGAGCATCTGTCCACTTCTATATCACTTGCATCCGTAAACTAGAGTAACTTTTTTTTCTCTCTTTCTTTTAAAGTTGGTGGAGATAAGAGTACAAGTGATCTTTGAACAACACGAGTTTGGACTTGACTAATATGCAGATGTTTTTCAGTAAATACAGGACTGTAAATGTATTTTCTCATCCTCATGGTTTTCTTAACATTTTCTTTTCTTTAGCTTACTTTATTGTAAGGATACAGTATATAACATATAACATACAAAATATGTGTTAATCAACTGTCTATGTTATTGGTAAGGCTTCTGGTCAACAGTGGGCTATTAGTAATGAAGTTTTGGGGAATCCAAAATTTATATGCAGACTTCCAACTGCATGGGGGTTGGCACCCTGAAACCCTCATTTTTCAGTGTCGAGTGTATAATGGTGATATTTCTTTTAAAAAAGATTTTATTTATTTATTTGAGAGAGAGAGTGAGAGAGAGCATGAGTGAGAGAGAGCATGAACAGGGGTGAGGGGTGGAGAGGCAGAGGGAGAGGGATAAGCAGACTCCTTGCTGAGTGGGGAGCCCAATGTGGGTGGTTAGATCCCAGGACCTGAGCTACCCCAATGGTGATATTTCTGATTGCTATTCTGCTTAGGGATAAAGAACTAAACAAAACACTTACTTCATTAACTTTCCAAGGTCATGTCAGAAAAAATGATGGTAAATAGATTTGAACATGATGGAGATGTTGAAGATGAAGATGATGAAGTCGATACCTTACTGCTGAAGACTCCTGAAGTGTCAGGTGCTACGATCTACCCTTTACCTGTATCATCTCCCTTAATCGACTCAAATTCACAAGACCATGATCACAAGTGTCCTATAGACGACAAAAACAAAGATTCATAGAGTTGTCTGAAGTTATGCAGCCAACTGGAGGCAGAGCCAGTGTTGGAACTCAGGTGAGTCTGATTCCAAAACTCAAGCTGTTAACTACTGGCCACACCATGCTGCCCTCCATGACACAACCCACTCTACAGCCCACCTGCAGTGAATTCCAGCTGCCTGGAAGCACAGGATTAATCAACAACACAGATATATAGAGATAGGATTCATAAACCCTATAATTCATCTACCGAACATGCACAGCTTGGCGATGTTCACAGAGTTTTGCAGCCATCACCTCCATCAGTTTTAGGATGTTTTTAATCACTTCATAAAGAAACCTTGCCCTCATTAACAGTCACTCCCCATTTCTTCCCGACCTCCCTGGCCCCTTCCCCATCCTTAGGCAGCCACTGCTCTCCTGTCTCCATAAACATGTCTCTTCTAGACGTTTCATATGAATGGAATCATATCCCATGTGGCCCTTTATGCCTGGCTTCTTTCTTTTAGCATAATGTTTTCAAGATTTGTTCGTGTCGAAGCATGCATCCGTACCTTATTCCTTTTCATTACTGCATAACATTTCATCATTTGGATATACCACCTTTTATTTATCCACTCCCCCGTTGATGAGCATTTGTGTTGTTTGTACTTTCCAGTTATAACAAACACTGCTGCTAGGAACATTCCTGTATACTTTTTTGTGTAAACATGTCTTTTCATTTCTCTTGGGTATATATTAAGGAGTGGAATTGCTGACTCATATGGTAACTCTATGTTGAACTTCTTGAGGAACTGCATGACTGTTTTCCAAAGAGGAAACTTTCTCATCAGCAGTATAAAAATTCCAATTTCTCCACATCCCAACATTACTTATCTCTGTCTTTTTTATTATTATTATTATTATAGTCATTCTAGTGGGTGTGAAGTGGTTTTGATTTGTATTTCCCAGATGGCTAATGATACTGAGCATCTTTTTATGTGCTCAATCCCTGATTATATATCTTCTTTGAAGGAATGTCTATTCAGATCCTTTGCTCATTTTCAAGTTTGGTTGTCCTTTTACTACTGAGTTGTAAAAGTTCTTTGTATACTCTAGATACATAGTCTCTAATTAGACTTGAAAAACTTTCTCCCATTTTGTAGGTGACAACATAGATTTGAGCCACTTGGCTGAGCAAATATGGCCAATAAGTTTAAGCAGTGCAGTCAAGATCTTATTCCCCAAACTAAGAAAGATAGCAGTGACCTGGTTCTGGCCTAATTGTGGAAAGGGAAGGGAACATAATTCTGGTGCTGAAACACTGTGTATGAGAACAGGGTGCCCCCCACCCCAGGAATAATGAAATTGATCGAAGAGAAAAATCTGTGGATCTCTTATTATTTCCTTCATTTTATTTTTTATTTTACTATTTGTACAGCTTTAATTTGTGTTTTTCTTTTAATTTATTTCACTTGAAATGGCAGGTTAATGAACAGCTTCAGGCACACTGTTGGTAAACATGCTCAATTTCTGACCTTCACACTTGTCCAGATGTCTTCTAGCTCTCCTGTGTGCATGAGTCCGTGGAAACCAAGCATGGTATGTAATCCTTTACAGGTCTTTTTAATGCCCTTCTGTTACTAATACAAAGTCTCATTTGTTGAGGATTTAATCATGTGTTAGGCAGTGAGATAAGGACTTTCCAAGTTAGCTAAGCTTTTTAATCCTTGCTCTGGATTTTCTTCTCCTGGCCCTCCTCTCCTAGGGGAGTCATGGACAGTTATCATCAGTAAAAGAAAAGCATTTGTTGTGACCTTGGACAGACATAATACTTGACCTCCATAAACCTCTTCTTTTTCTCCTATTATTTAGAGGCAGGGGAATAATTATCCTTGGATGATGAAGAACATTACAATAGACAATATATTTTAAAAGGCTAATGTAGCACTTAGATTCCTAAGCACCTTCCTGTTTACTGACAGAGCTGGGAATGAATCTAGACCTCCTGGACAGCACTGGCCTATCTAAGCTATAACACCTTGAACGTGAAGAAAGGTCTTCCCTCTTTAAAGGACAGCCTGCAAGAGAAGTACTAATAGGGGTACCTGGGTGGTTCAGTGGGTTAAGTGTCTGCCTTCAGCTCAGGTCATGATCTCAGTGTCCTGGGATTGAGTCCCACATCAGGCTCTCTGCTCAGTAGGGAGCCTGCTCCCCTCTCCCCACTGCCCCCACCTGCCTCTCTGCCTGCTTGTGATCTGTGTCTGTCAAATAAATAAATAAAATCTTTTTTTAAAAAAGAGAGAGAAGTACTAATAAGGATTTGGGTAAAAGTGGCATTGAATTTGTTATCAGTCATAAGGATACCAAAACCATGGTGACCAGCATTAAAAAAAAAAAAAAAAAAAGGCTTAAGGGTCACCAACAGTGAACACAACAGGCAGTGTTTGGAAATCACAGTTCTGGACAGACCATGCTGAAGTGGGCCTGGGGTGGGGGTTACAAATCAGCACTTTCTAAAAGGTGAAGCTGTCCTCCCACAGCCAAAGACATGGGCTGTTAGAGCTGCCAGGCAAGCTCCATGTGGTGCTCTGCCAGGAGCCACAGGCAGGGATGGCTGTCCTGAGGACCACACTCTACTATTATAGTAGATGCTGCTTGGGGCTCACCTTGGGTGGCTGCGGGGATTGGCTTCTAAAGGAGGGAGGTACAGCCTGAGTGCCTTTAGGATGATGCTACCGCATGTCTCTTCCAGACCTGGGTCCTCTGAGCCTCTCTTCTCAGGCTGTGTCCTCCCTCAAAATCTCTGGACGTTGGTTGCTCAGTTGCCCACCAACCATGGCATCTATACATGCCAAGACATTTACTGCATTTGTTATTTTCTTAACACATTCGTATTTTCAATCGGGCAGTCCTCTATTTTTTAAACAAAAGCTCTTGAATTCCAAACCCAACCTGCTTTCTTACTGGTAGGTATCACCAACTCCATGTTCTCATGAAGGAACTTAACCTCAGACAGGTTAAGTGACTGACCCAAGATCCCACTTCTAGCCAGAGGCAGAGGCGAAACTCCATCCACCAGGTTTTCTCACTCCAAAGTCAAGGTTCTGTCCAAGACACAGAGCCACTCCACGTGAGATACAGAAATAGCTGTGAAATTCTCCCAGGGGATGATATGGGGACCAGGAGAGCACATTTAGCACAGTCAAAACATTTTAAAGGAAATGTACCCAGTTACATGGGTGCCCCATTCAAGGGAGCACTGGTCTGACAGCCTCAACTTGGCATCTTTTTGTCTTTCCTCAGATTTTTCCCTGAACACCTTCTGCCCACCCCTTCCCTCCTTGGGAATGACCATCAGGCTGACTTGTTATTTTGTCACTGTCATTACTGATGGCCTTTCATGTCTACAAACTCCAAGTACTTATGACAGTGCAATGGATTAGTTGCTGCACTTTGTGACATGGGAATAGAGGTTTATTAGACTAAAGGATGTTTTTGGAGAAAAGCAGTCATGGCAAAATGCATTTCTCCCAAGTAGGTCACGTGAGGGATGTGCTTTTCTTAGACCCTTAGCACAGGAGGGGAAGAAGGGTGTTGTTTGAAATGGGGAGGGCTTTGCAGTTGGACAGACATGAGATCTGTGACTTTGGGTGATTTTAGGGGATAAAAATGCAAGTGAGATTCTCCAGTGTAATGGCTGTCCTGGCTACTAAGGGTGAGGACCCAGGTCACCCTTTGCCTCTCAGTATCCCATTCTGGCCCTTTATCTCTTTCCAGCCAGTCTACAAAATTGACCTGCCAGCCTGTCTCATTCTTGGGGCCACATGTGTTCTGTCAGTGCACGTTTATCTAGTTATTGGCTGTTTTTAAAGGAAGAATAAACTAGAGGACTTTCTTTTTTGATTTCTTCATCAGATTTTATTAGTCCAAGTAAACAGTGCTTTAACAATGTCTTCACAGAATAGCATTTCATAAATTAGATTAACCTAACAAGATTGTATCTGGTACATGATCATGATGTCTGGGGGGAAAAATGATTCCATTGATTTCTTGCTCTTAACAAGCTTGGACTTGGGTGGAAATAGATTGTGAGCTGCTCTAACAGGTTTTTTTTTTTTTTAAGATTTTATTTATTTATTTGACAGACAGAGATAACAAGTAGGCAGAGAGGCAGGCAGAGAGAGAGGAGGAAGCAGGTTCCCTCCTGAGCAGAGAGCCCAATGTGGGGCTCGATCCCGGGATCCTGGAATCATGACCTGAGCCGAAAGCAGAGGCCTTAACCCACTGAGCCACCCAGGCGCCCTGCTCTAACAGGTTTGCAGACTCTATAACGCTGTCTGGTCTTTCACAGGCTCCACTAATTGTTGTAATTAAAAATAAATGCCGGTTTGTCTCTGTTAACTTTGAATCTCTAAGTGTTGCACTTGTCTTTCTGCCCAGGGTAGGTGACTGACTAACTTGTAAGTCATATCTGCCCTGTGATGAGGCTTGAGTGCAGATGGACTGAATCAGGAGACTCAAATACCAACATAAAACCAAGGGGGCTCCTACCACCCTGACCTATACTGAAAGCATTTATTCAGAATGCTTGTTTCACTCTTTTGAAATATGAAGAAAAATACAATTTTTAGAAATGTGTCTGTAATCTTCACTTGCTGGTGTATCCATTATCACCTTGACACATTTACTCCCAGTTGTTTAAATGAAGATGTATTTTACAAAGTTGCGTAATACTCCACATCTTGTCAATCTTTTTCTTTGAACAGTCTATCAAAATTATTTTTATAATATGTAAGTAGTCATCATAATTATCATTTGAATGACTCCACAGTAGTTGGTAAAGTGGACTTACTTAGCTACTCTGCTGTTGCCTGATATTGAAGTCATTTTCAGTTTCTTAAATAATGAAGATAAAGCTGCTGTAAATATCTTTATGCCTATAGTTGGTTTCCGTCCTATTAGGTTATTTCCCTAAAATAATTCATAGGAGGGAGTATAACGATCTCTGTTTTACTAAAAATTTCTAAATCACAAAATAAGTAAATGTGGGAATGCTTTACATAGAAACTGTGGAAGCTTTAGAAAAGCATAAATACAAAAAAAATCAATTATATGATCACTGGTAAGATGGGCTTCTTTTAAGTGACTGTGTCTTCCTTTTAAAATGCATATACATGTTTTGCTTTTATAAAATTGAGGTCATACCGTAAGCACTAATTTTACTCCCCTCTTTCCCACTCAATAATCCGATGTAATTATTTGTAAATATACTCCACTAGGGAACAAGATACTGTCATTTGCAAATATACTCCACTAGGGAACAAGATACTGTCACCCTTTTTTGGTGAATTTTTTTGAAATACAGGAATTTACCGTTTTTAATGGAAAAAACAGTCATTGCTTGACTGTCCCACTGCCATTTGACAATGCAGTGTTCTGTAGCGGTCACAGTGAATCTGACTCTAGGCCAGGAGTCAGTCACAGAAGCTAATGCAAAGGGGCCATTTTGGAAGACCTCAGGTGATGACCCAGGTGGCAGCTGCAGGAGGTACCAGCCCTCCTCCCCTCTCAGCCTGCTCCTCTCACTGGCCTGCTCCAGTTCCCATGGGAACATTGGTGTAGCAGGAGCTTCGTCCCAGAATCTTTAGTCACTGCCTATGTGGATCCTGCAGGGAACTCACCTCCCCTGTGAGTCATTTAGCCCCACACCTGGGAGGCTAGTTCAGACAGTGGGAGACTGCCACCAGACCCATGCATCTGCCTCAAGACACACCTAGCCGTTGGCTGCCAAACAAGCTGATTAATGACAAGTGGGCTTCTACCTCTGAAGGATACTCTCTTGAAGGTGAAGTTAATACCCGGGGGTTTCCAGCCAGATTAACTAGGAAAGCCACGCCTGACTTTGCTATGTGTCAAGTTCCCTACATTATATTTCATTTGCAAGGGTTTCAGCAGAAAGTGGAGAAGGAAAATGACCATTAATCTTCTCGTGGCAGAATGTAGCGGTTATAAAAGCTAATTCTCTATTGGATCAGGCTTAAATTTCACTTAAGATATTTTAAAAGGGAAAACCACTAGGATTCTTGCATAATTGTGGAAAGAGCATTTTATAAAACTTGATGAGCTACATACTGCTATTTATTGAGAAGCAGTATAGTAAATGGAAATTCGTGCTTCTGATTCCATATATGTTATGTGTGTGTGTGTCTGTGTGTGTGTGTGTGTGTGTGTGTGTGTGTGTGTGTGTGTATAAAATCACGGATATAAAAAAAAATATTGGTAATGTTTTAGTTCCTACCATAACTTGCCATCTGGAAAATGGCAGCAATATTAAAATGTTCTCGTTTTAAGTCTTGCCTTTCCTAGCTGAGCGCTCTCTGGGGGCCCTGGAAGTGGGGGATGTGAGTTACTGCTGAGAGCCCAAACAGAAAGGGTAGTTGGAGCGGCCATTATGGAAGACGTTTATGGTGTTTATGATTGAGGGATCCACTGCTTCTCTGCTTTAGTTAGCCCATAAGAACAGTCTTTACACGGTAATATGTTCATGTCGGCGTTATATTGGTATTACAGAACTTGCCTTAGGGCTCATTAATCTACAAATAGGAGATAGTAGGTCCCTTCATAGGTACTGTAACGATTCAAGGAAGTGATAATAACACAACATCAATTTTTAAACTGGGGAAATTCTCCATCCCTGAACAGTACTTACTCTTCTAAAACAGTGTTTCAGGTACAGTAAAAATTTCCTTTATGCTCTGAAACCTGCATTCCCAATGCCCTCTTGGATCAAATCTATCGCCCTGGGCAATGGTGCTCTCCCCTGCCTACTGCCCTTCTCCTCCCACCCTACCTAACCCATCCTCATTCAAGGTCACACATGTTCACAGAGCACTTGTTAGGGCTGGTGCTGTGGGTCCAGCTGGAGACCATCCACCCATCTGTGAGCACTGGGGATACAGCAGTGAGGCAGGCTTTGTGGATCTCACTGTAAGCCAGGATAATGCCCCCTTTTTTCCCCACTGCTCGGAATTCACTTATGCTGTTTCTTCTGTCTGGGACACCCTGTTGTCTTTCTTTGACTAGCTCTTCCACCTCCCTTAAAAATCAGATCTGGTATTTACTCTGGGAAGTCTTTCTAGAATCTCCAGATTCAAGGCTTAGTACCACTATGTTTATGATTCATAATTTTTTATTTTAAAAAAGTATCTGTTGCTAGACAGTGAAAAACACCAAGCATCTACCATGGCCTGTTCTTCTGGGTGCCATGTGCACTTCTTCCTCCACGTACACTTACAAATAATGGCTCCTGGCAAGCAGGTTCATTCCCTCTTATACCTCAAAATGCCGCAGGGCACACTCAGAAGAAGGATTCATCCAAACGAATCAGTTCACCAGTTTCTGGACTGAATCATGTGAAATTGCCATTTTTCTTCATCAAAAAATGGTTGAATATGTTCATTTTCATAGGGTTCAAACTGACATTATGCTCAGCTCTCTTTCTCCAAACTAGCAGAATTCTGGATTATAAAGGGGACAATGGACCCTAAGACTCGTATCTCCCAAGAACACTTCTCACATCGAGAAGGAAGTTCCTTAAACAGGAGTGACGTTGTGTGGGCTACCATGATACATCTAGTGAGTCATGGAGGTTGGCTCCAGCAGAAGGCTGGCGGGCAGGAAAAGCAAACTGAAATTCAGAAAGAGGCCTCTTCCAGTGAGGGAGAAGCTCTGCTCTTCCACGATGGCATGAGTCTGGTGTAATTTACTGCCAGCTTACTTTACCCTATTGGGTCTTTAGATTTGGTTGCTGAAATAGCAGTGTTAGGGTCACCTCCAGAGAGAGGAAGTTCATGTTGAGCTCATCAGAGCCTCTGCTTGACGAGCAGGCTCTGGGCTTCCTGAAAAAGGAAGTCAGCTGACATCCTTAGGGCCTTTTCCCCATGATCTCCTCCTACCATTGAGAGACTCTATCATAGAGGGTAATTTTGATAACTCTCATGAGGCACAAATACTCTCATATTCTGGGTCCGATCACAGGGTGTACCCATATATCTCTCCCCAGTTCTCCTGTGACAACATCTCAATATTCATTATCTGGGTGAAGGAACTACATCATCTCCCATATGCTAGCAAGACAGCTTTCAACTCAGAGCAAGAGAAGCCCCAGGTGACACCAGAATTGAACTCTATCCATCACCCCATACTTACCTGAAAAGACATTTCTCCAGGAAGCCTCTGCTGATGTTGGTTGCTGGTTGGGTTTTCCTAAAGCAGCTGCTGAGAAGGAGTTTTAAACAGACGTTTAAGGAGTAGCCGGACTCCAAGGAAGGACAGTGTCTTCCCAGAGGGATGAGAGTTGGGTTGTCCCCAGGTGCAGAGTTTCCTTAAAACAAAACACAAAAGCAAATTGCAGAACCCGGGGCTCAGGAAGAAGAGGAAGCACACAGAATTTTTAGTTGAATTTTGCAGTCACGGGGGGTCCCTATGCTAGGGTTTTGTTTTGTTTTGTTTTTTAAAGATTTTTATGTATTTATTTGAGAGAAAAAAACACAAGCAGGGTGAGGAGGAGCAGAGGGAAAGGGAGAAGCAGACTCCCCTCTGAATGAGAAAACCAACTCAGGGCTTGATCCCAAGACCCTGAGATCATGACTTGAGGAGAAGGAAGACATTTCACCTAATGAGCCACCCAGGTACCCCCGTGCTAGGGTTTTATAAGCATGATCCCTAGTTCTAGAACAGAGCCTTCCTTCTCAAAGAAATGCCAATGATCTCTACCCTAAAAACTCAACCAAAACTTGCAAGCAGCACACACACACAGTTGCTCAAATATTTAGAATTCCGTTATTTCTTTACCAATCTTCACATAACCCAGAACAACGGGGAATATGAGACCCTCGACAGAGGTGAGGTGGAGTGTGTCTGCCAAGTTTGTTCTCAGTTCAAGTCTTCCAAGCATGATGTAGCACACTCTCAATCTAAAATAGAATTCTTTCCACCAGTCTGGTTTGGGGAGATGGCTGACTTCATGGCGTTCATTTACAGCGCACAGTAAGCAAAGCCCATAAAATCCAAGTCATCTTTCAGAAGATTCGACGTGATTAAACCCCCTCTCTACCTGCATTTACATCAACTCTCCATCCCTCAGAGATAACTTCTGAGTCTCTTTTAGGTCAAGACTGCCTGGTAAAAAAAACTCTGGCCCCTCAAAATGCTGACCAACAAGGTCTGGGCATATGGCATATCTAAACACTTCCATGGTTGGGTAGGAGGAGTGGAAAGGGGGTGGACAGGGGGAGGGGGGGTGCTGAGGCAAGGAGGGAGGGAGGGAGAATATGAAATGTGTAAGGTTTAATGCAATCTGCTTTATACTTTGCTGTTAGCAGGATTATGGCGGAGTGGTTAAGAATGTGGATTTTGGAGCCTGGCAGTCATAGACTTAACCACTCTGCTCGACCAAATCACATCATCTTTTTGAACCTCAATTTATTAATTCATAATGTGAGAAAAAAAGCTACTAAACACTGTTGCTGTAGGGATTGAATGTGTTTCTGACAGCGCCTGGCATACAGTGAGCCTTAAGAAAGTGAAAATTAGCCCCTCTGATCATCAGGATATGAACAGTGTTTTCTGTGGGCAGGAGAAGCCACGCGGACAATGCTTCTACGTGAGGCCATCCTGAGCAGCAGAAGTGATTAAGGATCCCTTCAGGGGATCGCTGCTCTTTGTCAGTGCCATCCACCTCCCCCTGCCACCTTCATTCTTCAGCCTCCTGAACAGAGCGAGACACTGGATCTATGAACTGACCCACTTCTTGACAACACGCAATCCAGAACTAGCCCCTGCTTCCCTGAGCCCTCCTTAGAACGATCCAGCACAAACATATCCTACAAGAGGTCCCTTGCAACTCCCTCCTACCAGGACTCCAAATGGTTCCTCTGGCGAACATTCCCCTTGATGCAGGGAGGGGAACCTATTTGGGGTTCCTGGTGTGCTCTTCTCCACAGAGTTCGACAACATAAAAGACACACTTGCTATGAAGTTCTCTGCCCCACAGGGGCCTCCCAGCACCCAGAAGATGAGCCCTTCGTGATCCTCCCCCTTACCTGCCACTTTCCCGCCACGGTTCTTATCATTCCTGACACCATAGTCCATGTTTATCTCTTATTGTTCATCTCTTTATTGAGTGCCTTCCCCACCCAGTTGTAAGGGAATCTTTCTCTTATTTTCTTCACTAGCTCAGTGATAGGCACAATATGTAAGTGCTCAATGTACTGTATGGAATGAAGAATGAATGAATGAATGAATGAATGAATAAAATTGTAAGCTCCTTGAGAACAGAAACCTGCCATAGGCATCTTTGTATCTTCAGTCTTCAGTGGGCACACATGATTTGTTGAGTTCATTATATGAGTATCTATATAAACATTTCTTTCTTTTTTTTTTTTTAGATTTTATTTATCTATTTATTAGAGAGAGAGAGGGAGGGCACCGTGAGCGAGTGGGGGGAGGGGCAGAGGGAAGGAGACAAGCAGACTCCATGCTGAGCCTGGAGCCCAACACAGGGCTCCATCTCAGGACCCTGAGATCGTGACCTGAGCCAAAGCCAAGAGTTGGACGCACAACCGACTGAGCCATTCAGGTGCCCCAATATAAACATCTATTTCTCCATTGCTCTGTCCTTCAGTTTTCTCATCTGTAATATGGGGGTCAGCTTCCTCATAAGATCGTTATAAAGACTGATTGAATTAATACATGCTTAGAATATCTGGCACATGGTAAGTTCTATAAAAGCGTTAGCTGTTGGGGCACCTGTGTAGCTCCATCGTTAAGTGTCTGCCTTCAGCTCAGGTCATGATCCCAGGGTCCTGGGTTCAAGCCCCACATCAGGCTCCCTGCTTGGCGGGGAGCCTGCTTCTCCATCTCCCACTCCCCCTGCTTGTGTTCCCTCTCTTGTTGTGTCTCTCTCTGTCAAATAAATAAATAAAAATCTTAACAAAAATAAAAAAATAAAAGTGTTAACGGTTATAATTACTGTAGCCATATATATTGTGGATATTGATTATAATATTGTTTCAATATTATTAAAATGACATGTTAATGTATGTTACTGTTATGGGATATACCTAAAACTTATTTATTTTCTGCCGTAATGGTTTTTGACACAGATACAAGCACACAGCTACAGACAGCCTGGTGTGGGGCCAGAAGTCAGGAGGCCCTGCATTGCTCCCAGTACCCCTCACCTCAAGGCCTAGCATGGGATCCCCTATATGTGGTCCTTGTTAATGAGGAAGATTCCAGAAAGGATGCTATTGAGTAACCAACATCCTCTTCAGATTTTCTTTTCTAGTTCATTCCTTCTGGGGATAAAAGAGTCAAGCTAGTGTGTCAAGAACTCTGAGGCCCAGAGGATGAGCAGGGATAATATCATAGCTTGAGGTTAGTGTGACGGCTGTCGGTAGAAGAGCTCAAGGTGAGGGGCAGTGCTATGATCTGTTTGTGTGTGTCCGCCCCCCCCCCCCCAGTCATATGTTGAAAACCTAATCCCCAATGAGATGGTATTAGTAGATGGGTCCTTTGGGAGGTGATTTGATCACAAAGGTGGAGCCTTCATCAGTGGGATGGTGCCCTTGTAAAAAAGACCTCAGAGAGGGGCGTCTGGGTGGCTCAGTGGGTTAAAGCCTCTGCCCTCGGCTCAGGTCATGATCCCAGGGTCGTGGGATCGAGCCCCGCGTCGGACTCTCTGCTCTGCAGGGAGCCTGCTTCCTCCTCTCTCTTCTGCCTGCCTCTCTGCCTACTTGTGATCTCTGTCAAATAAATAAATAAAAATATTTAAAAAAAAAAAAAAAAAGACCTCAGAGAGATAGTCACCCCTTCCGCCATGTTGAACACACAACAAGATGGCGCCCTGACCTCAGAGTTCCCACCTCCAGAACTGGAGGAATACATTCTGTTGTTTATAAGCCCCCTGGTCTCTGGCCTTTTGTGATAGCTGCGTGAACAGTCAGGAAGAACAAAGGGAAGGGGGGCAGCCCACATGGTGAGCATAAGCATAGGCTTCCTCAGCTACTGACTGGCTGCTTGACCTTGGGCCTGTTTGTGCCTCTATTTCCTCATCTGTAAAACTAAAATCATGATATGCCCAAATAATAAAGCTATTATGAGGATTAGAGGGGATAGTGTATGTAAAGTGTTTAGGATGGTATCTGGCACATAGTAAGCTTTCTGGAAGTGTGGTTTTCCCACTGCTCAAAGACCTTGGAGCCTGGCTGAGGAAACAAGATACAAACTTCAGTGGGCTCTAAAAATTGATTAAAACAAACAAACAAACAAACAATGTACATGCATCCCAAGCAATAGACTGGAATTATACTCACCAAATTCACAGTAGTCCTTGGTCTGGGAAGAAGGGATGGGAAAGAATCCTCCATGTTAACCATCATCATTTATTTTTTTGATAAAGGAAAAGATTTGAACTAACATTTAGAAAGTTCTAGGTGCTGGTATCTGAAAGCTTGTATTATTCTCCATACTTTCTGATACCTGTATAAAAATATCTTTAGAAATAATTAGAGAGAGAAAGGACAAACTTCCCCATGTGCCTTCTATGGGCACAATTTCATTCATCAGAGCTCTACCCTCATGAACTAATCACTTCTCAAAGGTCCCACCTCTTAACACCACCACCCTGGGGGTTAGGATTTCAACATGTGAGTTTTAGGAGGGGGACACAAACATTCCATCCATAACAAGTCCAGAGGAAGGACTTGAAGAATTGAACAAGAAATGGCATTTGAATTGAAACTGCAACCTAGAAAGGAAAGTGGGCTATTCAAACTTTTAGCTGGTTAACAGCAGCTAAATACATGACTGCCTAGCCACATATTTGTCCTGTGTCTTTTCTAATAGTGCTCGGATTTGACTCAGCTATCTACCCCCTTCCCAAATAATCTCCATAACTCAGGAGAAGCTGACTTTACCACCTGTGGCTCTAGGCATGTGCCTGATTGGTCCAAGGGAACTCCCTTCCTCTTTACCAAGAAGTAGTTTGGAATGGGTATTGTGATATGCTTCAGGTTAATGAAATATGCTAAGGTTTTTCTGGAAATTTCCCATAACTTTCTTCCCTGCTCCTCTGAAAGGCTTCCAGAAGCAGGCATCCCTTTGTTCTGTTGGATATGAGCAAGGGAGAGCACACATCCGAGAGGCCAGCCTCGGATGAGAAGGAGAACCAGCTTTAGGATGCTGTTGACATTGAACCGCAGAGCAGAATCACAGAGACAGCCTGGGTCTCAATTATATCGTGAGCCTAGTTACATCAACCCACCCAAAGCGCACCCTGTCTTTGGACTTCTTCTTCAGCAAACAATGGATTTCTAGTTTAATCCAGCTTTCTATCACCGCAACCCAAAACACTCAAGTTGACATGTTTTGACATCGGAAAGAATACGCACTTCAAAAGTGAAACCCTGGTCTAAACCACTGGTATGAGCAGCGTCTGAAGGTACAAGAGTGTGTGAGCAGTCCACGCTCCCTGTTAGATGGCATCAAATGCAGAAAGAACACCTCCTATCGGGAAGCACCCGCTCCTGTGAAGGTAGGAAATGTTTCTGTAGTATGTGCTTCTGAGTTTGGCAGACCCTATTTTGACCAGCGTTAAAGCCACTCGGCTATACTCGGGACATTTAGCTTTGAGTTGCACCATTGATTTTGTTAAGACCTCATTCTGTTTCTTTTTTCCTTTCTTTTTCCACTGCTGTCACAACAGGCAGAGCAGGGCACCAGTGACTTACCTTGAGAAGCATTTCATTTATATTCATGATTAATTTGTGGGAGCCAGCTGAGGGACAGGAATAGAAAAGCTGTTGCCTGGGAAACAAGATTCTCCCTGGCACTTTTTGAGAAATGTTGGGTCTTTGATGCTTCACAAAACACTCAACTTAATCTAAGAGCTGAGCCCCCAGGGTAACCCTGCTGGGCCATGCTAGAATGCAGAACTCCAGAGCCCATAGCCATTGTTGACTTTTAAGTCGCCTTAAATGTCTTCAAACTGGCTAAAGGAGAAATTCATGCTCTCTTCTCAGAAAGCTAGGTCTACTCTGTAATGAATTCCACACTAACAGACAGTAACTGACAGGCTGCGTAGTCTAAGGAATTCCAGACAGTTCGATCTCTCCACCTGCTGGGCTAGTGGTAGCTTGCTCCCTGATTTTTTCTTTTCCTTTTTCAGACCTTCAGACAGAGGGTGTCTTTGTGCCCAGAGATGTAAGGATTATGTACTCCGGAGGGACTCACAGTTTTCCCCTGCGGTAACAGCATGTTGCAACAGAAGCTGAATTCCAAGGCTAATGTAACAGTAGGCTTAATAAAATATTGAAAACCATGCCATCCCACCAGTAGTGTACAAGGGTTCCAATTACTCTACATCCTGACCAACACTTGCAGTCTTTTGTGTTTTGGATAAGAGCCATCCTGACAGGTGTGAGAATGATAGCTCATCGTGGTTTTGATTTGCAGTCCCTGAGACCAGTGGCGTTGAGCACCTTTCCATGTACTTGTTGGCCGTTTGTAAGACCAGTTTGGAGAAGTGTCTAGTCAAGCTGTTAGCCCACTTTGAATATTTGGTAATTAGGTTTCCTGTTACTGAGTTGTGGGAGTTCCTCATATATTTTGAGAATTAACCTCTTACCAGATATATAGCTTACAAATATTTCCTCCCACCCCATAGGTGGCCTTCCCACTCTGTTGGTTGCTTCCTTTGCTGTGCAAAAAGTTTTTAGTCTGATGTAGCCTCAAATGAGACTATTTTTGCTTTTGCTGCTCATGACTTTGTTGTCATATCCATGAAATCATTGCCAAGACCAATGTCACAAAGATTTTACCTTGTTTTCTCCTAGGAATTTTATAGTTTCAGGCCTTATGTTTAAGTCTTTAATCAATTTTGAACTGATTTTTATGTATGGTGTAAAACAAGTGTCCAATTTCATTCTTTGCAAGAGAATATCCAGTTTTTCCCAACACCATTTATTAAAGAGACTCCTTTCCCCATTGTGTATTCTTAGCACCCCTGTCAGAGATCTGTTGATCATATATGCATGGGTTTATATCTGGCTTCTCTGTTCTGTACCACTGGTATATATGTCTGTGTTTATGCCAATATCATACTGTTTTATTTACTGTAGGTTTCTAATATACTTTGAAATTAGGAAGTGTGATACCTTCAGCTTTGTTCCTCTCTCTTAAGATAGACTTGGCTATTCAAGGTCTTTTGTGGTTCCATATGAATTTTAGAATTTCTTTCCATTTCTGAAAAAAAAAGAAGACAGGGATTTTAATAGAGACTGCACTGAATCTTTGTATCACTTTGAGTGGTATAGGCATTTTAATAATATTCTTCTTCTAGCCCATGAACAGAAGATATCACTCCATTTGTTTGTGTCTTTAATTTCTTTCACCAATGTTTCATAGCTTGCAATGTACACATCTTTCATCTCCTCAACTAAATTTATTCCTGAGTGTTATATTCTTTTTTGTGCCATTTTAAAGGGAAATGTTTTCCTAATGTCCTTTTCAGGTGGCTCCTTGCTATGGTTTAGAAACAGAACTGATTTTTATATGTTGCGTTTGTATCCTGCAACTTCATGGAATTCACAGAAAGACAAAGAGAACACGATTTCACTTTCATGAGGCACCTAAAATAGTCAAACTCATGGGCGGTCTTTGTCAGTTTCCACCATGGTGCACTGTGGCCTGGGCCAAAGAGTGCAGAAGGTGATGGTTCAGCCCATCAACCTCATCTTCAGATACTTGCAAAGTAGATCTTAGATTCAGGTGAGGCCTTATGAGCAAGTAATCATGCAGGTAGAGGGCTGTATCACTGGTTTTGATGAGTACATGAACCTCGTATTAGGTGATGCCAAAGAGATTCATTCTGAAACAAAGTCAAGAAAACAGCTAGGTTGGATCGTGCTAAAAGGAGATAATATTACCCTCCTCTAAAGTGTCTCCAACTAGAAATGATCAACAAAGTGAGAAATTCTTGAGACAGTCATGTTGTTTGTTTCTTTAGATCTCCTTTGTTGGAAATGTAGTTCTAAAACTTTTGCTTGTATTGTTTTGACTACCTCTATGTTATTACCAGAGGACAATAAATGCTGTGGGATTGTTTTTGTTTAAAAAAATAATCAAACTCATAGAATCAAAGAATAAGATGGTGGTTGCCGGGGACTGGGAATGGGGGAAATGGGGAGTTGCCAATCAATGGGCATATACTTTGGTTGTACAACATGAATAATTCAAAAGAGCTGCTGTACATCACTGTGCCTATCATTGGCAATACTGTATTGTATGCTCAAAGTGATTTTTTTGAGAAGTTCATGTTCAGTGTTCTTACCATAATAAAACAAAACAAAATAAAGACAACTCTGCCATCCCAAATAAACATGAGGAGTGTTTAGGTCAAATAAAAAGGGGCTCCAAGTTAGGATTTTTGGTTGCAAGTGACAAAAAGAGAATTCTCTGACTGAAAGAATCCAAGGAAGGAAATACCCAAGCTGTAGAGAGGAGAGGAATGCAGTGAGCACCTAGGATATTGGAATTAGAAAGTCAAGGGCTCGATTGAACTCTCCCTGGGTCTTTGCTCTCTGCCTCTCTGTGTGCGTTGGCTTTTTCCTCTCTCATTGCAACCTGTTTTCTAGAAAATGGCTGGCAAGATGGCTATCAGCAGATTTTGAGCTATATTTCATTGCTTCTTGTCCCTCTTCCCCAATTCTAGAACAGCTCATAGGGAAGAACCCTGATTCACCCACTTTGGTCACATTCCTGTAAGAGTCATCTCAGGCCCAGGGAAGACAGGCTGTGTAGTAACCAAAAAACCCCATCTAGCTGTGTAGATGGGGACACACTTCTGGAAAAAGAAGGCATTCAATCAAAAATCCTTGAAAGGTTTACCACGCTCCAGGGCCTCAGCCCCCTCAGAATATCAGAGTCAGTGAACAACAGAGCGGCAAGTCACTGTGAAGACTAAGTTGTCCAGGTCACCAGAGGTCAGAATGACCAGGAGTCTTCTCAGTGTCACAGAGAAATTTAGAGGAAAGAAAAACTGGATGTGGTTCTCTTCAAAAGAATCATACTTCTCAGCTTCTCATAAACCCATAGCAAACAGGAATTTGTAGCCTATGGCAGTTAGCGCTGTTTAAAGAAGAATTGAGAGCTCCCTCCTTCATCTATGTTAGAAAAGACAAGAGAGCTGGGGGACAACTCTCAGGAGCACCGTGCTCAGTGGGTCATGTCACTGAGTCCCAGAGCACACTATGCCCAAACACCCCCGTTTTACAGGTGAGGAAGCTGAGGGTCAGTAAACTAAGGCAACTTGCCCAAGACCTCCTAGTGAGTAAGGGATAGCGCTTGCTGGCAGACCGCAGGTTAGAGACCCTCTCCGTGGGCCCCATGTGTGTGACATGTGGGAATGGAGGTAGCTGACTGAAAATCTGCCCAGCTGTGATGTGGTGAAAACATACTCCCTTCTGCCATCCATGGGGTAGATTCCCACTTTGTCTCTGGAGGATATTTACAGATTAGGAGTATGGCCTCCTGTCCTTCTGACCTGCCCCACCAGGAAGGACAGCAGGCCCTCCAGAGGATAGACACTGCTGTTCCTCTTTCCTTGCCCAGATATATGGAAGCAACCTTCTACCCCCAGAATTGGCCTGAGAAAGCTCTACCCAAGCCCACCACATTGTTGGTCCTTGAGGCCAGCAGCCCCTATACAAATCACAGTTTGGGAAATTATATGTATTTTTGCTCTTTTAATAATAACCAGGACTATTTTTTTTTATTTTTGGATATTTGACTTCCAACCATAAGCACATCATAACAACAGTAGTAGATTATCCATGCTGGGCCTTATTACAATGTCTCACAAATTATATTAAAATATTTATTTATTCCCTTAAGAGTCCCCAGGGATGCTAATTCCTTTCTTATCATCACCTCATGCCCAAACTGACAAAGCTAATGAAATCATCCTCCCGATTTTCCCCTCCTCCAAAGTCATATCTTCTCATCGAATCTCTGAAACGAGTCCTACAAAGTCATTTGAGTTCTTTTGGGGACTGTACTATAAAGACAGATTTGTGCTATGAGTGTGGAATTCAATTTCTATGTTTTCAGCTGGTTGTCTGGGTATCAGAAGGCTTTCCTAGTGTTTAATGGAGCCGTTTGTCTCCAGAAAGAAGCGCTAATACAATGTGACATATACCAACCCAAAGTTCTGCCTTTTCTCTCTTGCATGAGCACCCAGGAGGAAAAGAGGCTCTGGTATCAATGAGAATCACAAGTGGCCACTTTTCTAATAGAGATTGTGTGACTCTCCAGGGAACTGCAGGGATGGCCAGACGGTGCAGTGTTTTTTCAAGGCACTTACAATCCTGATCTAGAACATTCTTTCCCATGTGCTTCTGGATTCTGATTGTAGGGACACTTTAGAACGAAGAATGTCTGGAATTGAGACTTAGGAGAAAGGCTGGCCAGGATTAGAGCTCTTTCCTACTAATCTCATCATAATTACTGGGGCTGTTACTGTTCTTAATTTTCTGTAAGAAATTTACAAATGGCTTTATAGCTATCGGAGGCAGAAAAACAAGAGCTTACTGAGTATTGCTAAAGCGCGTGCAAAAATTGATGATAACTAGAGAAAGACTCTGTATTGAGGAAGTAAATAACTGAGACTAATTATAGAAGTCTAGGAACAGATGATGTGACACATAATGGCGGTGCTAGTTAAGCTGTGCTCGCCACATTCTGTCTTGGTAGTTTCTATCCTTTCTCTCATCTAGCCCTTACCATCACCTGGGAAAGCAGGCATTCCCATTACTCTCATTTTCCAGATGAGGAAACTAAGGCACAGAGACTTCCTCAAGGTCATTGGGTTAGTAAATCAACCTCTGTTGCTTTTGCTGGGTTAATACCCATTCCTGCTTCTGGTAAGGACACTCCCTTTATCCTCCAGCAACCCCCTGCACCCATCCCCCACTCTCAAGCCCTCAGTTTGCCTAAGATTTGCCAAATTCCTCTGCCCCCAAACCCTCCTCCCCTCCCCCGTCAGGGACTTGGGCCTGGGCCCATCAGCATATCCCATGCCCCTGGCCATGATGTCCAGTTCAGGGATGACCATGGACAGTCAAGCTGAAAACTTCAGTGCAGCATTAAGGAAAGAGAACTTGGCTTTGAGCGCCTCACAGCTGGGAGCCTATAGGCCTGGAACTGCAGGAGACCCCAGGGGGAGAAGGTGTTCAGGAGGGAGAGGCCGCCCCAGCAAAGCCCAGAGGCAGGTAGAGGGAGATGGACCTGACGGTCTGTGAGGCTCCACACCCAGCCATTCCCAAGGTCTGCACTGGACTTGTCTCAGTGTTTTTTTTGGTTTTGTTTTTTTGTTTGTTTTTTGTTTTTGTTTTTTTAAAGATTTTATTTATTTATTTGACAGACAGAGATCACAAGTAGGCAGAGAGGCAGGCAGAGAGAGAGGTGGAGGCAGACTCCCTGCGGAGCAGAGAGCCCGATCTGGGGCTCGATCCCAGGACCCTGGGATCATGACCTGAGCTGAAGGCAGAGGCTTAACCCACTGAGCCACCCAGGTGCCCCGTTTTTGTTTTTTTGAAATCCAGTGTTTTGTTTTTAAAAATCTTGGCAAAGCTTGCACAGCCATCGCCACCAATACCAGAAAATGTTTGTCTTCCTCCCAAAGAAACTCATTAGCAGTCAGTCACTCCAACCCCCTGCTCCCACCAACCCTTTGCAGCCTGGATTAAAACAGAATCACGTGCCTTCATCTTCATGCTTCAGGGGTTACAAGATTCCTTCCCTTATCTCCCCTCACCCAGCTTCTCAGTAAAGGTGAGTCTACCAGTGAATTTTGTGCAAATGGAGTTTAGGTGGAAACACAAATCAAATCGGAGCCACGTTCTGCATTGACAAGGGTGGCTTGGAACCAGCATGGCCAGAAGCAGGAGCTTCATAAAAGGGGCCAGCAACCTGGGGACTCTGAGCCCATCAGTGGTTTCCCTTTTTGTGGGAAAAGCTTTGAATTTGGGGATTTGATGACAATCTTATGGAGACCACAGGGGGCAGCAATGTCCTAGTCACCGTCAGAGTCCCATGACACAGCCATCCCATCACCCTACATCTCTTGATGTCACTTTCACAGTTGACTCTTTGATCCCTAATTTGTTTATCTGTAACAGAGTGGCCCCCCGGGTGTGAGTGGGGTCCTCAATGGCTGTCTTCTGTCTTCATCGAGCATCCTGAAAAACACCCTCTCCCAGAGCAGGGATGAGAGCAGGGAGATGAAGACCTGAAGCGTGAAGACGGAGTGTGATTCTGCTGCTCTTGAAGAAAAGCTGATCTACCATTTTGTTGCTCAGGCACCTGACCTCAAAGTCCCATGTTCTCTCCTAGCAGCAGATTCCTATTGACCCCGTTCCTTCCGAGGACCAGCACAACGTTTAGCCCTAGAGCAGGGCCATGTGATAATTTTGGTGGTCCCAACACACTTCACCTTCCTGGCCCACTTCCTCCATAAAAATTTTTTAAAAGTTATATTTATGACTGTGTTGGTATAAGAAAAATGTAATTCTAGCTGGATTATATTTATTTTCTTAAATTCTGATTTTAAGGGCGCCTGGGTGGCTCAGTGGGTTAAGCCGCTGCCTTCGGCTCAGGTCATGATCTCAAGGTCCTGGGATCGAGTCCCGCATCGGGCTCTCTGCTCAGCAGGGAGCCTGCTTCCCTCTCTCTCTCTGCCTGCCTCTCTGTCTACTTGTGATCTCTCTCTGTCAAATAAATAAATAAAATGTTTTAAAAAAAATTAAAAAATTCTGATTTTAAGAGATTTTAAACCTTGTTTATGGGTCCCTACAAGGATCATGGGCCCTGAGTGCCAGTCCTGTGGTTCTTACTGCCTAAGTTGGCCCAGCTGTTGATACAAGTTTTTCAAACTGCTGCATGTTCGAGGAAGGTGGGATCTCCCATCAGTGAAGAGAGGGTCTAGATACTAAGACCTCCCTCAAGAGCTGACCTCACCTCAAGAGAGGTGCCGGAATATGTCCAGGCTGGGGGCATGGTGGGTCTCCTTCTGTCACCCCTTTTCTGTTTGTTGCAAAAAAACAGTGAAGGGGTTGACTCCCCTGCACTCATGGTGAGGACATCTAGAAAGTTCAGTCCAGGCACCCTGGGCTCCCCAGCAAATTCCTCACTGAGGTGACTGGAGGAAGAAGGACCCAGTTATGGCAGAAGAGGGAAGAGATGGAAGGGGACATATAAGCTTATTAGGACCTGGTGGGTGCTCTGCCAAGCATTGTGTCATTTAATATTCTGTGAGCCTCTGAGAGGTGGCCAGACATAAGTGTGTGTAGGGCCTTACTGGCATGTCCAGGCATGATGTTGGGCACTCTAATTAGCTTCTTTAATATTTGTAGTCACCTGAGAAGTAGGTATTACTTTTGTTTCTGTCTTACAGGTGTGGATGTTGACGTTCAGAGAGAGATAAGTAAAGACTCAGAAGTGCAGTCGGGGACAGAGGTAAAGCCCAGGACTGAGTTTTAGGGAATATGCTGGGACCAGGAATGGCTCATGGTGAGTCACAGTGTACAGAAGACTTTGACACAAAGGGGACACCAACTGGAGTACAGGCCATCAAGTCTGACCAAGGGCTGACACATTTTAGTCCTGGGCTTGTGGGCAATGCAGCGATCATGTCCTCTGTTGGGGGCTTAGGTTAGATTTTGGGAGAGATAGGGTTATGTCACAGAGGACAGACTATATGATATTTTGAAAACCCATGGGTCTCAATCTTTTAATATGATAAGCATGAACCCACTTGATTACCAAATCAGGTACCAAGGACACAGTCTTCCAGTAGAACTACATGAGAGCTCCAAATATTTACAAGCAATGTGTATTTATTTTTCTTTTAAAGAGTCCATTCCTAAGAAACTTGACTGGTCCTCTGTACCTTCCAAACATAGCAGCCTATTCAACCTCACATGACTCTGCCCGAGGCCTAATAACAGTAACATCTAGCATCGTCATTATTACACTAATACAGGTGTTTATTGTATGCCTCCGATGCATTAAATGCTTTCTGTATCATGTCTCTTTTAATCTTCGTAACTGCCTTGGGAGATAGGGATATTTTTTTATCCATTTACAGGCGAGAAAACAGGCTCAAGTAGGCTGAGTAACTTACAAGGCTACGTAGTTAGGATGTGACAAAGCCACCTTCAAATCAGTCTGGCCCTAAACCTGGAGCTTCGGACAACCAGTATATTCTGCCAAACCCTGAAGGTAAGTGTTTCTCATTTCCTGATTCAGAAGGTATTTCAGGGACCACTCTCCCAGGCTGAATCTACTCAGATTTTACACTAAGTTTTACTGTAAGAAGTATACATTGGTGCTTATCAGAGAGGGGCAGTCTTACCTCCCAGAAGATCTTTGACACTGTTCGGAGATATTTTTGGCCGTCACAAATGGGGGTGGGGAAGAGGAGGGGGCTCCCAGCATCTATCAAGGGGAGGCCAGGGATGCTGCTGAACATCTTACAACACACAAAATGGCCCCAAACAGAGAATTACCCAGTGCCCATATCGGTAGTGCTGAGGCAGAGAACCCCTGTGTTACCAAAAGCACCATTGGATTCTAAGTCAAAGTAGAAAAATCATTCCCGGTGCAGTTGGGTGGCTCAGATAGTTTAGCATCTGCCTTCAGCTCAGGTCATGGTCTCAGGGTCCTAGGATTGAGTCCTGCATTGGGCTCCCTGGTCAGTAGAGAGTCTGCTTCTCCCTCTCCCTCTGCCTCTCCCCTGCTTGAGCACTCTCTCTCTTTCTCTCTCTCTTTCAAATTTATAATTTAAAATTCTAAAAATTAAAATTTTTTTAAATAAAAAAAAAAATCATACCATTTGCTCCCTCCCAACACAGTGTGTTATATCCAAGGATGCAAAGTACAGTCTTAGTACTAGTCACTAGATGCTGAGTCTGAAATGAATGGTTTCCCAAGGGTCCCACCGGGTAGGGTGACCAGATATTTTATCTTACAAACTTATCTCACTGACTCCAGAAGGAGTCAATTATTCCATGACCACAGGCATAAACCTGGATGAACGAGCCCTCCACTGTGGAGTTTGCTGGCAAGCACAGGTGCATGGCAGAGACCAGCATAGAGGTAAAGATGAAAGGCTACCACATAAATCTTGGCAATGACTCCAAGCCCTTCCAACTTCAAGGTGCATGTTTCCTTCAAGAGCTTATGGACACGTTGGATTCCCAAAGGCTGTTCTTGGGTCCCCCTCTCCTCCACATGAGTGACACCTCGCTCCATCCATTTGTTTCAGGCAGAGCCGAAAAGCCTTTCCTCTACAGCCAGTTTTCTTGCTATTTCCGAGAGGTCATCATTTGAACTTTGGCAAGTGGAGGATCTCCTGTAGTTCTTCTTACCTCGGCAAGCACCCTGTGAGGGAGGTCATGTGTCATGGTAATTTTTAAGAGGTGTATATTGAGATGTGGAAAGCCTGGTGCCTCCAAGGAGCAAAGCAAATTGGGAGATCCAGAGTCCATGTTTCTAGGTCATTTGAGTCCAGGGACTATTTTTGTCATGAGACGGGAGTCAGATGGTGTCACATTCTAAATACACACCCAATCGGGGTCGGGAGGCACTTGCATGGCTCCATTGGTTGAGTGACCAACCCTTGGATTTAGCTCCGTCATGATCTCGCAGTCCTGGGACCAAGTCCTTTGATGCGCTCTGCGCTCAACGCAGGGTCTGCTTCAGTTCTCTCTCCCTCTCATGCTCATGCTCTCTCTCTCTCTCTGAGCAGCTCATGAGCAGCTCATGCTCTCTCTCTCTCTCTCTCTCAAATAAATAAGTAAAATAAGTATACCCCCATGGATATGACTAGACTTCGAGGAAAAAAAAATTAAAAACGTTTTTACTACGACCTTATCTAACCACCATAATTATTAACAAGGTATCAGTAAAGGTATGTCCTGAACTGAGGAAGAGCCAAGGTGGTCCAAAAATTCTGGGTGTGTTTTCTGGTACTAAGTCTGCACCTCTCCCCACTCCTTTTCTTGCACTCAAAAGACTGTATCAGAATGCAAGTGAAAGTCATTTCATTATAAGGATAACCTTGGATCCAGTGTATTTTATTAGAGAAGAGATTTATCTAGAGACTTTTGTTAGTAGGGCTAGCTGCCTGTGACCCATCTCACAGTCTGTCCATGACTCACTAGTGTGTTAGCACCCTGCTTGTGAGGGGGGCTCCCCTCTGCCGTGCCCCGTCTCTGGGGAAATGAACACAAACAGCAAGCAAGACAAGAAGACGTTGTCGCTAGTTTTGTTCCTCAGATTGTTTTCTTCACTTCTCTTTTGAACTCAAAATCTAATCCCTGGCTAAAGCTCATGGGGTTTCAGAAGACAACAGGAGGTAATTTGGTAGTAGAGAGGTCTGTGGTGTCTGGCTGTGTTTAGACTAATCATGGAAAGATGGCCCGGCAGATAGAACATCCTCATGAAAGGTAAAGAGGCTACAACTAGGGGTGAGGCCTTATGAAAAGAAGTGGGCTCTCCCCCAAAATGAAAAATAAATAAAAATAAATTAAAAAATAAAAAAGAGGTGGGCTCTCCCTCCCTCGAGTGTAGAGGATGTGATGTTGATAAAGTTTAAAAAAAAAATGAGATATTGAAGTTGATGTGGGGCTTTGTCACTCATCCCTTTGATTCTACAATAAAAGAGGAAAATCAGCATGCGGGGTTTCTTTTTCCTTCAGAGAGATGGTTGAAGCTGTAGGTTGAGTTACTCACTGACAACCAGAAGAGGAAGATGGATGATCCTGGCTCCTTAGAGAGTTAGTGATGGAGTTTTATCCTTCACCGCGTTCCATTTTTACTTGCCACAAACCCTGAGTTCTCCCTCTCCACAGCTGAAATATACACCGCCTTCTGTTTGCAGATGGCAAATGTAACAGTGCAGTGAGCTGTGGGCTATAATCCAGTCTGATGGGCACCCTGGTCTGTGAGTGGAGGCCAGAAATAGCTGGGGCGGAAATGCAAGCCTCGGAGTTGAGGTGGCCTCCTGGAGTGCTAGAGAGGCTCAGGAGGACTCTGGAGGGCTGGCTTGCCAATCAGTTTTCTTCTTCCTGTCTGCCATTCTTCAGGCTCCTCAGCCTCTTTCTCCCCCCATCACCTCTACTCTCCCTCCCCCCAACCCTAGGTTCCCCTCTCCTTGGACTTCAGAGCACAGCTGTAGCATTGCAGGAGTCCTCTACACTGACTTCTATTTGGGGTTAGTGGGGAGAAGTATCTCTCTCCATAGGACCTGCTGGGCAGCTGAGAGAAGGAAAGGGCCCTGGGACACCTGCCAGCCAGGCCACAGCTTGCGGAAATTGAAAGCATGTCCTATCACAAGCACAATGAATGTGTGGTGGATATGAATATTACCTTACATCTGTGCTCGTAAGAAATGTCACTGTGTTTTAATTTTTCTTTTTTTTCCTCCTTATAAAAATCTCTTTTCTTTTCTTTTTTTATTATTATTTTTTTTAATTTATTTTCAGCATAACAGTATTCATTGTTTTTGTACCACACCCAGTACTCCATGCAGTCCGTGCCCTCTCTAATACCCAGCACCTGGTTCCCCCAACCTCCCACCCCTCCACCTCTTCAAACCCTTCAGATTGTTTTTCAGAGTTGATAGTCTCTCATTGTTCACCTCCCCTTCCAATTTCCCCCAACTCCCTTCTCCTAACTCCCCATGTCCTCCATGCTATTTGTTATGCTCCACAAATAAGTGAAACCATATGATAATTGACTCTCTCTGCTTGACTTATTTCACTCAGTATAATCTCTTCCAGTCCCATCCATGTTGCTACAAAAGTTGGGTATTCATCCTTTCTGATGGAGGCATAATACTCCCTAGTGTATATGGACCACATCTTCCTTATCCATTTGTCCATTAAAGGGCATCTTGGTTCTTTCCACAGTTGCACTACTGGGTATTTACCCCAAAGATACAGATGTAGTGAAAAGAAGGGCCATCTGTACCCCAATGTCTATAGCAGCAATGGCCACGGTTGCCAAACTGTTTTAATTTTTCTAAATAAACTTCAATCAGCTCTGAGCTCCCACCAAGCAGACTGGCAGGAAATTCCATCCTGGCTATGGAATAGGAGCCCTCCTTCCCCTCCTGAGTTGCACCCAGGCCTTGAAGATACGGCAGAGTCCAGGTCATTCATCACATGCTGTGCTGGCCTTTGGCTCATAGTCCTTATTCAAGGAGTGCACTGGGTTGTCCTTGACCTTGGTAGCTTCCTTGTACTGGGTGTGCATGGAGATCTTTGCTGGGGTGGGGAGGTTCATCCCTGACTCATCCTCATGGGAAGTCCTACCAAAGCCCTACCCATAGCCCCAGTTCCAGTGTGCAGCCTGGGAACAGGACTTGGGTTCCTCTTACCTATGCAATCCTTAAAAGTCCGCAGCTCTTCTTGAGCCCGGGGAAGCTCTAAATGAGTTTTTCTTTCCCTGTGGCTTCACCATCCCCCAACTGCTTAAAGTTCACCCATCTTTTCCCTTGTCTGCAGCCATCCAGCATGATTGCTCTGTGAGCCCAGACTTTTATCAAAGAGTAATGTGTTGGCAGGTTGGTTCCTTCTGAGGACTATGAGGGAGAATCTTGCAGGACTCTCTCCTAGCAACCCTCTGATGAGTTGCTGGTGATCTTATCTTGACTTCTGCTGCATCACCCCAATCTCTGCCTTCTTCTTCACATGGTGCTCTCCCAGTGTGCATTTCTGTCTTCAAACTTCCCCTTCTTATAAGGACCCCAGTCATATTGGATTAGGGGCTCAACCTACTCCAGGATGATGTCACCTAATTACTAATTATTTAATTACAACTGAATGACCCTATTTCCAAATAAAGTCATCCTCTGAGGTAGTGGGAGTTAGAGCTTCACCATTTTGGGGGGATACAACTGAATCCATCACAATGACCAATTTGCTTCAGTTTATCTAAGACTGTCCTGGTTTTAAAGCTGAAAGTTCCATGTCCCAGAAACTTCCTCAGTCCATGGCAAACCAGAACACAGGGTCACCCTAATGACCATGCAGAAATGAGCATTCTGACAATGTTGAATTGGTAACAACAAGTGTCCAATACTTGTATTGTCTGCTGTATACATTTATCAGGAATCTCAAAGGAAAGGGTGGCTGGGGGTGGCTCATTTTGGTGGCTCCTAGGGTCCTTGGATGAATGGCACTTAACTCTTAACACAAAGCAGATAGTGATCAAGTGTTGATGGAAATGGAAAAGAGAAGTGCCAGGAGGGATGTGCTTGGACTGGTGTGGGCACAGGAAGGAGGAGACCAAGCTGGAGTAAGGTGGGAGGAGTCACTCTTGGAAAGGAAGAGTCTGAGGGAGGGCGAAGGCGAAGCAGCTGTCCCAGATGCTGGGTGCAGAGAGGAGGGCCTGTGGGAGCACTTACACCTCAGGTCCCCCTTCTCCATGGGTAGGAAATCCTCACCTGTTGAGAATGAGCCATCGCACCCGGGAATCTCAGCATCCAGTGGTTCTAATGGCTGCCATGTTTTCAGGTTCCTACCAAGTCGGAAAAGTGAGAACAACGTCAATTCTTTCCTAAATTGAAGATAATGACCACAGTGTGTTTGGGAGGTTATATTTAAATCATGCTTGGAACACTTCTGTTTTGCAGCGTGGCTGGGTGCAACTCTCCACCAGGACAGATCTCAGTGGAAACAAGAAGGACTGAACTTCGAGGAGACCCCTCATTTGAGTGGGTAAGAGAAGGCTCTCCCTGCCCCACTGTGACCACTGGCTGCTGCTGTTCACAAGTTAGGTTTCAGGAAGCTCATACAAATGCCTCCCACAGGATCCCCCTGTTATTTGACATGATCTTGAAATAATCCCTTCAAAGCCAGCTATCTGATCATTGATCCAGCTAACAAAGAAATAAAAATAAACTCATTTCATAAATGCCATGACCATGGCCATGTAAAAATGTGAGCAGAGAAATAATTTCAGAAAAAAAGATGTGATTTTGATAAATGACAGCAACTGTTCTTGTTAAATAAACATTCTCCTTCTGTAAGACTGGAGATAAATCATAGTTTAGTTGATGAAAGAAGCATATTTTCTTGTTTACAGTCTATTGATAGTATTATTCTCAAGCAACGATTAGGTAGAGAGTAAGATTTTGAAGGAATCCAAATACTTTGCCCAACATAGATTTTTTTCCTCCATTACCCAGAAATTTATGTCACTGTCCACATTACTAATAACCTAGTCCTAAAAGACAATCTCCCTGGTTTTCATTAAAATATCATCAGGATTGGTCTGTGGTAACCAATAAACCTATTTTATAGATGGAAAAACTGGGGCATTCAGTGCCCTGTAGACGTGTGATAAGAGAACCAGAAGATACAAAGTCCTTTCTGAACTCAGCCTTAGAGGTTAGGAGGTGCTGTATGTAAGTTTCTACAGAACAGGTGAGTAGTTGAGAAATACTTGAAGACACCCTGGGATAAGCTTAGTAAGTATAGTAGATATACACACTCCACTTGGTTTTGTTTTGGACGATATGGTATTTTTCGCTAAAAAATTTTATCTTTACGTGGATTGGGCTTATTGCTGTTTTAAAATGAATCGATAAATATTTTTTTAAATTTCTCAGTTTTCATTTCTAACATGATAAATATTGAAAGATACATAACCCACAAAAACAAAAGCTCTTCATGGCCTTTAATCTTTTTTAAGAGTATAAAAAGTGCTGACACCAACAACTTTGAGAACAATGTGCCTTCAAAAGAACATGTCCTCCAACATTCATTATGTTCCAGGAACTGACTCCGGAGTCCATTCTCCAAGTACACTACTGCACTGCTTCTTAAATCTCAAATAAAGAAAAGGGGCATCTGGGTGGCTCAGTTAAGCATCAGCCCTTGGCTCAGGTCCTGATCCCAGGGTCCTGGGATGGAGCCCTGAGTGGGCTCCCTGATCAGTGGAGAGTCCCTCTCCTTCTAGCTACCCCCTCCCCACTCATACTCTCTTTCTCTTCCAAATAAATAAAATCTTTTTTAAAAAAAGAAAGAGACAAATTCAAAGTTCAACATTCTTTTATTTAAAAGAAGTAGAAATCTAGGAATAGGAGAAAACATTATTACTTGATGGAGAGTCTGTCTAACATAGGCATAAATATACCGAAAGAGTCGGACCTTACACATATTCCCTTTGAAGCCGGGAACAGCACCTGCATTGCTTCAAGCACTTCTTCTATTCAAAATCGCATAAAAGGTTTTAGCTCCATGCAGTAAAATAAGAAAAAGAAATAAGATATATAAGAGTTACAAAGACAGAAGCAAAATTACCATTATTTGCAGACAAAATTTCTGTTGACATAAATTCTAAGTGAATCTATAGAAAAGCACTAGAACAAATAAGGTGGTTCTATATTGTTGTTGGACAGAAGATTGATATGAAAAATCCATAGAATTTTTATGTCCCAGGGACAATGAAGTAGAAAATGTAATTTAAAAAAATCTGAAACTGTATATTCATAACAGACATTTGCAGGGAAAAAACCCAAATTGAACAAAAAACTTTACTGTAAGATGTAGGAGATCTAAATACTAGTTCATAGTTAGGAAGATTTGATATCATAAAGAAGACACATCACTTTATTATTTTAATGATTGTCTAATGAAAGTCCTAATGAAGTTTTTCACACAATCTGACAAGGGTGAAGAAATGCTAAGACAAATTTGAAGAAGGTGGCCATATGCATGGGAAGGGAGAAACTTGGAATAGTGAACAAAACCTGTTTTGTTACAAAACAAAGCTTACCATACAGGTTTGGTAAATAAAATAGTGCAGCATTGGACTGGGGATATATACAAAGGCCAGTGGAAGACCTCTGGCAGCCTGAGACCATAATCACATATGTATGTGAGCTTGGTACATGAGAGTTGGCCTTAAAATCAGTATGGAAAAGAATGGACCAAACTGCTAGTGATTCTAGGATAATGAGATGTCTTCATTTTGGAAGAAGATAACATTAGGTCATTATCTCTGACCACACTAAAAAATAATTCCATTGTGTAAAAGATACAACTGTCAAAAACAAAACCATAAAACTTCTCAAAAAAAAAAAGCATAGGCAAATATCGTTATGGTAGTAGAGTAGGGACAGATTCTTTTTAGTGATAGGAAAAGTGTAGTCCAGAAATAACAAGTTTGATAAAATTGTCTAATTAAAATTATAAATTCTCATGCCAAGAGTCAAGAAAGAACATGAAAAGGACAGATTTCACAATGCATATAATTGACAAGACATCAGTAACGAAAATATCCATAGAATTCCTACTTAAAAAGACAAATCTAGTAGAAAGATAGGGAAAATAATATGAATAATTTCTAGGGTGCCTGGGTGGCTCAGTGGGTTAAGCCTCTGCCTTCGGCTTAGGTCAGGATCTCAGGGTCCTGGGATCAAGCCCTGCATCAGGCTCTCTACTCAGCAGGGAGTCTGCTTCCCCCTCTCTCTCTGCCTGCCTCTCTGTCTACTTGTGATCTCTCTTTCTCTGTGTCAAATAAATAAATAAAATCTTTTAAAAAAAATGAATAATTTCCAGAGGAGGGGACCTATACATAGATTAGAATATTCTCAACCTTTCACATAAATATGCAAATTTTAAAATGAAACAGCAACGAGATACCATCCCACACATCAGTTTAAGACAACTAATAAGCCTGTTCATACCAAGTGTTGATGAAGATGCGAAGAAATAGGTGCTCTGTACCATGGATCTACATGGTACCAAAGTGGGTGCATTTCAAATGCAAAACAAAATAACAATAAGATACCACTTCATACCCCTTAGAATGGCTATGATTAAAAAACAAAACAAAACAAAACCCAGAAAATAAGTGTTGACTAAGATGTAGAGAAGTTAGAACACTTGTGCTTTGCTAGTGGGAATGAGAAATGATACAGTTGCTGGGGAAGACAATATGGTGGTACTTCAAAAATTAAATATAGAATTGCCATCCAATCCAGCAATTCTACTTCTAGGGATATATTCATAATAATTGAAAGAGTTGAATACATAGTTGCACATCCATGTTCATAGCAGCAGTCTTTACAAGAGCCAAAAAGCAAAAACAATCCAAATGTCCATCAACAGATGAATGGATAAACCAATTGTGATACATACATGCAATAGAACATTATTCAGTCTTGGAAAGGGATAGAATTCTCATATACGTGACAACAGGGATGCATTTTGAATGCATTAGAAGTTTAACAAGTCACATAAAAAAGTACTGTATTCTTCCACCTGTCAGAGTTACACCAAAGGATGAAATTCCTAGAGACAGAAAGTAGAACAGAGGTTATGAGGGGCTGGGAGGAGGGGAGAACAGGGAATTATTTAATAGGGACAGAGTTTCAGTATGGATGATGAAAGCATTCTGCAGATGAATGGTGGTGGGGCTGGTTACACAATGGTGTGAATGTCCTTTCTGCCACTGAGCACCTAAACACAGTTAAAGTGGTAAATTTTATATCTATTTTACCATAATAGAAAAGCTAATGAAGGGATTTTAGGATTACGAGTGCTGCACTGAGTATTAGTGTGGGCTTTGTTGAACTAGTGGGGAATTTGCATGCACCTAGCACCCACTCAGGTGGATGGAGAACCCCAGGGCACTGGGCTCAAAGCTCTTCCTAAAAGCCAGCAGAGCAGGAGGAGGGAGACCCAGGATGGGTGGAGAGCTGAGGAGGGCTCAGGTACTCAGCCTGCTGTAAAGCCTGAAAAGGCAGAAATTACTGGTTGAGGGGGAATCCCTAGGCTGACCCAGAACCAGGCAGCTAGCTATGAATGAACCATTTGGATCTGAAACCTAGGCTCCCAGGAAGAGCCCCTCCTTCTGGTTCATGGATTTTGGGCAATGTTAGGATGGAGGAAGTGGGGAAAGAGAAGGCGGAAGAAAGGGCCAAGAGAGAGGTGGTGAGGACCCTGGGTCCTTATTCAGCACCCAGGGGAGGGAGGAGAGAGAGTGAACTGTAAGAGAGGGCCCTGTGTAAGCAGGAGGGTAGGAAGGGGAGAAATGAAGTTGGGAGACTGTCTTATGTAGCCTCAAGATGTGGTGTTTCCAGAGCAAGGGTTTTGGAGCCATGAGGACCTCTGAATTCTCATTCCACCATTCACAGTCAGTGTGACCTTCCTGAGCCTCAGTTTCCATATTTCTATGTCTGGGAAAATTTTTTTTTTCTCTTAGTTTTACAAAAAAGTTGAAGTTCTAGCTGATCTTGCTTCCAAGTTAACTCAGAAAAATAAATCCAATTATTCAATCAAAGATCTTCTTTGGAACATCATGCTTGCCTTTTATTTATTAATTTTTTAATTGTTTGTCTTGGGATGCCCAGGTGGTGCGATCAGTTAAGCATCTGACTCTGGATTTAGGCTCCGGTCCTGATCTGAGGGTCATGGGGTTGAGCCCCGTGTGTAGCTCCCCGCAGGGCATGGAGCCTGCTTAAGATTCTCTCTCCAGGGTGCCTGGGTGGCTCAGTGGGTTAAGCCTCTGCCTTCGGCCCAGGTCATGATCCCAGAGTCCTGGGATCGAGCCCCGCATCAGGCTCTCTGCTCTGCCGGGAGCCTGTTTCCCCCTCTCTCTCTGCCTGCCTCTCTGCCTACTTGTGATCTCTGTCAGATAAATAAATAAAATTCTTTAGAATCTCTCTCCACCTGTCACTCTGTCCCCTCCAAACCTTCTCTAAAAAAAAAAAAAAAGAAGAAGAAGAAAAGAAGTTTGTCTTTCTGTATCTAATTATTCTATAGAGACTTCTTTTTAGTAAAGTCATGTTGATGTCTTTTTGAAACATGAAGAGTTGTCTAATGTCAGAAAACCACAAGGGGAGAGTGTTCTCTACCCAGATTTTGATCTATATGTCACTTTCCTTCTATCTGGTTTTAGTTAATTGAAAGATGGCTTCACACATGTTTCTTCTCCTATCTATTCTGGTTCTTTCGAGCCTCATTTCAGAACTCACTCAACCATATCTGCTTCCTAAAGAAATGCTATTCCTTTGGTAATCGAGAAAGCTCCGGGTGCAATGCCATAATCTAATTTCAGGATATTATTAAGAGCATTTAATTCCCATAATTGTGTTTGATTAGAAAAGAAGGACTAAATCATGGATGGAATCACCTGGAGCACAGCAATTTTAGGGCTTGCTATTATGAATTTAAATATTGTTGGGCAATTTCTTATGGCTGTTTTTAGTAGCTGTTTTTACCTCCAATGGCTTTCCGAATAAAATCTTCTACAGGTGGGAGACTACGCCGCCAGGCAGGGGGCGTGGCTTCTCGTGGGCGTGGCTTCTTATGGGCAGGGCCCATCTCAGTGCTCCCTCTCTGGCGCCGAGGCCCCAGCCACTGAGGCCTAGCCCAGGTTGGAGTGTGGTTAGTTTTGAGGCGCTCCAGATGGGGACGCTACCAGAACGAAAAGATATTACACCATGGGTGAAAGCTCCTGAAGATTTGAACGATCCCAAGGTGTTGCAGGTCCAGACGCAGCTCTTGGAGGTTCTGTTTGGCCCAACAGGATCTCGAATCCCGTAAATTGAGCAAGTGAGCAAGGTCATGCTCGAGCTAAAGGTTCTGGAATCCTCGGACCTCAGAGAGGTCATGGTTTATGGCTCGCTCTTGCACGAGCTCAGGGCCAGGTGGATGCTCCAGTCCATGGCCGAATGGCACCGCCAGGGACAGGAACGAGCGATGCTCAAACTTGAGGGTGCCATGAAAGCCCTAGAGCTGGGTCCTTGGAGGAAGTGAAGCCAGTTTGCAAGCCGCGAACTTGGAATCAGGATTTAAAGAGTAAACTGTGTCTGCAGAGGTGGAATACATGTGGTCTGGTTGAAATTCCGCTCCAGTCTGACAAAGAAAAACCAGCAGATTTTTGGGTCCCTGCCTTTGTCTCAGTCCTAATGTGGCTTTCCCCCCAGGTTTGCTAATTAAAAAAAATTTTTTTAAATAAGTTAAAAAAAAAACCCTTCTGTAGAATATCACTTTATACTTAACGGAGGGCTGGCATATTTTATTTGATATAATCATCTTAATGTTTTAGATGTTTTTCCTTTATTTTCTTTTTTTTTAAGATTTTGTTTATTTATTTGAGAGAGAGAAAAAGCGCAAGCACGAGTGGAGGGAGGGGCAGAGGGAGAAGCAGACTCCCCACTGGCAGGGAACCAGACATGGGGCTGTATTCCAGGACCTCAGGATCATGACCTGAGCTGAACACTTAACTGACTAAGCCACCTAGGCACACCCCCTTTATTTTCATCTTAAAGTTGAAGACATCAAAGATAAGGCTTAAATGACCTGCCCCAAACTCATTAGTAGTAGGTAGCTTCTTCATGTGTCCTCAGGTTTTAGTTGATCCTTCTGCCATCATTGTTACATGAAAGCCAACACCGCATGCTCCATGTTATCCTTAAATTTATTTGTCCACTTGTCTTCAAGAAATCTGAGATTAAGCTAGGTTGCATGCCAGAAACATGCTATGATTGACCATTGTTCAGCAACTTCCACAGAAAGGAGGGTGAAGGATGCTTCTATTGGATACTCTTTAAGTTGTGGTCTTTAAATTATGGCCTATTATTCTTCATTCCAATTTATTCTTGATATCATGGAGGACACTGATGTTATTATTATAAATAATTATCTGTATTGTGCAATCAGTAACCCCTGGTATTTGTATTCTTTTGGTATTATTGTAAGTTGAGGTTTTTCAACCATGGCAGTACCGATGCATGGAGGCAGATCTTTCTCTGGAAGAAGCACTGGAGGATATTTTGCAACCCCTGTCTCTACCTACTAGGTGCTAACAGCCTCCTATCTCCCCAGCTGTGACAACCAACGATGTCTTTAGGCATGGTCAAATACTCCCAGGGCAAAGTCATTCTTAACTGAGAACACACGCTGTCGATGTTATAAGCCACAAAAATATTTTATTCTCTTAAATTATCAAGTCTTCTAAACCAAGGAAAAATTATTACTTACTTAGTAGCATATTTATCTATTGATTCTTGTACAAGTCATCAGTAGAAATCAATTGAGAATGTATCCCAGAAGAGAGAGAAGCCAAAATCTAGTTAATTCAAACGTTACCCCTGGGACCATGTAATTAAAGATGTTCTTAACTGGCTATCTTACCAAAGTCAATACAGACTAGAGTTTCATCCATCTTAACCACAGAACATGTTTTCTCCTAGAAAAATTCCTTTCAGAGGTCTTAGAACTGGGAACTAAGAAAACAAACCAAGATCAACATCTTTGGTTATATAACATGTGTGTTTGATACACATTAACCTGATTACTCTGCACATTTGATCATCCTACTAATTTTCCTTTATATAATTTGAAAAGAAACAATCTTTTATGATATAGTAAAAAGGAGGTAAGGTTCTGGGTAAAAAGGCATGAAGAGGAAAGGGAGGACAAAAGAGTCCACCACAAAACACTTGTTACTTGTCAGCTCTGTCCAGCACTCGGCTGTGTGGCCGGGGAGGCAGTGTCTTCCCTATCGTGGGGAGGTTGGCAAACAGGACTGAAGCATGGGAAACAGGAAGAGAACAGGTCCGGCAGATCTGGATTTGAAAGCTCACTAGCTTGAACTGTAACTCCACGGAGCCTCATCCAATCTGTAAATGAGAATGCTTCCCATTCGAGTTGTTTTGAACATCGACGATACCATTTACAGAGACCCTGGCCTCTGCTCAACATTCAGTCCCCCGCAGCTTTGTTTCCAACTTCTGCATAGTCCCATGTTTCTGCTGGAGATTGGGGCTGCCTCACTTGTAGATTCTAGGCATGGCTGTATCCTGATAGATACCCAGAAACTGTGGCAATTTAAAGTCTGCTTCAAAATGGCTTTATCCGTTATCATAAAGCAAACATTTCGCAGTACCCATCAGAATTGCCAAGAATTGCCATGCCTATTCTTATCAACTTTCCCTTGAAACCAGCCTTTACTGTATCATGGATTAAGAAAAAGAGTGAACAAGAAGATTAATGGTCAGGGGCTCCCTTTGCTGAATCCTGGTTTATGGCAGCAATAAAAGTCTCATGTTACCCAACCATAGGCATGTCTATTTTTAAGTAAGCTAAGCTCTTCTGCTTACATTATGCAGACCTGCATGGAAGGGTGGACTGGAGGGTCTGAAACTATCTCAGGGCTATGTTATGCGCGTTCAGCTTCCCCGGCACAGGAGGCTAGGTGGGATAGAGCGAGAAACCCCAGGCAAGGACAAAATGCCCTTCTCCTCTTGCTGGAGTGCTTTCCCTCTGCAGGGCTGAGAAGGGCGCCAGACACCAGAACAAACCAACACGACAGTGTTGACCACAAGCCAGCTCTGACTTAGCCATTCATCAAAATATTTGCTCCTTGAAACTATTTTCATTCCACAGACAATGCTTCATGAGTAAGGCTCTCTAGCATGCTGGAGTGGGAGGCAGGTTAGTGGTTTTCAATGACTTTCACAGTGATAGAGCCCTTTCTGTACGTAGAACTTCCTGGGGGGCACTGATCTGGAAGACCAGGGAGAGGGAAACCCCCATGGTTGAAGGTGGGGTGAAGAAAGGAGCTATGAAGTCTGTCCATCCCCTGGACCACCCCCTGCACAGCTCTTTCTAGATGCCTGATGGCATCCCTTGAATTTCTATGACTCCTGGAATCCAGATGGACAACCAGCAAGACACTGTCCTTTCCAATCCCTTTCTTGTTTAATAACCTTCATGGCACTCGTTTGCACACAGTGTCCTTGCAAGCCCTTCTAGCATCAGTAGATATAAGAGATCGAGGCACTTCCCTGCCAGCTAGGTCTTTAGAACCGCTTGAATGTAACAGAGTCCCTGTTCTTAACTCAAAGAGTCTTTTAATGACATTTAATAAGAGAACACTTTTACCTTATTATCTCCTGATGCTTTTCCCTGACTTACCTTTTTTTTTCCCCCAAAATAGAAGGTTGTGGAAGAAATGGTAATACAGTAGCTACCAGCATTTGTTGAAAGAACGTCTGGAGATAATTGTTCACTTGATGCTACAATGATTTTAGCTGTCTGGGAAAGAGCCACCGGAAGTAGAGTTCTGAGCGTAAGTAATGGTTTTGCCATTGTGGGGAAGCTGGGGGCTGCTCTCGTGGACAGTCTGCTGATCCTGCCTGGATTTTGAAGTGTCTGAGACGGAGTTTGGCACATGGTAGGGGCTCAACATACACTGGCTGCCAAAGAAGAAACCCAGGGCCCCAGAAGCAGCCGGGCTTGAGCACACTCTCCAGAACACTGCTGAAATGTCATTCCAACGTGGCATCGCTAGAGTTTGCTAGTTCTTTCTCCCTTCCTTCTGGCATCCAACTCCCCCAGGAAATAAGAAGTAATATGAGAGAGGATATATCTGTGTTTTTCATTCTCTTCTAGTAGCACAACTTCTTCTTCTTCTTCTTTTGTTTTTAACACAGTGTAGGGATAGCAACTGGCACAAGTAGATGTTGGAAGCTATTAATGAGAGGACATGAAGCAGGAACCCCAGAAATGCAGATTTGATTGAAGAAAGTTGCAATATGAAATTAAGCTGGCAGGCTTTAAAGTTGTCGTGAGGTCTAGGAAGAAGAGAAGTCTCGTCCAGTCCCTCTTGAGGCACCCTTGGTGGCGTGTGCACAACCACCTGTCTCCCGCAACCCTTCCTCCCTTCAAGGTGCTCTTGGACATCTTCCGATCTGTGACAAAGTGTCTTCTCTGGATGACAGCTTTAGGACTCTGGCTACAGAGACGTTTTTCCCTCTGGAGGCATTTTTAGCACCCTCCATTTGAACAATGCCACGTCATACATTCTGCCAAAAGACATGAAATGCAACAGGGCAGAGGATGGGGCTGGTGACTAGCATCTCAGTCTGTGTGGGGTCGGAAACCGTGGTTTTTGGAAATGCTCAAAGAACAAACTGCCAACCGGGGAGCCAACGATATCACCACAATGATATCAAGCTTCCAGTCAGGCAAGCATGAACCTACCTGCCGATGGAGCACTCGGCGTTCAACAGACTCACTAAATGGTGAAGAAAATCTGGAGGGGAGGGTAAGGATTTGAGCAAGAGCCTGAAAATTCTCCACACAGTCCCCAAATCTCTCCCAACCCAGTCTCCTTGTGGAGACTTCAGTGCCTGAAATCTCTTCTTTACACATTCCTACGACAGCGGATTTCTCCAGGTATCTTTTTAAAAAGGTACAGACTTCGAGAAGGCACCCCCAGATCCCAGTGTGAATTAATCAGATGCCTTTCCTCACCGGCAGCAGACATAGAGGCAAATGGAGGTTCTGAGTGGTAAGACCTTGATCAAGCCTTTGTCCTTCCCATTAGGCCTTCCAGCAAGTGCTAGTTGTGTGATAATGTTTCAGAGGGACTATGCTGTACTTCTGGGAAAGCCCTTCTCTGCAGACTCTGTTCTCTGTACAGGCAGAGAAAGCAGAAACCGAATTTGCGAGCTCCTTTCTCACGATTGCTGTTCTCCAAAAGCTCTGCATAGTGAAGAATGTCATGTCATATAATCCTGACTATAAAAGGCAAAGAACCTGTATTAGAGGGAAGGAAAAGAGCTGGAGTGTATACAAAGATGCCCACTTTGGGTAGTAAATGGGTCTTAAGATTGTGCGCAATTCCACTTGGACGTATTATGGGCATATTAATTTTCATTTCAGAAATGTTATTCCCATTTCTCACTCATCTTTAATGTGCAGGGGTAATGATTTTAACTTTCATTGTTCTTGCCCTTGAGCCTGTCAATGAGATAACAATCTTCCATGATCCATGTTCTGCTGCCTGAAGAATTCTTCTGCAAAGTAAATCCTGATGCTCTACCTGATCGAGTGTTGTAAGGTTTTGCTTTAATATACTGAAATATTTTACTGAGTGAGGAAATGAGAAGGATGTATAATTTGTTGTCATTTTCTTTTTTTTTTTTAGGTTTTATTTGTTTATTTATTTAGAGCACACAAGAGCAGGGACAGGGACAGAGGGAGAGAATCCTCAGGCAGATTCCTCGTTGAGCTCAGAGCCTGACACGGGGCTCGATCCCAGGATCCTGAGATCATGATGTGAGCCCAAACCAAGAGTTGGACACTAAACCACCTGAGCTGCCCAGGCATCCCAACTTGTCGTCTGTTTATGGTCTCACTTTATGGGTGGGGGCAGCAGCTGTCCAGGAGGTCCTCCAGCTCCTGCCGGATTTCCTTCAGCTTCTTAGAATCCTGGGCCAGGTGCCTATGTAGCTTCACGGCAGGTGCACCAGCTGGTCACTCAAGACATTGAAGTTGGGTGCTTACCAATGGTGAAAGACAAATGCAGGTTCCTGTTTGCAGTCCTGCCCTCCAGCCGGTCCTCCTTGTTTGCCTTGGTTTCTCCTACTTCCGTTCCCCTTTTCATTCCGCACTGAAAGCCCCGTAGGCTTTGGTTACTGAAGTAATTGCTGTACATAGACGTTAATGGGCTGCCCTAGTCGCATCAAGTCAGATTCCTGTATCCCAAATTCTATGTTCCGCATTGGTTTCGATTCTCTGATCAACCCTCAACTAATGAATTCAGTCTTGTTAAGGGATTCACAATGTTACCAATTCCTTCAAAGAATCAACTACTGTCCTGGTTAATTCTATTATTTATCTTCTATTTCTTCTATTTCTGCTCTTGTCTTTGTTTCTTCCTTTCTATGTATGTTTTGCTTACTTCACCCACATTTTTCTAGTTTCATCATGTGGAAACCTACCTTCAAAAAGAAGAAAGATTTCAAATAAGTGATCTGAGAGGTAAAGCTATACATTTCTCTTAAGTCAGTGCTTTTGTGGAATCTTTGAATTTTTGATACTCTGTGTTTTTATTATCACTTTTCCGTGCACCTGTTTCCTTATTACTTACAGTTCTCCTTTGACCTGTGCATTCAGAAGTGTGCTGTTTAATCTCCAAGCATTTGGTGTCTTTCCAGATATCTTACTGTAATTAATAACAAATTTAACATTGTTGTGATTTAGAAACACACTTTTAAAGATTTCAGTATTTTGAAATTGATTGAGACATACTTTATGGCCTGGCAACTGGTCTCTCTTAGTCACTATTCCACGTGTTCTCAAAAAGGAAATGTGTTCCCCACCTTGTTCAGTAAATTCCATTAAGTTTGTGGATTGTGTTACTCACATCTCCTGCTTCCTTGCTGATATTTTTGGTCTTACTTTTTCTGTCAGTTACTGAGAGAGGGGTGTTGGAATCTCCAACTGTATCTCTCTCTCTCTTTAACACTGTTATTTTTTTCTTTGTGGATTACAAATTTCTCTATTTTGTGTCAATTTTGAAGACCAAATACATCTTATATTGTTGCATATCCTAATGAATTGACCCTTTATCACCAGAAATGCTCTTCTTTATCTCTGCTCATGGTTCTTGCCTGGAAATTTAATTTTAACTGCTACTAATAAAGCCACTCCAGCTTTCTTAAGCTCATGCTTTGCTTTTTATATCTTCTTCAATCCTTTTTCTTTTGACCTATCCAGGTCTTTAGATTTAAAGTGCCTCTTTCTTAGACATCTTTTTATTTTTTAAATTTTTTTGGATCATAGCCTAAGAAGAAAAACCATGAAAATTACTAGATGTCTTGTGATGCAGGAGGAGTTTCTTCATGGTATTATGGCTGGGTAACTATAACTCAAATATTAGCTTTCATGACTTCAGGCAAGTGATTGATTAAAAATATAATTTCCCCATAATGTGTCGGTTGCTGAGCTCCCCCAGATCCTGTTGACAGCTATTCCTTAGACAGGAGAAATATGAGACCGTCAGAGACCGTTTGGGTTGCTGGTGTTACATCTCGTAATAATAACACCATTCGAGTGGAATGAGATTATAACTGTTTGCTGCTAACTCTGAATACCATCACCCCGCCGCATCTTGGAGGATCTACCGAGAGCTCACTGAAGCCCTTCTCATGAGAACCGAGATGAAAAGACAAAAAATGAAGAGCAAAGCAAGTGGTTCGCTATAAACAATAGGCACCTTCACATGAAACAATCTTGAGCACCTTATAGACCTACCCTTTTCTCTTTTCCATCATCAGTGTGTCCAACCTCATCTTTCAGATTGCAAGACTGAATTAATATTTTCCTGTACAGAGTCAGAAAAGTATGAAAATCTAGATAATAGTCATTATTATATATATGTATATATTTTTAAGATTTTATTTATTTATTTGACACAGAGAGAGAGATCACAAGTAGGCAGAGAGGCAGGCAGAGAGAGAGGAGGAAGCAGGCTCCCCACTGAGCAGAGAGCGCGATACAGGGCTCGATTCCAGGGTCCTGGGATCATGAGCCGGAGGCAGAGGCTTTAATATACTGAGCCACCCAGATGCCCCAATAGTCATTATTATAAAGATGACTATGCTCTGTATTTACTATTACCTGAACTTCTACTTTGTGCTTAAGATTTGGACTTCTTTTTCACAGTGAGCACTGGGGTCACTTAGAAGCCTAGAAATGACACCTGGGTGGCTCAGTGGGTTAAGCCTCTGCCTTCGGCTCAGGTCATGATCTCAGGGTCCTGGGATCGAGCCCCACATCGGTCTCTGCTCAGCAGGGAGCCTGCTTCCCTCTCTCTCTCTCTCTGCCTGACTCTCTGCCTACTTGTGATCTCTGTCTGTCAAATAAATAAATAAATTTTTTTTTTAAAAAAAGAAGAAGCCTGGAAATGTTTTCAAAAGACTTAGCTCTTACATAATCTTCAAATATTTTGCCAAAGTCCTATAGGATGGTGGTATGAGCATCGGAGGTGTTTTGCCAATCTTCCCAAATAAGGGGCCCAACATGGCCCACAGTCCAAGTTCAAAAACAAGCCAAGCAACCCAAATGACCTCCAACTAATTAAATGGGTAGGTCAAATATAGTTTATCCCTAGAGGGGACTACTGGTCAACTCTGAAAAGGAACAGAATACTGATACGACAACATTAAGGAACCTTGAAAACATCAGCGTGGGTGAAAGAAGCCATCAGAAAAGGCCACAAACTATATGATCTGATGTATATGAACTCTCCAGAAGAGGCAAACCCATAGAGACAAAAGGCAGACCAGGGCTTGTCAGGTCTTAAAGAGAGGGGATGGGCAGTGACAGCTAATGAGCACCAGACTTGCTCCTGGGGTGATGAAAATATCTTGAAACTAGATAGCCAGGGTGTTTGCACACCTGTGTGAATGTAGTTAAACCACCAAATGGTACTTTTATTTTTTTTTAAGATTTTGTCGTTTTATTTGACAGATAGAGATCACAAATAGGCAGAGAGGCAGGCAGAGAAAGAGGGGGAAACAGGCTTCTCGCTGAGCAGAGAGCCCAACGCTCAATCCCAGGGCCCTGGGGTCATGACCCGAGCCAAAGGCAGAGGCTTTAACCCACTGAGCCACCCAGGCACCCCCAAATGGTACTTTTAAATCATGCATTTTATAGAATGTGAATTTTATCTCAGTAAAAAAAAAGTTATCAACAGACAAGCAAAATGAGCCAACTATGGGCTGTTTGTCTACCTGTAGGACTTCCTGAGAGGCAGCTTTTCAGCAGAACGCCCCTTCTCTCCAAGCTTCCCAGAGGAGATGGGCTGTGGGAGGCACAATATCTCCCTGCTCCTCACGTCTCTGTGAAAAGGAGAAAGGGGCTCTCACTTAACTTCTCTCTGTTCCCCCAAGTGGAAGCACCCTCAGCGAAACACAGGGTGAGACTGTGACTGCCTGTGGAAGTGGAAACTAACGCCATTCCCTGGTCAGCCCCTGGGCTGCTGACCTCCTGCCCCCCTTAATGATGAGGGGGTGAGGGGTACCCCGGGGAGAGAAGACAGGATGGACAGTCTGGGGAAGGACCAAGTGCTGCTCCCTTGATGTCCTGGTTCCTGAGGGATGGATGTGATTGGTCCCTGCCTATGTCCAGGAGGTCCCACCCCCAATGTCAGAGGAAAGTGGGCGTCAGGCCACCGCCTGTAGATCAAGTCATCTAAGCTGCCACCAGAGCCTTGGAGAGCTTCCAGGACCCAGCCCTTCTAGTGGGGCCTAGAAAATAAAGGAAATCAGCAGAGATGACTAACAGAAGCAAAGAACAATCACTCTAGGGACAGTCACTCCAGGATATGTTCTTTCTCCAGCTCCCCAGTCACTTTTCACCCCCACCCCAACCCTAGCAAAATCATCACCTGGAGGCTCCCAGATGTTCCCTGGATTGATGGAGATGGAAAGTTGACTTTTACTTCCCTCTTTCAGCTTCCCTATTGCCCTTCTCCTGAGTCGTCATGTCTTAGACCGATCTCTTTTTAACATGACTGACAGAGGGAACCCCAACCCTACCTGAAGGCAAGAGGACCAATCCTCTGGCCTCTCCAAGAGATCCATACAATATTCCTATATGACGCATGCTCTATTTTTAAGACAAGCAGCCTCAAATGATACCACAGGTGGGACCCTTGTTAAACCCAGGTGAGGCGAGACTGAGCCAAGTTCAACCCCATGTCTTTTCAGGCTTTTCTCCTTCAGGGTCAAAAGCCCTTGGTGTTCACTCTCTGCTGAGGTCTCCTTCATTCAGTGGGTATTGTCACACCCGTTTTACAGAAGAGAGCTTAATAAAGGCTTTGAGAAGTTAAGGGACTTGGTCAAGGCCACATCTCAGTAAGTGCCAGAAATTCCTGCCATTTCTATAAGTTTGGAATGCCTAAGATACGGTAGTCCCCCTTACCCCTGGGGGATATGTTCTAAGACCCCCCCAGTGGACGCTTGAACCCACAGATTGTACTGAACCCTATATACTACGTTTCCCCCGTACACGTGTACCTATAATAAAGTTTAATTTGTAAATTACACACAGTAAAATATTAACAACAATAATAAAATAGAACAACTATAACAATACACTACAATAGAAGTTATTAAAAATCAAAATATCTTATTGTACTGAACTCACCCTTCTTGAGAAGACATGAGAGGAGACGATGCCTAGGGATGAGGAGAAGGAAGGTGAGGGATGTAGCGTGAGGCCACTACTGACCTTCCGATGGTTTCTCAGAAGGAGGATCACCTGCTTCCAGACCGTGGTGGAGCCCAGTGAAACCGCAAATAAGGAGGCATTCCTGTAAGCGCCGATCTGACCCACCCCTCCAGCCAGATGGGAGCAGCGGGTGTCTGCCCCCGTCCCAGCTCAGCACGCCACTTGTCCCTCGGTCTCGCCACAGGAGCCCTTAGTCTCCTCTCCAAGTGGAGGAGGGGAGCCTCAAATACATTTCCAGTCATTCGCTCAAGACCCAGCAGTACACGTGAACTATATTTAACAGCATTAACTTACCTTATAGTGCTTTTCCAAAGCAGGGAACATATCCATCGAGATTAACTCTATTCACATAGATTTTGAGAAAACACCACTGAGTAAAAGAAAAAGAACATACTTCAAAAACAGTTTAGACAATAAAGGAGGAAAAAAATGGATAAAATGTTCCCCCAATGAAGGGGGATGAGGACTGGGAAATAGAGAAGAAATAGAGATTGGAAGCCCTTGCTGTGTCTAATACTAATTTTATACTGTGACAGGATCACTAAGGAGACCATGTCAGAAAACACCCCCCAAACAAAGCAGCCGTGTCCACATAGCTGTGTTGCGATGTTCTGCTTTGGATCAGGCACTGATCAGAGAAGGCAGAGGGTAGGCGCACCTGGGTGGCTCCGTCAGCGGAGCATCTGTTTCCGTTTCAGCTCAGGTCACGATCTCGGGGTTGTGGGATGGAGCCCCACGTTGGCTCTGTGCCTGGCAGGGAGTCTGAGATTCTCTCCGTCTCCCTCTCTCTATCCCTCTCCCTTGCCCTCCACTCTGTCCTTCCTCCTACTCTCTTTCTCTCTCGCTCTCAAATAAATAAGTAAATAATCTTAAAAAAGAAAGAAAGAAAGAAAGAAAGAAAGAAAGAAAGAAAGAAAGAAAGAGAAAGAAAGAAAGAAAGAAAGAAAGAAAGAAAGAAAGAAAGAAAGAAAGAGAAAGAAAGTTGGAGGGTGAGATGGGTCAAAGGGTCTGATAGGGACAGAAAGGGTGAATGAGGTAAGCTCATGTTTGGGGGAGGGTTGTTCAGGTTGCACACTGGTTTATCCCTTGGCCCGGGGCTGCTGGCCAGGCCCCTGGCTCACAGGACGAGAGCGCATGCCTATCTTTGATCTGTGTCTTCTCTAGTACCGAGTCAGGGCACGCAGCAGGTACACAACGAAAGCTTATCACTTGATTGCCAGGCCAGCTATGTAAAAGGGTACTTCTTTTTCCTTATCAACTGCAACTAATATTTCTACCCTATTCATGGTATAAGCTATAATCAATAAGAGTATTAATAGCAAGCAATCAGCACAGAGTAAATAAACATGAACATGACGGGCTGAGGATACATTAGATTTAATTTTCTTTCTTTAATTATATGTGCCTATGGGATATATAATGCATTCCTTAGAGGGAGAGAAGGAGGAGAAAGAGAGAATACAAATGAGAAACAAATGAATTGCTAGGAGTGGCCCGTGTTGTTATTTCCCCAGAGCATTTCTCAGCAGCGAGGAGCACCGCAGAGCACCAGGAGTTGGGTTTAAGGGGGATGACAGTCTCCACTCCCAGGAAGATCTCAGGCCAAGATCTCTCTTGGCCTCATCAGCTCCAAGGGGCATAAAACTACCAGTTCTATGGGTGAGATGGTATAAGTCCCCAATTCCACCCACCCAGGGCTTTAAGCAAGGTCATGGGTGTGGCACCCACCCAAGGTTAAGCGTGATCACTGATCTACGCCATCACCTCCTTCCCCAAGTGCAGGGACCCAGTCTTGCTTATATCCATCCTCATACTTGGAACCTGGAACAATGTAGAAGTCTGTGGACATTTGTTGAATGAGTAGATGAGCATGCGGATGAAAGAATGAATGAATGAATGAATGAACTTATGACTATGGTTATATAGTCATATAGGAATCATTCTCTTCTTGTTTCTTTGAATCATTTCTTCTGTGTTTTGTGACATTGCGATGCACAGCCACCCTCATACCCTATCTCCAAACCCAACTGGAAACCTTTATGCTGTGCACAGATACAAAATGATTTTTAAAATCACACCAGGCCTAAGCCAACCAGAGTCCATCCATCGTGGTATGGCTGGAATGCATGTGGGAGGGGACGGATGTTTATTTATGCTCCTTCAATGTAATATTTCAAACCTGGTTTATCCTCAGGAGTGTGTGGCTGAATTCTATTGTTCAAGATATTCTCAGCCACAGAAATTCCCTCTTCATGTGTGATAAAATCAGTTCTCTGGATCACAGAACACTATTGATCCCCAAAGCAGGTTTTGTGAAATCCTACCTTGATGAACTTCATGGATTGACAGCTCTACAGTCAAGGTATAGACAGAACTTCGAAAGTGCAACCGGAGGGACACAGCAGGTCTTGACCACCCTGGTGTGCAGAGAGAAGCCTGTGACGAGGCCAGCCGAGGGGCAGAGGGAGGAGGGGTGGGGCTCAGAGATGGTCTTTGGGGGCCTGAAGCCCATCTGCAGCCTTCTCACTTTTTTGGTAAAGATTTTATTTATTTTATTTGAGAGAGAGAAAGAGCAGGGGGAGGGGCACAGGGCGTGGGAGAGAATCTCAAGCTGATGTGGAGTCGGATGCGGGGCTCGATCTCGAGACCCCAACATCATGACCAGAGCCGAAACCAAGAGCTGAACACTCAGCCGACTGACCCACTCAGCCCTCCCTCCCCCCATCCTCTCCTGACAGTACCATCTGGTGAGCAGTGAGAAGAGCCACCAGCTAAGGTATGCACTGTGGGGCAGGGTGGCTGGCCGGATTAAACTTGTCAAACAAGCCAACCTGTCGTGCACATTGGCCGCATGCCCAAAGCCGTTCTAAATACTTCGCACGTAGTCATGGACGAGCTCATTTATGCCTCAGATCCAACGGGCTTGCTTCTATCACTACTGTCACCTGCCTGGGAAGATGTGGCCCCATGGGCACCTGAGTGCCTGTTCCTGCTCTGCGGTTTGTAGGCAGTGGGACCAGGAGGGGGATCGCGCTGGGTTTTGGCACTGCTTCTCAGCAAGGCTGTGTTACCTTTCCCACAGCCACCTCTGGGCCTGAAGGGGCTCTTATCACCTCTGACACACATCACTTCCACTAAACAGGGGATAATCCAATAATAATACTGATTTCATGAGGTCATGCTGAAGGTAAAATTAATGACACCCAGTGATGCCCTGCCTATAGTATCCATTTGATAAACAGAGTCTTTTTTATTATCCTGGAGATTAGAAATGGGAGAACCATGAACCTCAACTTACATTAGGTTTAATTTCCTTTGTATATAAAGACAGTTTTGACCAACTAAAAATGGAAACCTGCTTATACTGATTTCCTTAGAAATCATTTTTGTAAGGTGAATGTCACGGAGCTGTTTCCTATGGCACATAGTTCCCAGGGCATCTAGGGAAGCTTTTAAAACATAATGATTCCAATCTCGTCCCCCTAGATTTTCTGATTCAGTCTGGGGTGAGTATCTAAGCACTTTTATTTTCAAAAATTGCTTTTGGTTGATTCAGGATACTTTTTTCCATGGATCCCTGATTAGAGCTATAAGTTTCTCAATGCAAAATTCTAGGCAGCCAATCCCACTGGCCTGTGAGAAAATTGGTTTACCCAACTGACATGCAAGGTGGGTTCCTTTGCATGGAGCAAGTGTGATGACAGCTTTGCCAATGAGGGACAAACCCACTGGTTTGTCTCAGGCAGTCTGGGTTTAAATGTCAGCCCTTGGCAAACTGCCCATCTCCCTTCCCACCACCAGGGAAAAAAGGAACCCTTGGTCCATCTGGCCCCTTGTTTAAGCAATCCCAGGGGAGCCCTTGTCATCATTTTCGGATAACCTGGCTCATTACCCCACACTCTTGTATGAAGAAGGGAAAACCATGGAATACTCATCAAACACTCATGCCTTGAATAGAAGTTGGTAAACTGTGACAAACGCTTATGGGAATATAATCAATAATGTCAGACAGTTGATACCAAGTGCCAAATGAACTGTTTCGTCAATAAGCAACAGAGGAGTAAAGAAGCACAACTGAGTCCTTAGAGATGGGGTGGGCCCCGAAGGCTTCCTTGGGGAGGTGGAGTGGAGAGGAGAGAGCAGGACTTGCTCAGAAGAGAATGGACTTCTCTGTCATCTCAGTCATTCATTTGGAGGAAAAAATAGCTGTGTCATTTCATTTACAGACCCTTGCATTTTAAGGCACTAACATTATGTGGCTTAGGGGTTAAAAGTACAGGCCACTGAGATGCGTTACTTGGGTCCAAGCCTGGCTTCCTGGTTATGTAACCATAGTCATGCTAGAGTCCTGGTCTGCAAAGCTGGAATAATAATAAGATCTGCCTAATACAATGGCTGTGATGGTGGTCATGGAACACACGCAGAATGTGCAGTACTGGGCCTTGGGACATAATGTGCTCCCAATAAATGCTGGTGCTGATTGTCACTTTTATTATTATTTTTTAAAGATTTTATTTATCCATTTGAGAGGGAGAGAGAGCACAAGTGAGGTGAAGGGCAGAGGGAGAAATAGACTGCCCACGGAGCAAGGAGCCTGATGAGGACCTGACCCCAGGACCCTGGGATCATGACCCGAGCAGAATACAGACCCCCAACTGACTGAGCCACCCAGGTGCTCCTGTCACTTTCACTCTTAATCAAAGTCCTGATCAGTTGCTCTAATTATTGGGATCACATATCATCTCTCAAAATATTAAGGAAAGTTCTAAGAAAAGTGAAAACACTATTCACAGAGGATGGCTCTCCAATACTGGGATGGGGGCACAGCTGACATTGACCTTTAAGGCTTACCATGTTTTGAGAGTCATCAGCTTACCTCTCAATCTATGTGCTCCCAAAGGATAATAGACCGATATCTTGGTGTGCTAAGGTGGCCACAGTTTCACAGTTTGGGTGGCTGAAATCACAGATATTTATTTTCCCACAGTTCTGAAAGTTGGAAGTTTAAGATCAAGGTGTTGGCAGGTTTGGTTTCTCCCAAGGCCATTCTTGGCTTTCAGATGGCCATCTTCTCACCATGTTCTCACATGCTCCTTCCCCTTCATGCACGTGTCCTAATCTTTTCTTCTTATAAAAACACTCGTTGGATTGGATTGGGGCCCAGCCTTATAGCCTCATTTTAAGTGAATTACCTCTTAAAGACCCTGTCTTCAAAACAATTACACGATGAGATGCTGAGTGTTAGAGTTTCAACATAGAGCTATGGGAGGACATAATCAACCCACAGCAGTTGAGTTCTAGTTTCCGCTCTACTTCTGCTAGTACAGAGCAGAGGAGGTTCCAGTGGTTTTTATCATCCTCATAGGGAAGAGCCTGGAGTCCTTTAGGTACACACAACATATGGCTCCATGGGCCCCAGCGAGGCCATCTAAGCATCCATGGGAGGTGTAGGCCATCAACAGCCTTCAGCATAAACAGAATCATAGTTTCCAAAGTGCTTCTCAGAAGTGGAAATGAGTTTTTAAATACAAATCATTTGTCAAACATATCCGCTAATATATGTGGCCAATATTTCTCACTAATGGATGGGCTAAAAACAAAATTTATAGCCAGTCTTGAAATATGAGATATGTGTGGTCTTTATAATTACCAGCGATTTAGAGCAGATCATTCCCTCACTTAGTAAATGGAGTTTTCACATCTTTTATCTGAAATTAAATAAAATGAAATCATGTTGATGATATTCAACCAAAATGAAAGGAAAAATACAGTATTTTATTCTAAGAGACATTAGGGTGCACATGTATGTTTTTAACAGACTTTCTCTACTTTCATGTTGTAATAACCTAGGAAATTTTATAATAAGTTATTGGCATCTGTGCTGTTCAAATGCAGAAGGAATTCCTAGTCAAAGTCCTGAATTAATCAAAGTTTGTTCTTGTGGGCTCTTTTAGAAGTTTTTTTCTCTTCTTCCAGTAAGTACTTGGATCTTCAAAATGTTTAATTGACATGGCTCTCTTCTTTGAGGAAGTACATGAAAGCAAATTATATTCATCTTAAATTTTTCTCCCCACTAATAGCCTCGAGTGCATGCGCACGCGTGCACACACACACACACACACACACACACACACACACACACACACAACTCCTCTATGAACCTTGGAAAGTTAAGTTTCAGTCCAGGATTATTTTGGAGATCCTCTCATGTTCTCCGGGCTTGAAAAGTCAGCACCAACAAAGACCAAATGGTGCAGGTTAGGTCTTTAGCTATTTCGTTTTGCTTATTTTTGTTTTTCTTAAATATTTTATTTTATTTTATTTTGAGAAAAAGAGTGGGGGCAGGTGAAGGAGAGGGAGACGGAGAGAATCTCAAGCAGACTCTGTGCAGACTCTGTGCCCAGAGCCTAATGTGGGGCTCGATCCCATGACCTGAGCTGAAATCAAATCAAGAGTCAGACTCTTAACCAACTGAGTCTCTCAGGCGCCCCTTGTTTTACTTATGAAAAGTATTAATCATTGATTATTTGACTCTTTCATTTAATTATTTTTTCTGGACTTGGTTTTGAAGTGTTCTATTAACCAGAATTCAATTTTGCTGTAATTTACAGCCAGCCATGAAGATTGGTGTTAAGAAAAAAAAAAAAAGCTTTTTGATATAGACTTAATATATGTGGCTTTATTGAATTATAAGCTATAGATTACACCTTAAAGCATGACTCTCCCCAGTAATGGGATGGCCATAAATAATCGTTGTGTTCATAAGAACAGTGATAACCCTTTCTTCTCATTTATATTCTGTAACTCATTTTATGCTATAACGTCACTGAATACACACACATACACACACACAGAGTAAAATGTTGTTGGGGTATTTAACTAGGAACACCCCATTTTATTTGGCAAACACAAGTCCAGTCTGATTGGCATGAGAGAAGCAGGAGAACGGGGTGAGGAGCGATGTGGGTTCTTGACCTTGGGCCCAAGCCACGCTAGGAAGATGCGGTGATATTGCATCATGGCTGGTAAACTTTCAGGATCTCCAGATTCCGTGAACTTGTTGAATTTAGTGGGTCTGCAGTCATCAGTACAAGATACCTGGGAAATAATAGAGTCTGTCAATCAGCCATCTTCATTGAGGTCTCTTGTCAGGAGAACGACTATACAGAGACGGGTTGGTGAAGGAGGGGTTTCCCAAGGGTGGTTCACTGGTAACAGGACAACATCGTGGTCTCACACCCGGGCTTTGGAGCCAGGCAGATCGTGTTTGAGTCCTGGCTTTGTCACTTACCACCTTGACGGGATTAAGAGACGAGGCCAAAGCCACACAGATAGTAGGTATCTACTGTGTAGGGTGAGGATAAAGGACACCCATTATTAGTGTCTGGCACATTCACTGATGCAGCTACTATCGTCAGCGACAGTTCTGAGCACAGCTCCATGGAAACTTCACTGTGGCTTGATATTACCACCATGGATAGACAACATGGATAGAGGACTGAAGTCAACTGATTCGCCATCAACCTGACCTCTCTTGCCAAACTTCCACTTCCTTTTGTGCTGTGCAGATATGCTGAAGCATGAAGAACTGCAGAAGTTGTCTTTCACGAAATGCTCGCCAGCTGTTCCGAGCCCTTCAGAAAGCACAATTGCCCGTGTGCACAAACTAAGCCTCCTGCTCTGATAGTCACCGTCTGAAGAGCCTCATGACTGAAGTAGCCCGTCGGTGATTTACCTGGCCAGTGGCCACCTGCCAATCACTGCAGGGGTAAACACCTTTTCTCCGCTGCCGGCCATCTGAAATCTACATGGAATCTTGGTCTTCTATGGTTGGGTGAGCTCCGGATTTGGGGCCTCATCTCTGTCTTGGTCAGCCACTGAGAGAAAGCGGTCTTCTCTCCACCGTGAGGAGTGACTAAAACAGGGAAACAAATTCCTTCTCTACCACACAGATGTCAGAAAGAATCACAAGAGAGGAACGTAGAGAGCTGGGGACATTTGAGCCACAGGGTCCACCCAGCCTTCAAATCGGCAGGACCTCCTAGCTTGGTCCTCCATGGAGCCCACTGCAGTGCCTCAGTGGGCCCAGCAGAGCAGCATTTGTGGAAGCAAAGGCTGCACACCGGCTTCTTTCTCCCTGCTGTGGGGTGGGTCCCCTGCAGCCACTCCCACCATCTCGAGAGATGCTGATTATCTCTCTAGGTTCAGACAACCGGACAAGGTAGAGGCCACCTCTATAGTAAAGGGGCTGCAGCTCACAACTCTTGGCCTTGTTCCTGCTGAGGTTCAAGGGGCAGCCCTGGAACCCTACAGATTCTTCAAGGAGCTAAGTCTAGCTTCCTAGGCAGCTTCAGCGTCCCCAGCCCAGCTGTGCCTGCGTTCCGTCCTGTTCTGCCCCAAAGACCTTGCTGACTTGGTCCGCCCCTGTCCTTAGTGGGCTCCTAGCAGGATTTGGTTCTGGACCCTCTTATACCTTGGCAGGTCACGTGGGAGCATGGCGTTTGGGGAAATTGAGAAAATGTCAACTTTTTAATCATCTTTTCTTGGCGTTACACTCATGTGTGCCATCGATCACACCAGGACAAGGGTGAGCAGCAGGAAGTCTCAGAGCAAGAGTTGGGGGGATGGGAGGGTACCTTGCAGGATGCTTCTGAGTGCAAGGAGCAGAGTGTCAGGAAGGAGACTAGATGTCCTCTAACGAGGGCTGCCCCCCCATAATAAAAAGTTCTAAAAGTTGACTTTTTTAAATAGATTTATTTATTTATTTATTTGAGAGAGAGAGAGAGAGAGAGAGAGTGCATGAGTGGGAGGCATGAATAGAGAGGGAGAGAGAATCTCGAGCAGACTCCATGCTGAGTGCAGAGCCCCACGGTCCACCCCACAGCCCAGAGATCACAACCAAAGCTGAAACCAAGAGTCGGACACCCCACCAACTGTGCCGCCCAGGGGCCCCAAGGAGCTGATTTTTGGAGCTGGGTTAACAACTCCGTGATATCTGGACACTGACTTGGTGCCTCTGCTCCTCTGTGAGTCCCAAAGTCTAAAAGCAAGAGTGAGGCTTCATCCTGAATCTCAGGGACGAAGAACTTTCCAAGAAGACCCTCAGCATATTTCCTCTGAAGTCTCTAGACCAGACTAGGCCCCATGGCTTCCCATGGATCAAGAGAAGCTAGAAAGTAAGTTTCTGGCATTTCTTGCTTCTGTCAATCACTGACACAGGCTTCAGCATCAAGGAGATATGGGAGGGTGGCTGTTGGAGCACTGTGTTTTTATTAATCTCCCACCTAGAAAACCTTGAAATAATTTTGAAAATGCATATATTTTCAGGACACCCTGGGTAGCACAGTCAGTCAAGCATCTGCCTTCAGTTCAGGTCATGATCCCAGAGTCCTGGCATGGAGTCCTGCATCAGGCTCCCTGCTCAATGGGGAGTCTGCTTCTCCGTCTGCCCCTCACCCTGTTTGTGCTCTCTCTTTCTCAATGAATAAAATCTTTAAAAAAAAAAAAAAGAAAATGCATATATTTTCTTCTCTCTATCCCCCCAATAAAGACAGTATGTATTAAATCATTCAGCACAGCCCTGCATGTATGAAAAGTCTGTGTTGAATGGGGGCTATATATGTGTACAAGAATTAGCTTTACTCTCAAAGCAGCAGCAAGATAACAGCATAAATAACTGTTGGTAGAATATAAATGCCTTTATCCCCTTATTGAATCAGAGGATTAGGATCTGGGATCGGTTATTAATTTAAATGCCTTAGCAAATTAGTAATCACAGTGGTGAGAAACCCTAGTGTCTTTTCCTCATTCCTTTGATTCTCAGGCAAAAAGCCCAGCTTAAAATGGATATTTGTTGCTATCATATGTACCAGAAAATGCTTGAAAGGAAATATAGAAACATAGAAAATATAGAAAATATTTCAAAGACTTTATAGGGCTTACCCCCTAATTAATGATACATAAGGTTGTTCAAGGGAAGAGAAAGAAACCTACTTCATGCCCATTTTACAGATGAACAAACTGAATCTCAGAGGACAAAAGTACTTAGCTTCAGAGCTAGCAAGCCAGATTGCCTGGCTCCAAATACTGTATTATTATTGTTATTTTTTAATCACATCACTCAACAAAATCCAGCATTCCAAGGATTAATACAGATTTTCTTCAAATTCTCCAAGTGTGTAGGGAATGTTCTATTTTATATAAATTATATTTTAAAATTAGATGCAGTAACACCTGCCATTCGTGAATTTATATTTTGCTTTGGTTTTGCCTGTGAGATGTAGTTTGCTATTTACAATCTATGCAAATTACAAAGGCATTTCAGTGCAAAGAAACTGTGTCTTGGTCTATATCATGGCGCCGGGACCATTCCCGCAGGCTCGGGCCTTTGCAGGTACTACCTTGGAACAAATAAGGACTCTGGGTGTGTGTCTGATGAGCGGCTGTGAGCCTCACACACCAGAAAGGAGGCGGACTCCGAAGAAACTAACTCATCTGAGAGGTGCAATTTTCACCTGGTAAACCAGGCGTGAACGTGCTATGTAATAGCACCCATCCTCTCGTGGCCGGGCGCAATTTGATAGCTCTTCTATCCGCCAAAGATTTCTAAGACTCAAAACATCTATCTATCAGCCTTCGCTTATTATTTCTGATGCAAGATGCATACAGTTGTTAACGAAATGTGTGATTTTTCTACGGAAAATTGTCTGGCTGTGCAGGCGAAAGCTTTTTTGAATGGGTGCCAATCTATTCCCTGTAAGTGAAATTTTCACCTCCCAGAATAATAGGGTTGTTCTGAGAAAGGCCCTCCTGTAGCACCTGTTTGAATTGCTTGGCTTTCAAGATGAGAATCTGAGACAGTTCAAGGTGAAGGAATTGACATAGGAGCCCACACAAAGCTAGCAGTTAAATTGTCCTGTGATTATAACACAATTACTGGTTACCATTAACATATTGGAACTTGACTGTAGAAGGTTTTGATATGCGGAGAGAAGAAAGAAAATCTCATCTCTAATTCCTCCAGGCTTAAGTAATTATTTTGCAATGTTTTTCTTGCAACTTTTTTCCCCTATTTTTAGGGGTGGGTTTTCTAAGACTCTCAATTCCCAGAATAGATTCTTACTTAGATACCAAATGCATTAAATATGAGGATATCTAGAGTAGCTACTAAAAAGCACTATAAATGGAATGATTTTGGTTTAACAGTGTTGGATGTCTAAGCTTCTCTCCACCGCGTACAGGTAAGCTTTGGAAATTGCTTCCCCCAAATAAATTAAACCTAGTTGTGTGTTAGCATCTTGGCAGAACTTACTTTCAATGCAGAGCTCTGTCTGGTCACTTATTTTACTTAATGTTTCCACACTGGTCCCCTTCTCCCCACCTCGAAAATGCCTGGGTATTTACTTGGTCAGCACATAGACCCCGCTCAAGGGCACTGGATCACAAGGCATCGCTCAGAATCTGCATCGCCTCTCTGAGCACAACACAATGATTGTGTCATTTTAGTCCCTTTCCAGACCCGAAGGAGGCTCCGTGGTGACCTTTTCCAGATGGGGACCTGAGACTCTGGGAGCAAGGGTTCAATAATCATACATGTCTGGAAGCCAAGCCTTCTGACACGAGGCTTGAGCTTCAGAATAAGGAGGCTCTAGACTGGACCTGAGATTGCCTTATTGAACCCCTCCCAGCAGAAGGTAGGCTAAGGTATGATGAAAGTTCCCTGAATTAAGTGGGAGTGTAGATTGGATCATCTCTGATGTGCCTTCATCCTCTGAAAGCCCATAATTCTATGTTCTCACCCCTTCTGATCAGCTCCAGTGCCAGGATGGTAGATGGGCAAAGAGAAGTCAACAAATAAGATATTTGGCTCATAAAACTGGGACCCATGTGGACCCGTTCAGAGGAACTCCACATTTGAAGAGCTGCGACCCTTGTGGGGGATTTAATTTTAGTAGGAGGGGAACGTCTCTCAGCCCATGCTGGTGGGTCCCCAGGGTGAAGTCCCCAACAATACTTTGTAACTCTTTGTTTTCTTCCCTTCTCTGCCACCCAGCACCGAGGGATTTCTTGCTCTCCTAAGCCATGGTGCCCTCTCGCTCATCCATACAGGTCTGTCCCTGCAACTGTCCCCCCATCATGACCCATTCGACCCGTTACATTTTCGCCTTTCTCATGGAGCTGTCTGGTCTCTCTTTGCATGGGTCTTGCTCTCTCCGTCTCAGAAATCAGGCAGAGGTGCTGAGGACAAAAAAAGCTGACTTGGCAGATTATGGCATTGTTGTTCATATGCAGGAAAGGGTGGAGTCTGAAAATGTGCATGTTTCACAACTGTGTGTCCTCACACAGAAGGAAGCGTTGCCTCTTTATTCTGTGTCATGTACGAACTGTCCCCGTCCATGAGTGCCTGTGATACCCAAGACCAGTTCCCTCTAGAGGCCGTGCACCAACCCAAAGGCACGAGACTGCTTCCACTCCACCTCTATGACTCCTTCCCACGTTGCTTTCCACTCCCAATAGGACTGCAGTGGCAGCCCACTCAGGGAAGCAGAAGGCACTGGTGAGCCTGGTGTGAAGAAGACCAGGGTCTGCAGAGAAGCTGAGTCTGTCCACACCACACTGGGGAGGGGAGGCTCTAGCTGCTTAGCTCCCGCGGCTGCAGGAGCGGGCTCTCCAAATCTTCATTAACCGAGGTATTAAGATAATGGGAAAATAATGACACACACAGGACAATTGCTTTCACTATAATGTAGGAATTAAATCAGAACATCTTTTTCCTTCCCCGCACCCCCGCCATGTAGTTCCGAGAAGATTCTTAGGGGTTTTAAGCTTATTGGTGCTCTCTCTCTCTTTCTCCTCTCTCTCAGATGGAGGAATATTTAAATAAATCCCATGACTTTGGGTCATTATCTTCTAGTGCTTAGGACTTTATACATGTGGAAAGATCGTCTGGCTTTTCTTTCTGTCCCTTTTCCATGGATTTCCATCACTCCTGGCAGAGCTCCCAGGAGTCTCTGGCAAGACTGATGAAAAGGTGGGACGCTTTTGCGGGAGGTGGTGGCAGGAGAGCACATCAGAGTTAGGCAGGTCGATTCAGTCGTCCTCTAAAAGATTTAGTTTGAAAATCAAAAGGAGCCGAGCTTCCTTCCACTCAGTGCCTGCCCACGTCCTCTGCGGCAGGGACCCTAGAGTAGTGTTCAAACCCCGGACCCAACATCTGCTTCTGGGATGCAACCAGGAACTCCATGGCGAGCACAGCCATCCGTTGACCGTGCTGGGAGACAGGGGAAGCAGGTTGCAGAGGAAAGGGGGGCTCTGTTGCAGGGCTGGGGTCTCCATGAAGGATGGGGAAACTAAGTGTCTGCACTATCTTTGGACTCTTGGGAGGACAGTCAGCCAGCTCTAGAGCTGCATTTCAGATAAGACACCATGCCCAGGGCCCTGCATAGCATTAACTAAGCATAACCATGTACAAGTGCTCAGTCATACAAAGTTTTCCTCCAACAAAATGTGAAACTAGAGGAGCAATGGTTTCCCTTCGAAGGGGCAGTGGGGATTACATTAATGCTTGGAAAGTCACACTGTTGGTGGCGGTCCTTATTTGATTTTGTTGATTGAGTCATGACTCTCTAATGGCAGCCTGGGCTCTGTTAGTTGACTGTGTGCCCTGTCGTGGATTGAATTGTACCCTCTCAAAAGTCATGTTCACGTCTTATCCTCTAGTGCCTGTGAATATGACCTTTTGGAAATAAGGTCTTGAGAGATATAACCAAGTTAAAATGCAGTCATACTAGGTTAGGAATCCAGTGACTAGTGGCCTTATCCTGAGAGGGAGTTTTAGAGAGAAGGACACACCAGGAAGAAGGCCAGCTGGTGATGGAGGCAAAGATTGGGGTGGTGAAGACCCTCAAAGCTGGGAAGAGGCAAGGAAGGATCCTACCCTGAAGCCTTAGGGGGAATATGGCCCCACTGACGTCTTGACCTCAGACGTCTCACCTCCTCAATGGTGAGGGAATAAAGTTCTGTTGGCCACATGTCAGTTTTACTGAACAAAGATTGATGAAAAGATATGCTTGAGAGAAAATAGGAAGTCATGGGATGAGCAGAGGGGTCTGGTCAGGACTCTTGGGTAGTACGAAAAATGTGAGAAGCTATGAAGTATGTCCCTCACAAGAAGCTACAAAGTAGGTCCTTCGTGAAAGGCTATGAAGTGGCTCCTTCTTGAGCAGATTATGCTATGTGTTCATGGCAGGAGGGTCAGAGAGAGAGAGAGAGAGAGAGAGATAAGGGAATTCCCTGAGTGTTAGGAGTGAGAGGGGCATCTTTTATTATTCACAACAACCAAACCCGAGTTTATGTTACTGAGCAGACTCTTGGTGGGCTCCAAGAGCATTTCAGGGCAGGGTTTCTTGCCAGGAACCAACCATGTGACTAGATGGTGGGAATTTGTAGCCCCTAGTTACAGAGTGGGGAGAGGGGCTGGAGATGGAATTAATCACCATGGACAGTGATTTAATGAATCACACTCACACCATGGAACCTCCAGGAAACCTTCTAAATGATGGAATTTGGGGAGCTTCTTGGTTGGTAAACACTTGGAAATTCTGGAAGGGTGGCACACCCAGAGGGGACATGGAAGCTCCAAGCCCCTCCACGCTTTATCCTATGCATGTCTTCTGCTTGGCAGTTCCTATGTGGTTTCCTTTATCATAAACCAGCAGTAGTCTTGTCAGTACCTGTTAGTACTCCTGTTCTTATTTCCATTGTAGAGGCTCAGGATTGCAGATCTAATAAGGGACCTAGCCCAGGGTTTGTGACTCCAAATCTATTATTCTCCTGCTAGTACCTCTTGAAATACTACCCCAACTCCTAATGGCTAACCTTCTCCTTCCATTGGACTGTGTCCACTCAGTTCCACCAAAAGCAGCTTCAAGATGGGATGAGCAGGTGAGAGGTTGATTTGGGAGACACCCATGAAGAGCAGGACCTGGGAGAGCCAGGAGGTCCCAAGGTAGGTCTGACACTTGTGAATGGGAGGGGAAAAGAAAGATGGGTGGCAGTCTTTAGCAAAAACTGGTGTTCCCAGAGAGTTTCAATGAGACCAGGAGGAGTTCTCCAGCTCTGTACATGTTACAGGAGCCGGGTACCTTGCAGGAACGGACTTGCCTCAGCGTCCCCGACATGCTCATTGGCATATAAAGTATAGCTTCCACAGACTTAAAGCCACCTTCAGGGCCAGCAGCTGGGCCATCAGTCGACCTTGGTCCCCACAGGAGGAGATCTGAGAGAGCTTCCCTGGGCCGCTACGTTCTACTCTATAGAGAGAATAGAAAGTGTCATTACGGTATCCAACCAGGAGGCGCCTTTGAGAAGAGAACAGCAGGAAGGAAAGTGGATCTTTTCTGCTGTTCTCAGCCATGAATACAGGAGTAGGGGAGACCTCACAGTTCCCCAAGCCCGTGCAAGTCTTTGAAAGACCTCATGCGGAAGGACAGAAGCCCCATCACTGCTTCGACCGGACATCCAGCCGGAGCTCATTTCTGTGGCCAGACTCGAGGCTGCAGCTTGGGAGAAACTCAGCTGTTCTGGTTTTCCCTCCTTGATGAAAATTTGGAAAGAAGAGCCCAACTGAGCTGTTTCCTATTTTCTCCCTGGGAATAGCCCTGAACAGGGGGAAGGATGAGATTGGACGAATTGAGAGCATCCACAGAAATGAATGACACTAATGGGGATGAAATGAATCTCAGAATTCTAAGAAGTCTGGCCAAACTTTGGAAAAGAGTAGTGGAACGCCCACTGCATCTGCTTCCACCCCTGTCCCCGCCCCAGCCCTTTTACCTTGTCTTTGATTTCAGTTCCTCTGCCGACTCAGTCTCTGGAAGGTCTAAGACAGCATCCTGAGCACTGAAGGAACAGCCCTTCCTGGGGTGGCCTGTGTCCCCACTTCCTCCCGCCCACAGCCACCTGGGTCTGGGCGCTTTCCTGCCTGCCTTCTGCTTCTGGAGTGCTTCCTTCTGTCTCCTTCACTTGTCCTCTTTCTCTTCTCCTGAATTTAGGGATTCTCAAGGCTGAGCACAGAGCCTTGGTAAATGTGAGCTGTAACAATTATGCTTTAAAGTCCAAGAGGTTTGGGATTTTCTTCAAACTTCGGTTCTAGTATGTGGGACAGAGGAACCACAAGGCTGCGTCTGGCCAGGACTGTGATAGGGACAGTCCCTTCAGAGCATGACATCCCCGTTTTGCCCCCAATCCCACCTGCTGCTTTACTCACCTGTGTGGCTGCCTGGTCCCTGGAGGCTTTTCGTTTCTAACCGTGGCCTTGGGGGTAACTTTGGGTTCCTCCTCCCTCATGCGCTGTCCCTTAACAGGATTCAGTCCCCACGGACCTTATCCACTACGGGGTTCTCATCGGCACTCGCCTTAAATCAAGGACTCACTTCCGGACCAGACTCCTCGTCCAGCTCTGCTCACTCTCTCTTTGTGAAAAAGCTTCGGGTCACCCCCCGCCTGGCAGCTGTGTTACAACCTCCCCCGCTGGCCTTCAAAGCTGCCCCACCAGCACCCCAAGGCCTCTCTCCGCTTTTCTTTCGGTTTACACTGCCCTCCTCTACGCAGTCCCCACGCCATGTAGGGGATGAGGAGGGGAGGGTCAGGGAGAACCCTAGGGTTTTGAACTTGAAGCCGAGTGGCGGAGGTGGAACCACGTGAAGGGGGCGGGGGGCTGGCGAGAGCCTCGCTGTACTTTGCTCATCACGCCGGCATCTAACTGAGATGAGACCATTTTCGCTTGATTCTTCCTCTTGAGATTCCCCCTTGTTGCTTGTTTTTGCGAGATAGCTGCCTCCACAGAATGACCTAGATGCCCCCTTCCCAGTGTGCCTGAGCCACAGGCAAACATTGGCCCTCAGGGCGCAATGTGGAAGGGGGACCCCTGTTTCCAGCAGCGGCAGGACCCCTAAGAAGGCAGCCCCTTCTCTTTATCAAGCAGCATCTCCAGCTTCTCTCTGAGGGTTCAGCCTCTCCCAGAAGGTGAAGCTCAAAGCCCCCTTTCTTTCCTGGGTCACGTGTGTACAAGCCTTTCAGACACTCAGCAGCAGGGCGCAGGGCTTTCCTGAGGGCGGCTGGGGAAGAGATGTTAAGTGTTCATTTGCCTTTTTTTGCCTTTATTTTTAAACAAATAACTCACCCTGTTAGTGAAAAAGGAAAGGAGAGAACTGGGTTAGGATCTGTGAACTTCCCTCTGCGTGTCTCAGTTTCCCCACCAATGTGATGGGGGGGAGCATTGTGCCCGCCTCACAGGACCGCGTGAGTGAATATTTGTAGCACGTTAGGAACAGTGCCTGGTGCATTGCGAGCACGGTCAAGGTCAACAACTTACAGCTATTACTAGTACAACCATCACTATGGGCACTGTGATTTTCTTATTGTTCTTAAGAGGGAAAATAAGTCCTCTTCCTCCTCCTCCTCCTCCTCCTCCTCCTTCTCATCCTGTCCTTCTTCTTCCTCCTTGTCTCTCCCCTCTACAGCTAAAGCATCTTGGACTCTCAGGGTTCCCCCAAACCCCACCCAGAGCTTCCTACCCCAGACTGCTCCGTCTCCCATTCCCTGCCAGGCCTCCAGCCCTAGGCTAGAAGTCTACTCCCTGTGGACTTGGCAAGAATGTTCCTTGGCCAGCAGCAAGCTGCTCCAGGCAGGAAAGAACAAGACCTCTACATCAAGATACCAGAAACACCGTCAGTGACCATTGGGCTCCCCAGGGATGAAAGGCACAGCGTGAGTACCTTGCCAGAGAGGGCGCTGGGGATAAAACCATCACACAGATCAGCAGTAAACAGAGGACCACAACCCACAGTGAGGCCCCCCACCCCAAGGAGACAAGAGGAGTCCTTGAAGGAGACAGAGAAATAATTCCATGCCCCTCCAGCCCTCATGGTATGAATCTCCTGCCCCAGATTGCAAAGGCCCAGTGGCCACGGGAGGGTGTCCCCTGCCTCACCCCAGGCCTGGGCCTCCTAGAGAGCACCCATGAGCATCCTTCTGTCTCCTAAGCATGTCTTTATGCAAGAGGGAAGGATGAGGCAGGCAGCCCATCTTTACTGGGTCCCCCCAGTCTGTACCTTTGTTCTGATGCTCACCAGTAACCTCCTCTTGGGTGGTATGGGCCTTCCTTACCTTTCCTCTTTTGAAGCTTTACTAGCTCAATGTTAGAATTTCAGCCCCAGCTGTGAGGACACTGAGCATTAGGCACACTCACACAAAGATTAAAAAAAAAAAAAAAAAAAAAAGAGCCTGCAAGGTATAACAAGGGAGGAAAGATTCTGGGGCTAACCAAGGAAGCAAATTCAAATGAGGGCCTGTGACTCAAGATCAAAGAACCCATGCTCCTGCTAGAGCCAAGATTCTTCTCAAACTTTGGGGAAGCAGAGCTCTGATACCCCAGGTAAGGCACACAGAGCATTTCTCAGGGAGGAAAAGCAGGACTTCTGTGTATTGTGTACATTTTGTGATTTTGCAGGGGATGGTCAGTATGTGTTTAAATGTGTTCGAATCCAAACTCTCTGAGAGGATTGCAAGAGCTCAGCAGGGAGTTCAGCAGACTCAGACCCAGATCTGAGCTCCCATTCCAGTCCAACCACTTCCTTCCTGGTTGTGCCATCTTTGGACATTCAACTTTCTAAATGAGTGTTCCTTTAGTTGCAAAATGGGGATAATCCTCCCCTCACAGGATCTGAGGATGGTTTACTATGATGTGATGACATTTAACACAGTACTGCAAACACAGAAAGCACCCAACAGCCAGGACCATCATGTCCAGCTGCACAGGTTGTGCACTGTGCCAGGCTGAGGTGCCGTTCACATTGTCTCTGAATAACCAACCTCCAGATGCCAGTTCCCTTCATCCCCTCTCCTCTAAATGACAGTAGATTAAAAATAAATAAATAAATAAATAAAGAGAACAGCCAGGGCATCTTTGTTGACTATACAAACTGTTCCCTTCCTTTACTTGACAAAAGTGAGTCCATTCATTCATCCACTCAACGTTCAATGAACACTTACTATGTGTTAGGCGTACTAGACCTATAAGAGGTATTTCTGCCTCATTTCTGTAGAGCACACTTCTTCACACCCTTTCCCCCTCTGTCCTTACCCAACAATGCATCCGAACAGCTGTTTCCATCCAAGAGCATGTTACTGGCTTCAAGGGTCCCTTCTAAAACTCTTGGTCTGTGCCTCTTCTCCAGACCTCACACCAATGCCCCCCCACTGTGTGCCTGGTCTATCAGTCATCATGGAACAATCCTCTGGTGAGGGTACTGGGAATTCAGCACTGAAGGACCCCAGCATCAAGACAGCCTGTGTATTCCACACTGCTCTCTCTGTCCATCCCTCTCCTCAGAGCCTTGCCCCCTGCACTGTACTCACGTCTCCTCCAAAAGCTCTAGAGAGGTGCATGCCATCAGAACCTTCCTTTTGGACATCCATCAAACATGTGACAGTCAAAAATAAGTAATATGTTTTGGAAGTGGTCTTCTATTCTCTGCAGGATAAACTATGAAATTTCTACCTAGACGAGCCTATGAGAACATTTTTATACATGCTTCAAAATCAAATATACGTTGCTTTCCATCTTTATCTCAAGGGTGGTGCACTTATAAGACCAATAATTGTTATCATTGATAGATATTAAGTTTTTCATTTCCACTTTGAAAGATTTTACTTATTTATTTGAGAGAGAGAGAGAGAGAGACAGGGGCAGAGATAGGGAGCAGAGAGGAGCGGGAGAAGCAGGCTCCCTGCTGAGCAGGGAGCCCGATGTGTGGCTCAATCCCAGGACAGTGGGATCATGACCTGAGCTGAAGGCAGACGCTTAACCGACGAGCCCCCCAGGTGCCCCTAGGTAACAAATTTTAATGCCATAAATCACAACACTGATGTAGATAGTGCCCAAACCCAACCAGTGGTGGGCACACGGTGCCATCACGCTTGCTCCTAGCCAGTTCTCTGTCAAACACTTGTGGTTTCTTACACAGCCATTAAAAAGGAAGAGACATGCATGTACAAAAACAGAAAAATCTGTATAATACGTTATTAAATTTAAAAAATTTGTTGTAGGGGCTGCCTGGGTGGCTCAGTGGGTTAAGCCTCTGCCTTCAGCTCAGGTCCTGATCTCAGGGTTCTGGGATCGAGTCCCACATCGGGCTCTCTACTAGGCAGGGAGCCTGCTTCCTCCTCTCTCTCTCTCTCTCTCTCTCTCTAAAAAAAAAAAAAAACTTTGTTGTAAAACAGTATCTATAATAAAATCCCATTTTAATTATATACCATCTATATAGGATATATAAAATAGCTCATATTTAATGAACACTTCCAAGGTACCAGGCACTGATTTAAGACTTTATACATATTTCCCTTGAACCTCCTAAAGAACTAGAAGGAAGTTACTGTTTTTATCCCAGTTATGCTGATGAGACAAATTGAATCAAGTAAAGTGTAAGTGATTTCTCCAGATCCCAGAATCAGTAAGTAAGAGAGCTACCACACAAATCCAGTGATTCTGACTCTGAGCCCTTATGCCCTTCGCCACCAGATTACACTCCACAAAGCCATAGAAAGGTTAAAGCAAGATATTAACAGTGGTTAGTTCTTAAAATGGGTCCTTTTCTTCTTTTAACTTATTTGGAATATAAATAAAAAAATAATACACATATCCAATGTATTTATACAATGACTGTCTCGCATTGGAAAAAACAGCCATTCATGGTAATTGGAAAATCATTTTCTCTGCCAATTGATTTCTGAGATGCATTGCAGAGCCCTTTGCGGCCCTGCTCATGGGCTTGTAATCTTTTTAAATATTCCAAGGTCTAATTGTTTAGTTGCTGAATGAAACCGATCCCTTCAAGAATCACTAACAAGCTTAATAACACCCTTCAAAAAAGAGCTGAATAACCAGTTAAATGAAATTACAGAGGCAGGATTATCTGCTGTTATAAGTCAATTTTGATATTCTCAGACTTCAAAATGGGTTGTGCTTTTTCTGACTCTGGGGCGAACAAACATCTCCCACTTCCCAGTTTGTCAGCACAAAAGAAAATCATTTTCTTTTTTCAAGGCCTACTTCCTCATATGTATTTCATTGGAAGATGTTCGAAAACATGCACTTTCAAACGCTGAACAGACACTTTTACAAAAGGTCATGCTGACCACTGGAAAATGAGCCAGTGTATATAACTCCATTCATCTCAGCGGTTCAATTAATCTTACAGTTTTTGAGTATTTGAAAGGTGGTGGAGGGGAGCAAAATCAAGACGTTGCCTACAGCACCATTCATGCGACAGTGCAGGCTTCCTTGGATCCGAAGAAAATGACTAGCGTTGTGGGGAGACTTTATAGAATGTTTTCACTGGGGAGGTCTCTCTGGGGTCATTAACTAAGAGCCAGTCATCTCTCTTAATGCTTAGGGCTTTCATCTTGGGGTCAGGGCACCGTCCTTGGGCAGGTTACGGTTGAAAACAGAGGCTTCTCATTTCTTGGTCCATAGCTTGAGCTCATTTTTCTTTAAAGTATATTGCTAGAGATAAAGAACTCTTGCATATCTGCAAACATGATGCTGGGATAAAAAATCTCCGTCCTAGCGATCACCCTCTTAATGTGGGTGGCGGCGGGGAGGGGGGTGGTTGGCTACCAGCTGGGCTTCCCAAGGCAGAAACATGCGCAGGCAGAACACCTGCCACCATGCACACCCTGCGGAACAGCCTCCACAGTCTGCCTGCTCCTGGGTGCGTGCAGGGCCGGGGGAGGGGGGGACCCCAGCATTCATGACAGCAATCAGAGTGACCGTAACAATTTCCTGCCGCATGCCACATGCCAATAAGCTCTTTGCCCACGTTGTTTCATTAAATCCATCCCATCATCTCACGAAGCCGATTCCCGGATCACCCCCATTCGTTCATGCGGGTATGGACACTCCAAGAGGCAAAGTCATGGTCACTTCGAAGCTGCCTGTGAATTTTTATATTTCATGACTCTGGGCTACTTCTGGCTTCCTGAGTAGCAAGTGGAGTGCAAGTGTATTAAAGGCCTCTCTCTTTCTTACTCCTTTTTGCCAAAGATGATAGAAGTGCTTAGAATGTTTCTCATATTTATGTTGGCTGCAGAGTGTAAGTCTGAATAGATTCTCTGAAGTAAGAGTTCTTTTTCTGCCTGCACTTGCTCCATATGCCTATAGGTATTATGAGTTGCTTTACAGTATCCATTCTGCTTTTCCACATTTTTTATGCTTGGTCCATGCAAACTTTTGTTTGGCTTACTGGTTTGAATGCACACACGCATACACACTTAAAACACCACTTAAAAGCACACCACTTAAAAGCATAGAGTGTATTTTCTAAGACCTGCTATTTAAAGGCTATCGGACTTTCCAAGAAATCACTTTTTTTAGAGTATTTCAATTTGTGAATTATCATTTTTTAAAAATTGGTTTCATGGGATCCACTTGTGTATGGTTTCACTTAATACATCACAGGCATGAAGAAAAAGCATTAGGAGAGCGTGTTATCCTATGCCTGGGTCTCTCTCACAGTTTTGTGGGATTTTTTTTAATTTAACTTATTTATTCGAGAGAGAGCAAGCACAAGAAGAGGGTAGCACCAGATGGAGAGGGAGAAACAGACTCCAGGGAGCCTGACATGGGGCTCAATCCCAGGACCCTGAGATCATGACCCGAGCCAAAGGCAGAGGCTTAACCAACGGAGCCACCCAGGCACTCCTCTCTCCCAGTTTTGTTGAGACTCTTTGGATTGCCAATATCAGACGCCCACTTCAAATTAGCTTAGGCCCAGAGTGGAACTTATTGGAAGACACTGAGGTTGTGTCTCCTTAGGTCAAAGAAAAAGCCAAGGGAAGTTTAGGAAGAGGAGAAAGATGGTAGGAGTCCATCCAGACCAAGTCTGTGGTCTTTCCTTCCAGAGCCTCATTGCCCACATCACTCAGCAGTCTTTTCTCGTTGGCATTGTCCCTTGATTTCACTTCCAGAGAAAGAGGAGCTGAGTAATCCAGTCTGAGTCAGGAGTCCAGTTCTGTTCCCACACCACCAATGGTCAAGAGAGCAGGGCGTCATTGTAGGACCATGACTGCTGGTGGCCCATACTGCATATGAGCCTATGAGTGTTTGTGAAGATGTTTATGGGTGTGTGACAAGGTGTGCAGTGGTGGAGGGGATGACGCTCAGGGATCTGTGACTGGACTCCACACAAACTTTTGCTCCAGAGGGAGAGAGACTTCTGTTTTTCTTACATTTTAATAATATCGTTGCTGTTCACTTCCTGTCTCTGGATTTTGGTATCCAAACCAAGTTGCGCAGATGGTACCTAAGCGCCCTTTGAGCACTCATGATGCTTGCCCATCACATGTCATCTGGTACTCAGGAGTTCATCTCAGTGGAAAATGCACCTGCTGGGGGGATATGGTTTCCACTTAGAAACACCTACCGCCCTTTGTGATGGGACTGCCAAGAATCAATCATGTTCCAAATATGCTGCCCTCTGATACCAATTCAATAGGTTTTCATCTCTTTGGGAAGGGAATTTTCTTCTTCCTTGCCGTTTCACTAATATTCATGAGCCTAATGTGTGTGGTATGATTGCCCGCAGGTGTGTGTCATGCCATCTTTGCTATAGTGAACTGCCCACCATTCACTAATCACTTGCACGCAGTGGGCTGGAGGGATGTGAGATTCAGCCTTTGGCTGGGATCAGGGACTGAGAAGTTGCCCTGGATCTGCTTTTAGTGCTGATGGAGACTTAGTCAAATAGTATTGACCATCAGGACTTTTCTCCCCCGATCTGTAAGGTGGTATCAGAATGCCCATCTTACCCAAGGCACTGGAAGAAGGCAGATGGGATAACATGTGTGAATGTACTTTGGATATTATAAATCTCTATGTAAATGTTAAGTATGGTCTCCATTTTAAAATCTGCAAGGGTGGTTCAATGTTCGCAAATCAATCAATGTGATAGAACAAATCAATACGAGAAGAGAGAAGAACCACATGGTCCTCTCAATTGATGCAGAAAAAGCATTTGACAAAATAAAACATCCATTCCTGATTAAAATGCTTCAAAGTATAGGGATAGAGGGAAAATTCCTCAACTTCATAAAATCTATCTATGAAAAACCCACAGTAAATATCATCCTCAATGGGGAAAAGCTGACAGCCTTCCCTTTGAGATCAGGAACACAACAAGGATGCCCACTCTCACCACTCTTGTTCAACATAGTACTAGAAGTCCCAGCAACAGCAATCAGACAACAAAGAGAAATTAAAGGTATTCAAATTGGCAATGATGAAGTCAAACCCTCTCTTCGCAGATGACATGATACTTTCTATGGAAAACCCAAAAGACTCCACCCCCAAACTACTAGAACTCATACAACAATTCAATAAAGTGGCAGGATACAAAATCAATGTACAGAAATCAGTTACTTTCTTATACAGAAAGAGAAATTAGAGAATCAATTCCATTTACTATAGCACCAAGAACAATAAGATACCTGGGAATAAACCTAACCAAAGAGGTAAAGGATCAGTACTCGAGGAACTACAGAACACTCATGAAAGAAATTGAAGAAAACACAAAAAGATGGAAGACCATTCCATGCTCATGGATTGGAAGAATAAACATTGTTCAAATGTCTATACTGCCTAGAGCAATCTATACTTCCAATGCCATTCCAATCAAAATTCCACCAGTATTTTTCAAAGAGCTGGAGAAAACAATCCTAAAATTTGTATGGAATCAGAAGAGACCCCGAATTGCTAAGGAAATGTTGAAAAAGAAAAACAAAACTGGCAGCCTCATGTTGCCTGATTTCATGCTATATTACAAAGCTGTGATCACCAAGACAGCATGGTACTGGCACAAAAACAGACACATAGACCAGTGGAACAGAGTAGAGAGCCCAGATATGGACCCTCAACTCTATGGTCAAATAATCTTCGACAAAGCAGAAAATAATATACAGTGCAAAATAAGTCTCTTCAAAAATGGTGCTGGGAAAATTGGACAGCTATGTGTAGAAGAATGAAACTCTACCATTCTCTTACACCATGCACAAAGATAAATTTGAAATGGATAAAGGACCTCAATGTGAGACAGGAATCCATCAGAATCCTAGAGGAGAACATGGGCACTAACCTCTTCGACATCGGCCACAGCAACTTCTTTCAAGATATGTCTCCAAAGGCAAAGGAAACAAAAGCGAAAATGAACTTTTGGGATTTCTTCAAGATCAAAAGCTTCTGCACAGCAAAGGAAACAGTCAACAAAACAAAGAGGCAACCCACGGAATGGGAGAAGATATTCCTAAATGACAGTACAGACAAAGGGCTGATATCCAAGATCTATGAAGAACTCCTCAAACTCAACACACACTAAACAGATAATCATGTCCAAAAATGGGCAAAACGTGTGTTAGAGAGGATGTGGAGAAAGGGGAACCCTCTTATACTGTTGGTGGGAATGCAAGTTGGTGCAGCCACTTTGGAAAACAGTGTGGAGATTCCTTAAGAAATTAAAAATAGAGCTTCCCTATGACCCTGCAATTGCACTACTGGGTATTTACCCCAAAGATACAGAGGTAGTGAAAAGAAGGGACATCTGTACCCCAATGTTCATAGCAGCAATGGCCACAGTTGCCAAACTGGAGAAAGAACCAAGATGCCCTTCAACAGACAAATGGATAAGAAAGATGTGGTCCATATATACAATGGGGTATTATGCCTCCATCAAAAAGGATGAATACCCAACTTTTGTATCAACATGGACGGGACTGGAAGAGATTACGCTGAGTGAAATAAGTCAAGCAGAGAGAGTCAATTATCATATGGTTTCACTTATTTGTGGAGCATAAGGAATAACATGGAGGATATGGGGAGATGAAGAGGAGAAGGGAGTTGGGGGAAATTGGAGGGGGAGACGAACCATGAGAGACTGTGGACTCTGAGAAACAAACTGAAGGTTTTGGAGGGGAGGGGAGTAGGAGGTTGGGTGAGCCTGGTGGTGGGTATTATGGAGGGCATGTGTTGCATGGAGCACTGGATGTGGTGTATAAACAATGAATTCTGGAACACTGAAAAGAAATTTTAAAAAAATAAAAAATTAAAAATAAATAAATAAATAAATAAAATCTGCCAACCCATATTTCTTTTTTTTTTCATCACATATTATTTCTTTTCAGTGTTCCAGAATTCATTATTTATGCACCACACCCAGTGCTCCATGCAATATGTGCCAACTCATATTTCTTAGATGGTTAAACCACATGCATCCAAGCTTCCAATCAACCAGAGACCTTGCTTCTCTGGGCCATGTGGCAGAGAAACAAAATCTGAATTATGTTGTTTGAACTGCTCTTTCATTTTAGAAACTGTGAAGTCTCAAAAGAAAATAAATATTCTGTGATATTCACAGCTGTACCCCGATGGGAGTAATTAGGAGAATCTCATAGGTAAAATTATACATAAAATATCTCCCAGGAGATCCATTTTTCTACTCAACCATTCCATAAAAAGGGGAATTGCTCTTATCCACACCCACGTTCACTCCCTGAAGACATAAAATCCTTGTAGTATTATCAGGGTTACTTAAGTGTTGTTGCAAATATAAATATTCCTTAGTTATCTAGGCTCTGAGGATTTACTATTTATACATGTAGGGTCATCTCAAATGCTTAGATACCATTCAGGAGAAGTAAATAATTTATTTTCCTGTAAAAATAGACTTAGACCTATAAAGGATCCTGCCCACTCTAGAGATAATTCATTATCTCTTTATCCCCTAAGGAAATTAACATTTCTGGCTATAGGCTTGGCATGAATCCATTAGGGCTATGCCCATCTGTCCAGGACAGCCCCATCTCACAGCATATCTGAATGACCACACAAATCTGCTTCCTAAGCCACACTGACTGGCATCTGGGATTTCAAAGACAGAACCATTGGCAGCATCAACAGCTACAGAGAAGTAAAAAAGAATCATAAAGGCCATTTGTTGAGAGAGAAGGTGGCTGTTGATAAGAATGGCAGAATGGCAGGGGAGCCAGAAATGCAAGGACTTAAGGCAGGTTAGGAAGCTGGAAAAATAGAAGCACAGAGACCCACCTGCTTGACAGATACATTAGCAGTGGAAGAAAGGAGAGGAATAGATCAAAATCTCAAAGGAGGTCATGTATTTATTTTCTTAGTTACTTACAGCCAAAGCATATCATGTTTCATGACCATGGGGAAGGAGCGAATGAGATCTTACCAGCTATAAGCTGTGCCATCTTGCACAAGTGACTTGACTTTTCTGAGTCTGGAAAGTTTCTTCTATAAAATAGAGATGATACCATATATTTTATTGGTAATGAAATAATTCATGAAATGCTTAACTTCACATTGTGCAAGGCACCCATTAAGTGATGGATAAACAAGATGTTTATTAGCAAAAAGAAGGGGGAGGGGGAAAAAGAGGCAGCCAAAGCACCAACAGAAGAAGAAAGAGGCAGGGAAGGAGTTGATACTGGAGGAGATAGAAAGGGACTCTCTGTCCCTCTGTGACCAGTTTAAAAAAAAAAAAAAAAAGGATGGATGGACATGCACATAGAGAAAGATGCTTTTGGGCAAAGAGGTAGGAGGGGAAATCCTGATGGACATTTCCAGGCTCCTCAGCAAAGGACACATGGTTTTTTTAGGAAACAATAACATGGAGGGGCAGTTAGGAGAGAGAGAAGCGGGTCCAGGATTGCCCTAGTGAAACGCTCATTAAGAGGTGAGCATGGAGAGCACCTGAGTGGCTCAGTCCATTGGGTGTCAGACTTCTGATTTCCAACCAGGTCATGATCTCAGGGTCATGGATCGAGCCCCATGTCTGGCTCCACGCTCATGGAGGAATGTGCTTGAGATTCTCTCTCTGCCCCTCCCCCTGCTCATGCAAGCACACACCCCTTCTCTCACTCCTCCTTCCCCCTTGAAGGGGGACACAGAAGTAGCAAGTGTTCCTAAGTGTTTCTTCTTCAGCATTTTCTACCTTCATGTGAGACTGAAAGAATTGATGTCCATTCTGTAGGCTCTCGTAAAACATTCTCAGCTCTTCTGAAGAAGGAGCTGTATAAAGGGGAATAATAGCACTAATGAATGTTGAAAGCCTTGCTGTATTCATGTAATGATGTGCAGCCTAGAAACGGATCCCAGAGCTGGAGAAGCTCGGGTATGGGAGAGAAAAATGTAAACTTAATTGGAAAGCTCTCCCAGCCTCGTATCTGCTATGCACTATTTACTCTGTTTAGGGGCTTTCCTTGTAATTAGGTTATTAAAATGCAATCACTCTCCTTTTTTAGGCTACCTGAAGCAATATAATTTTTCTCAAGCAACGCAGAAAGATAAAAGTTAAAATAAAAGCATGGCTTTGCATAGCATGTAAAATACCTTTGAATGAATTTATCCATTTATTGAAAACATGTTTAGTGAGAACCTACTATGTGCTAGGTATTTTGCATTTAATGGAGCTATAACCCTCATGGTTTCCACAATCGTGGATACACATAATCTTTAGAGGAAATTTCAATTCTGCATGCAATGGGAAATTAACTTAAGCACGTTGTCTCCCTTCCTCAAACCCAACTTTGCAGATTTTAGGAAAAAAAAAGCCAAAGACCCGTGGATGTACCCCAGACTTAACATCAAAACCATGAATTATCCACAGGAAGACAGAAGGTGGTTGAGTCTCTACGTGGAAGGAAAATGTCAGCCTACATCAGGAGAAGCCGAGGGCCAGGGGTGCGGGGGGAGGGGTAATGAGACCTCTGCTCTCCGCACACCTCCTGAGAGGCAAAACTGAGAAGCCTCTAGTGGAGAAATTGAAAATAAGCCCAATAAATACCTTCAAACATTAAGGAGGCCTATCTGAAACATGAAATAAGAGTGAGCCCTATTAAGTCAGAAACAGTGGGAGATCCTGGACACAACAAATCGAAGTGTAGAAATGAAAAACTCCATCGATGTGTCGAACTGCTGAATGGCTACTTCCAAGCAAGAGGGATGACGTTAGGAGAGAGAAATGAGGTGGAGGAAGTGTGGGGGAGTAAAGGAATTGGCAGCTTTTGCTTTTGTTTTAGACAGGCAATGGCGTCCTATTACACTGCCGGTGACAACAGGAACGGGTACTCCAGGTGGGACCGCCAGGCTGGGCTGAGGTACCGTGAGAAGGATGAGAATGCGGGAATGCTCTTCTAGTGGGAAAAACGCCAGTGATAATAAAATGAAGAACCCCTAACACCTAATAAATTATAAAATAAAAATAATGCATTTTGGTAGGGGGGAGGGGAGATGGGGTGAAGCGGGAGGTGGGCTGTTGTCTTCATAATCCTTGAAGTCAAGAAATACACCTCATTCAAGTCCCTATAGAACATGGGATCATTCAGACTGTGACCCTTTGGATCAAAGAGCCCCCACTGGGACCTCATTTCTAAAAATCCATGTTCAGTGTAAATCTTTTTCCCGATGGCTCCCCCCACCCCTTAAAATCTGACCATTTTCTCGAGTCAGACCTTAGGGGTACCCAAATGCAAAATATAAAACACGTTTCTGGAATACTGTCTCCACCACTTCCCCCACCCCCAAAACCTCTCCTGGGCCATTAGATTTTGGATTACAAACTGTCCTTGGGAAGTTTCCAGGCCTCTGGTGTTTCTGAGGCTGGCTCATTGAGTCAGTGGATGAGTCATTACCCAGAATGATAGAACTTCAACGTGGTCCTTACCCATCCTTTCTCCACAACGGCTTTTATAGCAGCTTTTCATCTGCATTCAATTCACTGGTCCTCCCCTAATTAGCCCAAGTATTTCATTATTGGCCCCTGCCTGGTCGATTATCTGAGTACCGTGGTATCAATCAACAAGACATTTCCCCTGATTGAATCTGTAGGCTCACAGCCCTGGGACGTCATGGGGTCCTGTTCTGTCAGAAATATTTTAAGGGGGGAGGATTTACCACCTGGTGGCCAGAGAGCTTCTTTCATTGTCATCAGCTTGTCGTTATGGTTGATAAAAGCTCCATCGGGATCCCTCCCACAGCGTGGACCTCCGCAGGGGAAGGTATTCTGCAATCCAGAGAGAGACAGACTCCCTGATGTCACCAGCCTCCAGGTCGTAACTTCAGGGCTCTTGTGGGAGAAGGTTTACCTACTAACAGGCCGGGTGAGGGTCACGGGAGGCGTGAAGCATCTCCTGATGCTTTGGGTTAACTGAATTTAAGGATAGCTCTTTAGAAGGATCATGATTAGGCCTTAAAGTAACATTTCTCTACAAAAGTGACTTGGTCCGATTCCTAGAGACTTACATTTTTTGGTAGGGGCAGGAATGCAAAGAACTGAATCTTAAAAAAACAGGCTCCCCTCCTTCCACCACCAAATTGTGTTTCTCTGTTTGGGTAAATTTCTCTTCAGCTCAAGGTTGTAAGAACTTCTTTAACGATTCATTCAAATTTTATTGAGCGCCCATTGTATGCAAGGCCTAGGCTGGGCACTGGGGAGAGGTAGTAAAGCAGAGACAGCTAGCTGGGTTTGTTTACCTGAAGAAAGAACAGTAATGGAATTCTCTGGAGCTCTTCTAAAATGTAAGGTCTTTGATTCTGACCGTGCTCTGTATAAAAGGGTCAAAACAAAGCTGTAGTTTCTCTTGGAAAAAATTCCCTGAACAGATACAGGACTGAATTTCTGAGGATATGCTTTTTGCTTCTCTTATCCTATGACAACTAGAGAGTACCAGTAAGTGTTTAATGCAGACCCTGAATGGAATGTATTATTGCTCCCTCTTTTCCTCCGCAAAGGTACACACCCAAGAAAGAAACTGTAGTACTCTTTGAGGCATTCACTTTTCTATTTATCTTCTTGTTATGAACATATCTCTGTATTTAACTTTACAGGGAAAAGTATGTCTGCAACAGTGGTTTAATTGCCCTTTTGTCTTTTCAAATTAGGTGAACGATACTTTGATTAACAAATAATGTGCAATTCTCTTCCATCCTCTGGGGTGGTCGAGGGTGGGGTTAAGTTCTAACAACAAGAAATCAAAGGCCACTTTCCGGGGTCCAGCCAGCTCCAAGGACTAGCTCCCTGTTTGTAAGCAATGCAAGTTATCTTGGAGACCCTGCAGCTAGAATTTTAGGGTACGTTTAAATGTCCCAAGCACACCAAGGGTGAGACTGTGAATGGATACATCCACTTTGGAAGAGAGTTTGAGATTCCTGTTAAATTTGGGAACACACATACTTAATGAAATTTGAGAACACACATACTTAATGATCCAGAAACTTTACCACCAAGACAAATACCCCAGAGAACCTGCTGTCTGAGTATCCCAGGGTTCATGAGCAAGAATGAGCCCAGTAGCAAAATGTCAATAGCCTGAATTTCCATCAACCCATGGGTGGTAGAATGGGTCAGTTATGTCATGGACACCTCCTATAATACTACAGCATCATGGAAATAGATTACAACTAGACACATCTGCATGAATGAATTTCACAGACAATATTGAGTGAAGGACACATCACGGAGACCATATGTAGTAGGACTCCATTCATACGAAATTCTAAAACAAGAAAATTAAGCATAGGGTCTAGAGATACACAGGTGCTAAAACTATAAAGAAGGCCAGGGAAATGATTACTATGAAAATCAACATATCAACTGTGATTAGAAAAACGGTTGTGGGGGGTAGGCAAAATCCTGTTTCTTGGTCTGGATAGCAGTAGCAAAATAGCAAAATAGCTTTTATGAGTATTAAACTGTGACTATGAGGGCACCTGGTGGCTCAGTCAGTTAAGCATCCGACTCTTGATTTTGGCTCAGTTCATGATCTCAGGGTCCTGGGATGGAGCCCCGCCTCAGGCTCTGTGCTCAGCATGGTCTTCTTGTCTCTCTCTCTGCTCCTCTCCTCTGTCTCTCCCTCTCTCTCTCAAATAAATAATGAATAAAATCTTAAAGAAAATAAATAAACTGTCAGAGCTTCTCTACCACAATGTGCTCCTCTCTGCCCCGATGTCTGGATATCTCTGCGCTGTCTTTCAGGGTCTGCTGCTGCATCGATCCGAGCCTCAGAAAGTAGAGCGATTCGCTGATGATGCCCTCCCTGCCGTTAGCAGAGCACGTTCCCTCTCCCGGTGTCGGTGCCTGTCCGTTGTGCCTAAACCTTCGGCATCTGCCAACACAGACCACAGCCGCTGACACATTCCATGGACTGCTGACAAGGACTGGGGGGGGCTTGGGACAGCACTTCTGGGACAGCATGGGTTGGGGACAGTAGCCACGTTTGTATTAAACTATGGACTCTGATTTCAAAACCTTGAGCACAGAAATGGTGGGGAGTGGGGGGAAGAGTAAGGTCTGATTGAAGGAGAAGAGAGACTCTAGAATGTCAGAGGAGAGGCAGTCCCTCAGATCAAGCCCCTCCTGTATGACCCTGACATTGCTAACTTCCCCAGGGTGATGAGACACATCAGAGCTAACGTGTTGGTGGGGTTACGTTAATGGAATTCATTTCCTTCACTGAACAAGTATGATTGATTACGTGCTGGTGCCCAGAACAGATCCAGCCCTGCAGGTGGAGAGACTTAAATCAAAGGGAAAATCAAAGACAAAACACAGCCAGGTAAGCAGGTGCACCTTCTGAGGCATGTGATGAGATGCGGGCAAGGGTCAGGATGGAGGTGCACAGAGGTGGGGTGCCTTTACTGTGATGAAAGGGAATGTGGAAGGAGCATGGCTGTTTTGTTGGTCCACAGACACTTTGAACTCACTGTGGCCAAACCCTGAACCATCATCCTCTTCCTCAAAACCCTTTCCTCCCTCTCCCAATCCAGGGTCACGCCTCCCCACCCTTCCACACAGAGACCCCAAGCAGAAGCTGGGAGCCATGTACAGATGTGGCCTCTCACTCACCATCTCCTTCCATCACTGCCTGTGTTGGGCTGTTCGAGGACGGCCAGGGGAGGACAGCACTCTGCTGGATCAGGGGTCTGAACAAACGGAGGTATCAAACAAAGAATAGCAGATGTCATGAAAACGTTACCTTTTCTTCAGGGAGAGACTCAGCGGAAGCCATAGCTTCAGGTCTGTGGACCAAGTAGACTTGCAAATACGAACCTCACAATTAGGGTCGCCCATTCAGTCCTAGCAGAAGGGCAGGACATCGTGAGTCCAGGTGAGAGTGAAGGCATGGAGATGCAGAGAAGCACTGGTGTTCTCAGTGGACCCACTCACTCCCCAGGGAGGAGGGAGGAGCTGAGCTGACTGAGCATGCCCAGTTATTCTTCCCGAAAATGCCAGTTCAATGTTGCTAACTCCGCAAAGAAGGGATAGAGCGCAAGAGGTATAAAAGTCCCCAAGTGTGCTTTGGGACAACTCCTTCCTCACAGAAATCCAGAGGGTAGAAGAGCCCAGTCCTTCGATTTTATGACTATCTTGTGCTTTGTCTACTCCTCTGCAAACCCACTGTTAGAACATTATTGCATGGCTCTAATACAGACTTTCTCTAATTCCTTGCTTGAATTATTGCTTCCTGCCCAAGCTGATCCCTGAATCCACATTGCGGGCTGAATAATCTTTATAAAAACCAACCCAGGGGGCGCCTGGGTGGCTCAGTGGGTTAAGGCCTCTGCCTTCAGCTCGGGTCATGATCCCAAGTCCTGGGATCGAGCCCCACATCGAGCTCTCTGCTCAGCAGGGAGCCTGCTTCCTCCCCTCTCTCTCTCTGCCTGCCTCTCTGCCTACTTGTGATCTCTCTCTGTCAAATAAATAAAATCTTTTAAAAAAAAAAAAAAAAAAAAAAAAACCAACCCAGGCTCATCATTTCTACTTAAAATACGTCCATGGAAGGGTCTGCTTTCACAATCAAGCTCACAGCCATTATCCTGAGACACGAGGTTTTGTGTTATTTGCCAACCTGCCCAGATTCCTTCTTGGACTCTGCCCACACGTACCCTTCGTTCCAGCCGGCCCAAACTACTGACAGTTCCTTAGACAAATGGCCTTCCATGTCCCCATCCCTCCTCCATCCCTCTGCCTGAAATGTCTCCTTTTCTCTTCTCTACCTGGTAACTCTTACTTAGCCTCAGAATAGCATCACTCCCAGCCCCCTCCATCTGAATACATGTTGTCTACGCCCCACAACACCCTGTGTGCTCTAATGCAGGGCACAACCCGCTGGATTGCATGCTTTTTACTTGTTATTCTTTTCCTTAGACTGCAAACTCAAGGAGGACACTATTTATTTCTTGTGTAACAAGTGCTGAGCCCCAAGTCTGCCACAGAAGAGATGTGCAGAAAATGAATGATCAGATCATCTCTACGGATCCCTCTTATTTTGATAGCCCATGGTTTAGTGAAGCCCTGCCATCCCCTTCCTCTCCTGGAAGAGAACATCTAACAAGATGCCCAGGTGGGAAACAAGAGCAACTGGCACCCACACATCCCTTTATCGTTTCCAGAACCTTTTTCATGGACTCCCTTACTGGTGCCCTCTGGGGTGACTTTACTCTCAACTCTGGAGCCATAGAAAAGGTAGAGAGAGCAATGGAGACACCGATGTCAATCACTTCAGCATGCTGACAAAGGCACAAAGGCCGAGCTTCTTCAGTGCAGGGATGGCAACCAGGAGGAAGGGGAACAGGTGTCCCCAAGAAAATCTGAGTTCTCTGTGCTGAACTCAGGACACTCCAGCAGGACGCTGGACCCCGCCCAAGACACTCCTTATGGGGTCTCAGGACAGCCCTTGAATTGACCATGAGCCCCTTTCCCATGTGCTTCCAGTCAAGTCCTTGACCCAAAGCCCACCCAGGTTCACCCATCTTTTCCTCAACATGGAGCTCTCTCAACCATGGGACACTCGGGCCCTGATTACTGTGTGCCTCATTTTCTTGTGACTTTCACTTCTCACGATAACATCAGTAACCTAGGAAGAGACCTGTGGGAGGAGGGTAACCAAGAGTGGGGGCTGACAAGGCCAGCTCAAGTGGGGTCTTCTGCTCTAGTGGCTTTTTCCACCCCGGATCACTCACCAGTCTCCACCTCCTCGTCCTGTCTGTGTCTCCCCACCTCATGCTGACGTTACATACACCTTCTGTTTCTACCAATAAACCATGAAGTACAAAATATCCCCAGTGCATTTACCTGTAGAAGATCTCTTACCAACACATAATATATACTTTACTCCCAGCCTTTAAAATCTGGTATTTAATACAGCAAATTCTCTTTTCATCAACATTATGCACAATTCTGAACACACATGATCTCATTTAATCTGCTTCACATCCCACATTGTTTGTCTTACTATTATCCCCACATACAAATTTTTAAAAACTCAGGCTCTAACAGAGTAATGGCTTTGCTTAAAGTCTCTACGCTGGTTAGGAGTCAACGTGAAACTAAAAGAAAAACAACCCAAACAATAATTTGAGTAATGCCTCCTGTGAGCCAGGCCCTCCCTTATTCTAGGCATTTGGGATACATCAGTAACCAAAACAGATAATGTATAATATTGGTGAGAAGAGAATATATTGTATTAAAATATTGGAATCTATAGGTTAAGAATCAAGTATATATAATGCATTTGGTAAGAGATCTTCTAAGTCTCACTCTAGAGGGAGAGAGAGACAAGAAACCAAGAAGTTGGGAGAGATTGAGAAGACAAGAAATAGAGCAGAATCAAAGGATTCAGAGGTATGGGGGGGATGGGAGCAGATGGTGATTTTAATGAGGGAGATCAGGGTGGGCTCATTGAGAAGGCGATACTGGAACAAGATCTTGGATTTCTGAAGGAAGAGTGTTCCAGGCAGAGGAGAGAGTTGGTGTGCCTGGGGCCTGAAGCTGGAACATGGCTGCCACGTTGGATGGAGACAGGAGGCCATGGGCTGGAACAGCGTGGGCAAGGGCAGCAGATGAAGTTGGAGATGTGCTAGAGGTGCTGGAGGTGCTAGAATTATTTTTACCTATCACTCAGAAGACATCAGAAAGACCTCTGTGCATTAAGAAATAGTTACTACATTTAAATAAAATATGGAGCCCAGGGTTTATCCTGGGCCATTGATCCATCCACATGAGAAAGTTAGGATGCCATTTCAATTCTAATTTCCACATCCCATCGGGTTCAAGTGATCTATGCACTGCAGATAAAGCACTAGTCACTTCTGAGTAACTTTTAATGAGCACGACCTGGAGTCGGCATACATATATATTTTTTCCTTATGGTGAAAAATCCATTTAAATCTTAAGGGATGAGTAGACCATATCTTAAAGCTTCCCCATCAGTCATTTGAATAGCTTTATTGGGACCTTCTGTTTTCTTCCCTGTGCATAAGTGATCTGAACCAATTTCTTCCTCTGTTGCAGAAGACAGGGAAACACAGTTTAATGGGGCCAGAAATTATAATTATCTGTGACCTTCGTTTGAATTTCATTTCCCCCAGGGAAAGAGTTTGGAGGCACAAAACTTGCTTTATGATCGTGATAACAAACTGGCAGGAAGATTGTAGCTCCTAATGACAGCTGGAACGGAATGATGTTCATGGTATTTGGAGAGAAATGCCTACCTAGGTGCCCAGCCCTGAAGGGAGAGACAACTGCAGATTCACCAGGAGCTGATGGCTGGGCAGAGAGGCTGCCTTCCATTCCTTTTACTCTGTCGCCTGGGCAGCCCTCACCCAGCCCCACGGAGGAAGTCTTAGATAAAGCATCTGTACTCTCGGCGCGTGGAGCTGTCACTCTCAGAATTGACTTGCAAGCTCAAGAGGCTCCTAAACCCGGATCACAGCACACAGACTCCAAGTCACTCTGTTGGAAAGGGAAGTTCATAGGACAATGCCCAGGCAGGATAGATATAAAATTGTTTTTAATTTTATATTGCTTTAAATTTTTAAATTGTTTTGTTTTATATTGGTTTTTGTCTTGTTTTATATTGTTTTATATTGTTTTAAATTTTAAATTGTTTTAAATTTTAATTGTGTTCAAAGCTTACTCTCAGCTTCATTCTATGTAAAGGTATCATCTTTCTTTCCGGGGGCATGAGCTTTGAATTTGGAAATCCCAGCTTTGCCTGGGGTACATTTCCAACTTCTCTGTGGTTCTGTTTCCTCATTTTTACATCGCAGAGCTGTTGTGGACTTAAATGGGATAAAGTATGTAATGTGCCTAGCCAAGCATTTGGTACAGAGAAGAGGATCGGTGGCTGCTATTGTTTTAAAAGGCTATTTAAAGTCAGTTCTATGAAGATACATATCTTGAATAATTGTTAGTTAGCCTTTCTGAACCAAGAAATTATTCAAGATATGTATTTTATTGGTGATTTTTCCCTCTTAAGCTTTCTTTTTCCTACACATCAAAATCTAAAAGGTGGTATCACAAAGAGTGGTAATGAGGTACAGGGAGTATCTTATATTATATCAAAATCCCAATATAAACCATGAGCCCTTACTGCCCTGCCAAAGGGCAAACTTCTCATTTATAATCCAACAAGAGAATTAAGTATTTGGCAGCAAGAGACCACACTGAACTTCTGTGCATGAATACTTTGTATTTGTAAACATTTTCTGATTTCCAAAGGGAAAAAAGCAAGACATTTCAGCAGTAATTCTCGAAATTCTAAAGAATATTTCTGAGCCAATGGGGTGTTTTTTTAGAATATATAAAGGATTCGTAATAATCAATAAGAAAAAAGACCAAAAAGTCTAATTAAAAAATAGACCAAAAAACTTCAAGTTCCTCACAAAAGATAAATAATAATCAAATAAAAGGTGCTCAATATCATTACTTATTAGGAAAAACCAATTAAAACCCTCAACTGGACAGGACTATACACCCACCAGAATGGAAATTAAAAAGACAATACCAGGTGTTGACAAGGGCATAGTGCAATTGGAACATTTATTGATACGGCTGTGTGATTTGGCCCAACCCCTCTGGAAAACTGTTTGGCATTTTATACTAAAGCTAAACATAACTTACCTTGGATACCCAACTATACCCAACTCCTAGGTATGTGCCCTAGAAAACTCAGAACATATGTTGATCAAAAAACCAAACCAAACCAAACCAAACCAAACCAAACAAAAACAATGGCCCCCAATTGGAAACAATTCAAAAGTCTTTTGACGGGAGGATGGAAAAATAAATAGTGGTACCTATATACTTGGGTAAAGAAGTCAGAATAGTGTTTATCTTTCAGAGGTGAAAATGACTAAGAAGGCCTCAGGGCAGTTTTCTGGGATGATGGGAATGTTCTATGTCTTGAACCAAGTCATAGCTGCATGGTTGTAGCTACTCAAAGTCATTGAGTTGTACACTTAAAAATTGTATAACATGGGGCACCTGGGTGGCTCAGTCAGTTAAGTGATTCTTGATTTCTGCTTACATCATGATCTATCTCAGAGTCATGAGATCAAGCCCTGCATGGGGCTCTGTGCTGAATGTGGAGCCTGCTTAAGATTCTCTCTCTCTCTCTCCCTCTCATCTTCCCACGGCTGTGCACATACATGTGCTCATGCAATGCACTCTCTCAAAAAGAAAAAAAATTGTGTAACTTGCATCTCAGTTAAAAGAAAAATGGGGGGGTAGGATGTGGAAGGGAAAAGTTAGGAAGGAGCTTCCCAGAGCTGAAAGCATGCAAGTGGAGTATGGAGCGTTATTATGATTATTATAAAGATTTCTTTGCTTTAGGGCTTTAGGATAAAGAGATCTACATGCTTGGCTCCTCACCTTGGTAAACACATAGAGGTCATCTGGGTTGGAACAGTACTTCCAAAGCCTCTGGTGTTAAGGCTGGGTGTTTCATAATGTAGAGTTCTAGAGGGAGACACTGAGCAGGAAGTCTCTGTGATGGTCCAGTCCAGGGTTTCTTAGCCTCTACCATGTCGCTATTTTGGACCACAAAATTCCTTGTGATGTAGGGCTGTCTGTGCACTAGAGGATGCTGGCCAGTATCACCCCTGCAGTCATAAGTCAGAATGCCTCTAGACATTGTCAAGCGTTACCCTCCAACCAGGGCTGGGGGCAAAACTGCCCTTCATTGAGGCTGTAGGTCTAGAAGATCAATGACTCCTAGTTCACAGGACACACTTGGAGAGCAGCGCACCAGAATCACCAAGAGAGCCTTTGAAAACTAAAGATACTACCCCTCTCTGTGAAATACAAGGTCAGCCAAATGAATCCTCTATCCCCTTCTCTTATTGCTGAGGTTAGCGTATGACACAATTGTAACCAATTAGATGTAAGTAGTAAGTTTTCTGTAGGTGCTTTTCTTTTTCTCTGCTGAAATATAGACGTGATGGCTGGAGCTGCAGCAACGGTATTGCAACCATGAAATTAAAACCAAGAGAATTCTAGACACTTTGGTGCTGATGTTGTTTGAGTGATTGGAACCAGTGCCAGACACTGCCTACATTCAGACTTTCCAGTAAGTGGAACAATAAGTAAATACACTCGTGTTTATTTGCATCATTCTAGCCAGGATTTTTGTTATTTGTAGTCAAAAGTATTTATGATTGTGTCACTTCCCTCAGAGTGTTTCCTTTATGTCCTTTACCACTGTGACCATGAGGATCCCTGAAGTGAGCCACCACTGCAGATGGGAATACATCAGACTTTCCAGCAAAGGAAAAAAGTTTGGTCTGGTTTTGAGACTCCTAACCCTGGCTGCAGTCAGGATCTCCTAGAAAATTAAATGATAATAATAATAATAATAGCAATGCCCAGGCCCTGCCACAGACTGATTACCTGGCTGGTGAGATTCCATGTCTTCTTCGCCCAGCATCTATTAGCTACATCTTCCCATCTGGATGTGCGGAGGGTACAGGAGGGGGTGAGGGCATAGGCCTATTTCCCACGCCTCCAGCTCCACCTCTCATGATGTCCCAGCTTGTCTGTGCTCTGGCCACACTGTTGCTTCCTCCTTGGTGGCCAGGTGACTTGTGGGCTTTACTGCACTCTTCTCCTTGGGGGTGTGACTGGGACCTCACTCCCCATCATCTTCTGCCATTCAGAAAACAGAGAGTCAATACTCAGGAACCAGGGACCACTGTCTGCATCAGTTTTTACAACCACTGCCCTTAGCCCCAAGGAAGGTGCTCAAAAAAGGAACCCCTGGGCACCAGTGATGGTCCCGCGAAACCTGACTATAGGGACCTGATTTCTGCATGCCAGCTGTGACGGCAGGAAAGCATGGTGGTTTGGGCAGGTCATGGGGGATCCTGACGTGAGCAGGGCTATAGCAATTAACAGAATAGGCTGTGAGACCCCTTTTTGTCCTAGAACAAGCAACTTGAGCCTCTCATGCTGAATGGGAATGATGGACGAGGTGAAGCACTGTGTGCCAGCGCCAGGCATGTAGGAAGTCCCGAGAGCACTAGCACTCCCAAGGGGTGAAGAAAGGCATTCTCGGAAGGCACAAATCTTAGAGATGCCAACAGCTTGTGGCCCTCCAAAGGGCCACAGGACATAAAGAGCTGTACAGTACATCCGTGGGATGAAGATTTCACAAGGAGGAGCAGGTAGGAAAATGCTATCTTAAAAGGCTCCTTAAGGGCTGGGAGGAATGATGGGGAAAAGGGCAAGCATGACTGGATCAGAGCCTTTTGATGAACGGGCGGCTTCGTTCCCCTGCCTTTCGGAGCCCCACATCCCACTCCCCCTCCCATGTGGGCAAAGTTCCAGGCAGCAGGCCAGGGCACTGACTGTGTCTGGCTCCAGATTTCACTCTCGTTTTGTTTCTTGTTTCACAAACCAGTGACCCATGAACCAACAGAAAAGGCCTTTCCTTCAGTCCTGATGAATTGCAGCTTTTCTGGGATTTATTTCCAGCCCTCCACGACATCTTTAACTTTGTCTTCTATTAAGTTTTTTTTAGCTTGCACATTTTTAATAGTTATTTTCTCCTGAAACTTCTTTTGATTGTTCTTAAAATGGCCTTTAAAAATCCCTACAAGTATTTCCTGCATATGGGGAGTGGACCAGAGCGCTGTGACACTGAGATTTTTCAACTCTTACTTCTCCCAGACACTCCAGCAATCAGGAGGAGGAGGGTTGGGTGGTTTTAGAACTATAAGCTTTTTCCAGAATGTGGCCCCCAGAAAAACCACCGGAGTCAGAAAAGTACAGATCAAAATGATGCCCAGGAGTCATGAAGGGTAGATATACTATGGGGCAACACCTGTGCCCTTTCTATGGCAGGAATATGTCGATTTCAGAGTTACAAACTTCCTGTCCCCACCAGGGTCCCCGGAGTGCCTTGCAGTTTTCTTGCTGGTGTGTGGCTTCATTTCTCTGTTTGTTGTCTTTCCTAGTATTTTTTCTGTGTACATAATAAATCACATTTATCCAAACCACTTCTCATCTCCCACGCTCTGACTCATACCTCTTCGGGAGGATGTTAGCTATCTTCCCATGTGGGTGGATTTTTTTTCTTTTTTTTAAGGATTTTATTTATTTATTTGACAGAGGAATAGAGAGAGAGAGCACAAGTAGATAGAATGGCAGGCAGAGGGAGAGGGAGAAGCAGGCTTTCTGCTGATCAGAGAGCCCTATGCGGGGCTCGATCCCTGGACCCCGGGATCATGACCTGAGCCGAACGCAGCTGCTTAACCGACGGAGTCACCCAGGTGCCCCTCCATGTGGGTGTTTTAAAATCCCGCATTAATTATAGCAATTCCTTCTCCCCATGCAAACAGGCACATGCAGAAAGAAGTGAAAAGGTTTTTCTTTGTTGTTGTTGTTTTTGTCCTCCACAAAAAGCCTAAAGAAGTTTGTTATTTAACTACCAAATTAGCCAAGATTGAATATCATATTTTGATTTTGTAGATTGCCTCAGTACAAAAATGCCTAGCTGCTGAGGAAAGAGAGTCAATGAGGTACACGTAGCCTGTCTACATTCGAATGAGCGAGGTCTCTTTGTCATCATTCAAGTCAAACACCAGAAACAGAGGGGGCACGATAGGACCATCAACCACGAACTCCGTCCTGGCCAGAGGGCCAAGTGGCAGAATAAATGTTAAATTCTGGAGCGATGCTTGTAAGTTCTTTATTCTTTATAGACCATATATGGACTGTTCTGAGAGATGCTCATCCCCGGTCCCCTGCAAACAATGGCTACTTTCAATTTAGCACCAGCAGTGTGCTAGGCTCTCTGCCAAGCTCCTTGTATAAAGGACCACATTGTATCACACTCTCTGTAGGGCATGCATACATTGTTACTATCTCTGCTTTCCAGATGAGGAAACGGAAGGTTGCAGAGTAAAGGGCTTGCAGGTAGACAAGGCTGGAAGGAGCTCTTAACCACAAAGCTACCACGTCTCAAAGTGCTGACTGCACTCAATGGTTTGTTTTTAAAAGGACAGGGCCGATGGGGATGGGGTTATGTTTTCTCCCTCTCTGGCCTCCCGCAAACCTTACCCTATCCCACTGCTTTGGCACCCCCGTGTAGCCAGGGAAAATGGCACAACCCTACTGGACAGATACCCACATCACTGGGCAGTGTTGAGCCCAAGCTTTGGGATCTCTGGTCTTCCGCCAGGCTTTCACTTCTCGGATCCCCCTTCCAAGCCGTCTCCCAAGCTCCTGACGGCACTCTACTCCCCTCCTCCTCATTAAGAAAATAGAGATAATCAGGCAGAGCCTCCCAATCTGCTACTCTCTACCTGCCAACAAATTAGGGCCGCGGCCATGGGCAAGGCAGCAAGACACAGTGGTTATAGCCCTGTTCCCACTTCTGCCCCTGGGAGCCATGTTCCATAACTTGATGGTTATCTCATCCTGCAGAGTCCATCCATCCCAAAAATTCCTCACTGCATTCCCATCCCTCCCCACTGCATGTCTGTAATTCAGGCCCTCATCCACTCCCGGCTGGACCACAGTCACATGGAGCACACAGGTGTCCTGCCTCCAGCCTCTCCTTGCAGGACACCAAACTATCTCTCCGCAACTCAGCTCTCTTCCCACCACATCACTGCTTACACCCATGGTGGGGTCCTCATTCAATGCCAGACCTCAAACCTTGTAGACGTGACAGTGTCTCTCAGGGTCTGGCCAAGGCACCATATATGAACCTCCTTCTGCAGTCCCAGAGACACTCTCTCTGTCCCTGGGGGTGTGTGTGTGGGTGGGGTCGGGGATTCCTTCACTCTCTCTGGCCCTTGCCCACACCTGCCCTTTTGCCCTGTTCTGCTCTGTCTTCTAATTGGTAAAGTCCGGCCCCTCCCACGAGACCCAGTTTAATTAAACAGGCTTTGGCAGACAGGAAGGGAGTGCTGGGACAAGCTGATTTCTAGAAGGGGATGAGCTTTACAGGGACCCATGGATTTCAAAACAACTTCAAACACATACCACGTGAGAAAGGGGAATTGATTCTCTGGGAGAGGAAGTGTTTAGGAAGGCATCTAGATGAACTACTCCCAGTGCCAAGAAGGACCACTTTGATCATGGGGAAATCTCCACTCTGTCCACTAGATGGCGCATCTAAATTTCCAAGGCAACCTTCAGAGCGCACTTCTCTTAACTCAAAGCAGGTATTGTGACTAATTTTCTTTGTAGTGATCAGTGTTTGTCCACACACCACTCACTACAACGTAACCATGGAAGGCAAAAATCAGGGTATAAATTCGTATATCCAGGGGTTAAGGATCCACATGATCATGATAAGATCTGAGTCCAAAATAGCCCCCTCCCCACCTCCTTCCCGCCCACTCCATCACCTTGGGTCCTTAGAGGACACATTTCACTTCTCAGTCACGTAGACAAACAGCAGTCAGCCTGCGATGTCCAAAGTGCAGCCCATTTTTTCTAGCCAGTTCTAAGCAAGTAAATTGGAATCAGAAATGTCTGCATGGCCCAGCTGCGGAGTAGAGCGCTCTGACGACATCCCTCCAGCTCCTCTCTGAGCCTGTCCTCCCTTTCCCTCCATCCTAATTAGCAGTCCAAACCCTTCGCCTTTACAGAAGTCCGTAAACTCTCAAAATGATGCAAGCACCACTATTTTTACCGCAGGTTAAATGACATTTACGGAGCAACACCCACAGGTGTTCCAACCCCAAAATCTTTCCGAGTGGTAATGAGACTGTTCCTTCAGAGGCGGAAACTCACACCCATGAATTCTGGTCTGATTTTATCTTACTCCCTTCATTTTGTCTTAGTGCCTACAAGACTCTCATTGGAATTCACTCTTACCTTCGGCCTTAGCATGAACATAGAGGTGAGTATGTATTTGTGGTCATTCTAAGAGGGAAAGGCAAGCATGGTCCACTGTAAGAACTTCACATGTTCAGTAAGCTAGGTTTGCAAACATCTGCCCCAAGACACTGGCAGTGGAAAAGCCCCATGCAGTCAGTCGGTTGTTGAAGGATATTCGTGGCTGAGACATTGATTTTCCTCAGTCATTTCTGGACTGAGTTAACCCTAAGGTCAGGCCATCGAGCCGCTGTAAGCCATAGACTTAGCTATCAATAATTATTTTTTTTTAAGACTTAGCTTAGATGTCATTTCTTCCAGGAAGTCTTCTGTATACCCCCTTCCTAGATAAAGGTTTCCTTAGTACAATTATATAGTACTCCACTTAACACAGTGGGTTATAATTATCTGTTTATGAAGTTGATTAGCCTCCTAAGGACAAAGATTGTGCATTTTTCCTCCTATAACCCAGCATAACGCCTGGATGTAGAAGGAAAGACAATAAGTGAATGGATGCATCATTCAATTAATGGATTTTTAAAACTGTACATTTTCTAGGGGAGAGGGATGGGGTCCCCATTTTTCTGGGTTGGGACATTTTCCTTTGTTTCAAGCCTGATTTGTACACTAGTAGGTTAAAGAAACCACCGGCTTCCATCTATGGGGCAAGAAATAACCAGGTGGTTTAGTCAGTTTAATAAAAAACCAGCAATAAATAAATAAGTAAAAAAAAAATCTGTGAGATCTTAAAACTGCATGATTTTTTATATCACATTTGAATTTACAAAATGCTCTCAAATATGGTATTTCTTCCCTTCTCAAAACAATCCTATATAATGGGTGAGATCAGGGTCATTTTTAAAGAAAGTGGAACTCAGAGAAGTTAACTGGCTTGAGTGAGTGAGAGCCGGAGTCAGGATAAGACCCAATTCCAAATCCAATGTCCTTTCCTTGACCCATTCAAGGTCATTGACTTCTCTTCCCTTCAAGTCCTTGACCACAGGCTGCTTGGCCAGTTTGGCTAGGATATCGACTGATTGGAGAACTTACTGTGACAGTCCTGGGCAAATAAGTCAGTTCTACTCCTGGCTCAGCCATTTACTAGATGTTAGACCTTGACCAAGTCATGGAAATTTTGTCTAAGCCTTCAGTTTTTCTGCATTTGGGAAAAAGGAGTAAAGTCAGGGTAAATATGTTTCTCGATACTCTAGTGGTTCGAGGGGCCAGCATTATTTTTATCAACATTAGAGTGACAGTAAAAACTACCATTCATTCTGTTCTGACCATGTGCCCTCTCTGTTCTCAGCTCTTGATGTATGACAACTCATCGACTCCCACAACAAGACAAAGTAAAAGAGGAATATATTGTTCCCATTTTACAGATGCATAAACCGAGATAGTATAAGGTGATATAACTCAACCACAGTTACATATCTAGTCGGTGGAGGAGGAAGGATTAAAACTCAGTAGTTTAGCTTCAGAGTCTGTGTCCTATCATATTAAGCAGATAGTCCGATGTTTGACACAGGAGGGCGCAAGAATTATGACCATCATCATCATCATTATTGCTAAAGGCAATCTTACCAATTTATTGGGGAAGGGCATTAACTGCTCTCATATACAGTGCAAAGGGAACCTAGAGCTCATTTCTTTGGAAAAATGAACACTCTGGGGGCTCCCCTGGGGTCTGAGCCCCAGCCGAGTATGCCCAAGGCCAACGCCAAAGTGCACAGTCCATGTAATAATTCCCACCCCTGCCTGCAAAGCCATGCAAGCAATTAGCTCATATCAAGCTGTTATTAAGAAGTTATTTTTGTAACAAAAATACTGTCTTCCTTTAATTTCTATGCAAATGCAAGGAAGCCAACACAAGTCTAGTTTATTTAAAGATGGTCTTGTAAGAATTTAATTTGTCCCTTTGAAGAAGCTGCTGAAGAAAGGTACAGAGATGATGAAGACTACTTGGAGGTGTTCTGGGCTCCTGATAAAGAAAGGGCAGCTTCTTTCTCCCTTTGAATTCATCACTAAGCCCTCCTTTTCCCTTGACCAAGGGCGGTGCACACAAGTGGTAGCCAGGGACACTTGGAGATAATTTTCCAGGCCTCCATCTGCATGACACAGTTACCATAAAGTAAATCTCAGCACAGGACTGATGGCCTCAGAATGTTAGAACTGTGGATGCAATGACAGGGTGTGCTGGTGTTTTCAGTGCCCTGGAGTGGGCCTTCTTAAAACGAATGGGTAAAGAAATACCGAAGCACAATATTCTGAGAAGCAACATAGTAGAAACGAAAGATCACTGTCCTCGAGGGGCAGAAAACCCACGCCTGAGCCCAGCTCCACTCTTCGACTGTGTCCCTTGGACGAGTCATTAGCTTTCTGAAGCATCAGTGTCTTTCAGAAAACAGAAATTGCCTTGGCTATTTCTTTGAGTTACTATTCATTTTGAAAAACATAAGACAGAGGTCAGGAGAGCTCTTGGCAAACTATAAAATGCTATTTGAATCTTAAGACTTTTTTTTTCACTCTTCATAGAACAGGAGAGCTTCCTAATAAGAAATGTCAAAACACCTGGAGGGACCAGCACATTAATATTTGTATGAATTCTGCTGTCTTTTGCAAATATCATCTATTTCTTGTTATATTGATTGTACCGTAAACTTGAAATTACATTCAGTTTATGTCAGGCAAATTATAGCCAGTGATGAGTACGTTGAGTAGAAAATTAAGTGATTTAATATTTACTCTGTAACAGATCTAAATCGGTAACAAATACCTAAAGGGCTGATTTAGGCTATTATGAGTTAGTAATGAAAAATGCTTCAATTCCATTGTTGTAGTTCTGGGGGAAAAAATGACCTGCAAGCTTCTTAGGGGGGAAAGAAGGGAGTTTCCTAATGGCTTTTAATGGTTAGTCACTGTTGACTGATGCATTAAGAGTCAAGCTATATTATGTGCATCGACTTTTATAAAAATTTGTTATATGGGATGATATGCAGAATCAGGAACTCCTTGGCTTCCCTTCTGAAATGCAAGGAGTCCAAGTTTATTGAGAGCAGGTGGGCACGGGATATTATGGATTCCTTCTTGCTCAGCAGCATGGTTTTTGTGGGAGATCAGCTGTGCTCTGGCGGAAATACCCATAGATTCTGAAAATAAACATGCATACGGGAAAACATGATCCATTGCAGATGAGAGATTTATCGGCTTGCCTCTTGTGACCCATCTGGTAGCAAAATTAATGGCTGTTAAGAAGCTATAAATTTAGAAAAACCCTTTGTAGATGGGAATTCGTGTTTACCCATGCTGTATGTTAAGTGGCCTATGAAACAGCTGAACCATTGAGAAGCGTCCTCTCCTGAGCTAATTTGTACACAGTGGCCCTATTTATTTGGAAAGCCTCTTTACTTTCTAAAGAATAAATCCATTGCAAATACTCTAATAAACAAACAAACAAAAAATACTACTTAGTCCCTGTAAGATGAACCAATTCCCATAGGACCAGCTCCTGGGAAAAGTTTAGAGGAAAGGGATTTATTTACTATGTAATGGTTCTGAAAGGGGACCATCAGATTTGTCTCCATCCTCAAATAAATTCAATGTGATGGGATTTTTAAAAATCTTAGGCAAAGCATAAGAACTTTTGGAACCTTTCTGCAAAGTATTTTCAAATAGACCATTTGGAGCCTTGCTTGGATTGACCCTCTGCAATAGGGCAAGAGGTTAGTTAAACTCTAGGTTTCCTTCCACCTCTGACATCCCACGATCCTATGAGGCCCTAAGATTTAAGTCCACCTGCCAAATGCCAGCCTCCTAAAACCATGGGATTTAGGACAAGTTTCACAAATTTATGTACTTACTTATTTACTCACTTATTTATTATTTTTTAAATATTGTATTTGTTTATTTGACAGAGAGAGACACAGTGAGAGAGGGATCACAAGCAGGGAGAGTGGGAGAGGGAGAAGCAGGCTTCCTGCTGAGCTCGATTCCAGGAACCTGGGATCGGGATCTGAGCCAAAGGCAGACTCTTAATGACTGAGCCATCCAGGCACCCCAGGTTACACAAATTTAAATACCTCGATGGGCCAAGTAAGAACAGAAATGAATATTTAGATCAGATGGCAACTGTGGAGAACAGAAGAAGGCATGGCCCCTCTAAGGTGGGTTGAATTATATCTCCCCAAATCCACATGTTGAAGTCCTAATCCCTAGTACCTGAGAATGCAATGTACTTGGAAACAGAGTTGTTGCAGATGAAATCAGTTAAGATGAGGTTCTACCAGGCTAGGGTGGGCCCCTAGTCCATATGACGTGTCTTTATAAGAAGAGGACATTTGGATACAGATAGGCACAGAGGTAGAATGCCATGAGAAGATGAAGGCAGAGATCAGGGTGATGGGTCTACAAGCCAAGGAACACCAATGATTTCTAGCAAACCACCAGAAATCAAGCAAGGCTGGACCAGATTCTCGCTCCAGCCAACAGAAAGAAACAATCCTGCTGATACCTTGATCTCAGACTCCCAGCCTCTAAGCACAGAGACAATAAATTTCTTTTGTTTCAGCCAACCAGTGTGTGGAGCTGTGTTATGGCTGTCCTAGGAAACGAATACAGGTGACAGCATCTCTTAAGCTCCAACCCAAGACTGTCATGTGACAAGTGCCAGTACATTTCTTCCAGGTGTCTAAGAGAAGTCAGAAATAGGGGTTCTGTTCTATATAAAATCATCCAATTTAAAAATGCTGGCAACAAATGCAGAAGACTTAAATGTACAATGGAAAGGCAAATATATCTGGTTCACAAGTTACCAGCTGAAAACCTCTGCTTTGAGGATTGCTGAATCTGCCCCAAATTATCTTTTTCAGGATGGTTTCGGGAATCCTCTTAACATGCTCATCCATCTCTACTTTGGGTTAAGGCCTGGGAAGTCTCCCAGTATAATATTTGTGGGTTATTCAGTGTGCTAACACATAGAACCAAAATAATTTTTTTTAATTTGGCTCTAGTTAGTGGGTTAGATTTGTTTCTTGATTTCAAACATCTGAGCATGGAAATCCTATCTTCAAAATTAATCTAATGAAACTCAAAAACCAAATTGGAGTCTTATTGGTATATGTTATTTCATGCATTCAAACTTGTGACATTATTTATTACAAAGGCTGTCAATGGTAATAAAAAGACCCTTTGATTAATAAAAATGTCTGAAATGAGGATTTGTGTCATCCTATAGGAATCTCATCATACAACCATTTATATTCTGCTTTGGTTTGCAAATCCTTGATTTGTAAAGATGAAATAGTTACAAAAGATGATGAAAACTTAAATGCTTCCCTTGAAAGCTTTGGATTGTATTAAGTCTAACTGATTAAAAAGCTTAAAGGCAGAATAATAGGGGATTTTACCTGCTCGTACAATATCTCATACACAGAAATCAAAAGAGAAACACCAAACTTCCATTTCCACTAATAACAGCCAAAGTACATGAGACAGACTCTCTTGCTGAGAACAATTTTAAAAAGTTGGACAAAATACTTTTTAAAACCTACTTGAAGGCAGGGGCGTCTGGGCGGCTCAGATGATTAAGCATATGCCTTTGGCTCAGGTCATGATCTCTGGGTCCTGGGACTGAGCCCCACATTGGGCTCCCTGCTCAGCAGAGTGTCTGCTTCTCCCCCTCACTCTGCATATGACACAGTGGAGTACCCAAGAATGATGTATTTATGCACTGAAAAAAATGAATTTCACCTTAGAATTCTATTATGTAGGGAAAATATATTTCAAGAATAAAAGTAATATAAAGACATTTTTAAAAGATTTTTTTAAATTTATTTGAAAAAGAGAGAGAGAACACAGAGGGAGAAGGAGAAGCAAACTCCCTCCCTAAGCAGGGAGTCGATGTGGGGCTCAATTCCAGAACCCAGAGATCATGACCTGAGCTGAAGGCAGATGCTCAACAGACTAAGCCACCCAGGTGCCCCATAAAGACATTTTTAAACAAGCAAAACCTGAAAGAATTTGTCAGCAGATCTCCACCAAAAAGGACAGTGACCGCCAATGGAAGGTCAAAAGAAGCATAAAAGAAGGAAGTACAGAGGAAGAGGTAAATATGTAGGCAAATTTAAATAAATATTAATTTTATAAAGCAAGATAATATTTTGAAGGATTTGAAATGAAGTTAAAATAGATGCCAACAATGACATAAACGACTAAACAGTAAAAGACTTTAGGTTAAAGGTATATGTTGAAATGTCTAGAGCACAGTTTGACTAATTTTTCCTATAAGCAGCCAGATGGTAAATACGTTATAGACATTGTGAAACTCTGAGAGCCCCACATGTGGTCTCTGTCACAACTACTCACTCTACCACTGTGGCAGGAAAGCGGGCATAGAAAATACCTGAATGAGTGAGTGTTCCAATAGAATTTTATTTATAGTCAATAAATGAGAATTTCATTTAATTTTTACATGTCATAAATGTTACTCTTCTTACTCACAGGTTGTACAAAAACAGGCGATGGGCTGGATTTTGCCCATGGGCCGTCATTTGAAGGCTACTTCTCTAGGGTGTCCTTTAAAATAATTGTTCACAAGTATATAATTGGCAAGCTAACAGAAGGGAAAACGGAACAATAAAAAACTCTTAATCAATCCAAAAGGAAGAAAAGTGAGAAAAGAGAGCATAAAACAGATGGGACAAATTACACTGAATACAATGGTAGACTTAAACCCAAATATATTTGTAAGTACTATTAAATAGAAGGGGATTAAATGGCCTAATTAAAAGAGAAAGTCTTTCAGACTAGACAGGAAGAAAAGCCCAATGATGAGGGACAAGCATAAATTATTGGTTTCCGAAAAGGATGAAAGTAAAAGATGTAGTTTTTGAAAGATGTACATTCAAACACTACAGAAAAAAAAAGCTGTATTCGTATAAGACATGGCATACTTGAAAGCAAAAAAAATCACAATGATAAAGGGAGACATTTCATAATCTTCTTCTTCAAGTCATCAGGAAGATCTAACTTTAATAATTTGCTTGTACCTAATAGGATAAACTCATAAAATATAGAGCAAAATTTGATAGGGCATCAGAATGAAAGATAAATCCACAATTCCAGGGGAGAAATTAATATACCTCTTTCGGTTACTGATAGAAGAACAAGCAGACAAAAATTCAGTAAAGATTTGGAAGACTTCGTAAATTCATCAGAAAACAGGATGAATGTACACATTTAGATCACATGGAAAAATTGAAGAATGTATATTCTTTCAAACACACACAGAACATTTCTAAAAATTGCTACTACGCTATACCATTAATCAAGTACCCACCAATTTCAAATAATTTCAATCATATACTAATGCTCTCTGATCAGAGTACAATTAAGATACAAATCTACAAATCAGTTATCAGATAACTACAAAACAGTCATGCTTGAAAATTTTAAAGTACTCTTCTCAATAACCCACAGATGAAAGAAGAAATCCCAATGAAAATTACAAAATATTTCAAATTGTATAATAATTAAAAATGCATATAAAATTTGTAGGATAAAGTGATTGCTAGGCTCAGGTAATTTCATATTCCTAAACAGATATATTATTAAAAACCAAGAAAATTTGAAAATCAGAAAGTTTTTTTTTTGAAGATTTATTTATTTATTTGAGAGAGCACAAGTGGGGGTGGGGAGAGACAGAGGGAGAGGGACAAGCAGACTCCCCACCGAGGAGGGAGCCTGATGAGGGAATTAATCCCAGGACCCCGGGATCATGACCTGAGCTGAAGGCAGACACCTAACCAACTGAGCTACCCAGGTACCCTAATAAGTTCAGAAAAACAAAAATTAAAACTACAGAAGTATTATGTATAGCAGTGTTTATAGGTAAACGTACATGCATGTGTTACATAAACATGCTTATTTCCTTGCTCTGCCGGCTAAGAGAAGCTTAGAAGCAATTGAACACCAGCAGCAACAAGCACACCTGGCTCCCAAAACTTGGTTTCTAATACCATTTTATAATGAAAGGAACTAGGGGTCCTTGAAGAAATGCTGATTCTAGTGCTGAGGCAAATATACAAGAGGAGCCTGGAGCATCCTGTAATGCCAAAATGTAAGGAAGGGCTAAAAAAACAAAAAAACAAAACAAAAAAAACCCCACAATGATGTCAAAGGGACACCAGGACCAACAAAAGAGCTTTCAATGACCAGTGTAGAATGATGTGAGCATCAGAATAAAGGAATATCAGATTGTAACCCAAAGCATAAAATAAATACCCATGAGTCGATACTGATATAAATGGTTGAATAAATAGACAAACAGAAGGGAATAGCCACATCTCCCACGTAGGAGAATTTTGGACAATTTATGTAGTTACTCAAGCTTCAGGGAACATAATTCTTCACAGGGTGTGGAAAGGGAGGAGAGTAACCTCACAGTGGAGGACCCTGATAAACATTTCCTCAGCCAGGTGATCAAGTTCATTGTCAACAGTGATAAGTCATGTTGGTAGTTTGTACCCTTGACATCATGTTATGAAAGAGGCACTTTACCTCTCTGGTCTCCATCTTATGATGCTCAATCCCCCCGAAGAGCTTCCAGAGTGCCCAAGGAAGAGGACACAGAGACTTATCCTCACTCTTCGGTGCCTCGGACTGGAAGGGACACATGCCATTTCCTCATAGGGCCCATTGGCCAAACTTAGTCACAGGGTCCTAACCTACCTACACAGGACATCGGAAATGCCAGGGAACCCGTGGGGAAGCTGTTGCTTCTGCATCCTGCGGTTTGGGAGCAGATGTGAATCTTATATATGACCATCTTATGAAAACTGGCACATTCAAGCTAAATACAATAAACTTAAATATTTAGGACTTCTAGTCTCTCTTGGGGACAGTACTAAATCAGCCTGGTAGATTTCTTTCCTCCACCAGGCTGCAAAATTTTTGCCTCTTCTTTACTTCATAGCCTCCTGGCAGTGATGTATGTCTTGCCACCAAGCAATGCTTGCCTGCAGGGGTAATATGCCTAATGATGTAATTTGGAGCTTCAATTTTTATTCAAATTCTTATGTTCTGGTATTTTTCAGAGAGATCCTGAGAATTTTGAAATAGGATTGGTTTTCTTGGAAGCAAAAATCCAATTTTAAAACTGACTGAAGTCCAATGCTAAAATAAAAATGTATATTGCCAATCAGCAAACAGCAAACATCACTATCATATTTCTGTAAGTTGCATTTTTTAAAAAGTTAGAGGGTCATGGAGGGCTGAATTTTTAGTGTTGCAGCACCTTTTCAGAAATGGTGCTTTCTTCCCTTCCCATCTTCATATCTTTCTTTCAGAATAATACAGTCCAAAAGCCTGTTGGGTTGGGACGCCAAAAAAGGAAGATGTGCCTAGAGCACACAGTGGTTTCCAGGGCAGGTCTAGGGACCCTGTGAAGAAGGTGAAGTGGCAGCCTCCTGGAGGGAGGAGGGTGGCCCATGTGAGGAAGATGTAAGGCCCAGGACCTCATCTCCCTTTTAACCAGCTACCTGGTCATGAGTAAGACACTCGCTCTGAGCCTTACCTTCTCTGCCCATGGAATGAATGACTGGCCAACTTGAAATTAACCTGAAACTAACACTGTATATTAACTAACTAGAATTAAAATTAAAACTTAAAAAAAAAAAAGCTAAAAAAATACATAAACGTAATTTGAGAACTGTTGGGGGTAGAAAATGAGTACTGGCCTAGACGTGTGACCTTCACACTATTTGGTGACCCCTCAGGAGCCCCAGAGGGCATCAGAGGGAAGACCAGGGCAGATTTCTGGCCCCCTACAACCCTGTTGTTCCAAAGAAGCTCCACTGCTCTGTGTTCTGTGATTCAGACAGATCTTGACATGATTTTGTATGACAGAAGTTTCCTTTGCTAAAAAATAAATAACATAAAATTTGAAAGCCTACGTTTAAAAATAAACAAAACAAAACAAGTTGACACAGTCATTTTGTCTCTGGGGCTTTCGCTGTGATCTTTTCCTGAAATGTGTCACCACTAAGTGAACATTGCTGAGACCAAGCACAGGGTTTCTGTCTGTGCACAGGGACAATCAGGTAAGTTCACGACAGATCCGTATCAATGGCGTACACTTCCGCACACACTTGGGCAGACACTATTGATCACCAAAGGGAAGGTGCCGAAGAAGAGCAAATCGATTGAGCTGACGCCAGTGACAAGAAGAAAGAAAATCAACTGAGGTGTCCAGAACACCGTAGACATCGCCAGCTCCTGAGAACCTCACATCCGCGCTCAGACGCTCGGACGCACATGCACCCTACCGTAGGCGGAACAGTTAAAATCAGCAGTTATCGATAGGAACCTAGTTGAAAGTTAGGGAGCAAAAAAAAACCGCTATTAGAATTCAGGATGTTAACGGCTGGAAGTCTAACCAATCACAAAGTTGCAGCCGCTAGAACTGAAATAAAAGGGCGCCTGGTGGCTCAGACAGTTAATGCTGACTCTTGATTTTGACACAGGTCATGGTCTCAGGGTTCTGGGATCAAGACCCACACCAAGCTCTGCCCTCAGCAGGGAGTCTGCTTGTACCTCTCCCTCAGCCCCTCCTCCCACACACACTATCTCTGAAATTAAAAATAAATCTTAAAAAAAAAAAAAAAAGAACTGAAATAAGACTCAATACTCTTGTGCTGAGGTCCAGGAGCCCAGCAGCTCCTGCTGTAACTGGACTATGTGGGACTAGAGAGCAGGGATCCGTCTTCCAGCCTATTCTCTCTTGACTGTGCTGCCCCCACCCTAAGAAGACTCATGGAGTGGGACCAAAGGACCGTTTCAGGAACCTGGGTGAGAAAGCTTGGGCTGACTTCACAACTCAGAGTCAGAAACAAACAGTGGCCCAGGTTCAAGTTTTTGTCTTTATTTTTCTCACCGTCAAATAAAAAAATCCGGACTTAGGCAAGGAGAGACTTAATTCAAAGACATTATTGCAAAGGGCAGGGGTGCTGGTGCAGAAGGGAGCTATTGCAGTAGTGAGACCTCTGACCAGGAGATCCACAGGCATCTCAGAGGTCAGCCAGAAAAGGGTTTTTTTTTTTTTTTTCCTCTTCTAGGGAGGAGTAAGCAAGTCTAGAAAGAAGCAGGTGTGGGGCAGTGGGGCAGTAGATCAGAGGTGAGCCTGTCCCCCAGGAAGGACCATTTCAGAGGCCCCTCAACAAGGGGGTCAGCTGTGACTTGGATCTAAGCCCTATGGAGAGGGAACTTTCTATGCAGTAAGCCTGTTCCAGAACACAAAGGAGGGGGAGGGGATTTCTTAACCACTGCTGTTTTCTGGGATCACGGAGGTCAGGGGCAGTTGGTGTCAGAGCCAAAGAAGGCATTCACTAGTCCCTTCCTAATCACCAACTCTCGTTTTCCCACCCACAGCCCTCTCTAAAAAGTGTTTAAGAAAAGGAATTTATTTTGCAAGATTCCTCTTGAACCAAGTCTAAAAGTGAGCCGGCTGGCTGCAAGCACCTCCCGACTAATGAGGCAGGACACTGACTTCAAAGTATTGAGACCCAGGCCATCCTGTCCACCACTGCTTGAGCTGGCTATTTTAAAATCCTGTTTTGGGGGGGGTTGTATTTTTTGTTTTTTCCCAGGCTTCCCCTTTTCAGATGATCCCATGACAAAGCTAGGGGTAGCGTTTCCACAGAAGGCCATTTCTGTGGGACCTTAGCAGTCATCATCTACATATGAGCTGGCATCCTCCCTCTCAAGTATTTTGTCTACTTGTTTCAAACCTTCAATTTCACAACTCTTATGAACCCCGATACCACCCCTCTCTCAATTTTTGTGAATTCTCAGAGACTTCTACCCCATGGCCATTTGCCCCTCCCCAAGCCCACCTGGACTCTAAGCTTCATGACTTCAAAGTTCCCATAAAAGTCTCACTTGCACGATGCATTGTGCTGGTCTAGTAACTTTCACGAAGGTTGAGGGGCACAACACAAATCACATAGCCTTCCCCCAATTTGATGTCCTCCAGTTTGTTCACACCCAGATTTCTGTTTATTTCTTACTTTTTTAAAGAGTTTACTTATTTGAGAGAGAGCAAGCATGTGAGAGAGGGAGAGGGCACAAATGGTGGGGGGGGGGAGAAGGCAGAGGGAGAGCGACAAGCAGACTCCTCGAAGAGCAGGGAGCCTGTGGTGGGGCTTGATCCCAGGACCCTGGGATCACTACCATAACCAAAGGCAGATGCTTAACCAACTGAGCCGCCCAGGTGCCCCTCTTTCTTACTTTTCAATCAAAAGCACTTGAAAGCTTATTTTCCCAAACAATTCATGGCCATACTAGCTTTATGGGGAGTTAGGTTAAGCCTGGCCAACTAATTGCACACATTTCCAAATACACACTGAGGCTTTGACCTTCAGAATGGTCCAGACCAGCAGCGACATCACTTGGGATCTTATACAAGTGCAGGTTTTCACCTACACCCCAGCACTACCCGATCAGAAAGGGCACGTTAACAACATCCCCAGGTGATCGCAGGCACATTAAAGTTTGAGAAGTGCTGGTCTAGAGTATGATGTAATCTGAATCAGTTCCTTGTGTAGTGGGTGTACCGGGTGTAGTGGGTTGATTTGTGGCTCCTCCACCAAATTCATGTTCACCTGGAACGCTGGACTATTACCTTATTAGGAATAAGGGTGTTTGCAGATGTAATTAAGGATCTTGAAATCATCCTATATTTAAGATGACCCTAAATCTAGCCAATGAGGTCTTTTTAGAGAAAGGAAAGGCAACCTTGAGCTGCAGAGCCGGGGGTGGGGGGGACTGCTGTGGCAGGTGGAGACTGGAATCATGACCTGTAAGCCAAAGGACCACAAAGGATTGCTAACGGTCTCCAGAGGTTAGCAGGGTCTGTGAAATAGCAAGCCCTACAGACACCTTGCTTCGGGACTTCTTGCCTCCAGAACTTTGAGCGGTAAATGTTGTTTTAAGGCACCCTCTTTGTGGTCTTTTGTTACAGTAGCTGCAGGAAACCCAGATCCCTGGCAAAACCTGGGGTTTAGCTGTATGTCTGCATCAGTTTTCTTTCCCCTGGGTGATACTGGTCCCCATTCTCATCAGTCCTGAGCTGATCCACACTTGCGGGTCTCCTATAAGTGCACCAGACTTGTCACCTACTCTCCTGCCCAACTCGGCCACTAGCTTTCTCTCCCAGAGCCCCTCCCACTTTTTGACACTTGTACTTTGTTTCGCCTCTTCCTCCTTGGCTCTTGGGTTACATCTCTCCCTCTGCTTCTGTGTTCTCTACAAGCCAGCTCTCACCTGCCCTGCATTTCTGTGTGGGTCTGTTAGAATCCGCCCCAGCCAGCATCCTTTCTACGTTAGCTTTCCTGGGATGTTATTGTTGTTTTACAGAATTTCATTCAAGCTTTTATGGATTAGAGTCTTTATCAGTCCTCCAGAAGATCTTACCAATTAGGCTGGAATGGGGCAATTCCTTGTAACACATTCTCCTTAACAGTCTCACCTCCAAATTTGGGTCAGAGAGAAGAGATCCTTTCTCTCTAGCACTTTCTGCTCCTGTAAGCAGGACTTCAGGAAACACACACACACAGAGTAATTCCAAAGTCTCCCTTCCGAGGTGAGCAGCAATCCATTTATTTGAATTACTTTTCTGCCATAGGAGTCATATTCATAGTGGAGTGAGCTAAAACCAGTTTTTAGCTCATTTGTATTCTTTTGTTGGAAGACAGTTTCTTGTTACCAAGACAACATTTTGTCTGGTCATATGAGAATTGCAGACAGGGCAAATTCACTCTCAAGATTAAGCAACTGAATATGGATTTATCCTAGTGTCTTGTGCTTAAAAATGCTCTTTGCTTTGGAGTTTATTGAAAAGTTCACTCTGTCATCTTGCTTCACTGAAAAGTTCCATTTGATCTTGATGAATTGATCCTCTTATCAGAGAAAAATGTCCTTTTATATCTGATAATATTCTTCTTCTCAAAGTTTGTTTAATCTAATATTAACAACCACACCAGCTTTCTTGGGCTTAATGTTTGCATAATATATTTTTCCAAATTTTAAAAGGAATTGAAATGTGTTTCTCATAAACAACATGTAACTGAGTCTTTCATTTTTTAATCCATTTGACAATTTCTGCTCTTTACCGAGTTTAGTTCATTTGCATTTAATGTAATTATTGATACTGTTGAGTTTAAGCCGGCTATCTTGGGATTTGTTTTAATATGTATGTAATTTATTTGTGGATGGAATTTTTTAAATTTTTTTAAAGACTTTATTTATTTATTTGACAGAGATCACAAGTAGGCAGAGAGGCAGGCAGAGAGAGAGGAGGAAGCAGGCTCCCTGTTGAGCAGAGAGCCCAATGCGGGGCTCGATCCCAGGACCCTGGGATCATGACCTGAGCTGAAGGCAGAGGCTTTAACCCACTAAGCCAACCAGTCGCCCCAAGATGGAGTTTTTAAAAAAGATTTTATTTATTCCACTTTATATTTTTTCCTGCTTTGTCAAAGATTAGTTGACCATAGAGTTGAGGGCCCACATCTGGGCTTTCTATTCTGTTCCATTGGGCTATGTGTCTGTTTTTGTGCCGGTACCATGTTGTCTTGATGATCACAGCTTTGTAATATAGCATGAAATCAGGCAACATGATGCCCCCAGCTTTGTTTTTCTTTTTCACCATTCCCTTGGCAGTTTGGGGTCTTTTCTGGTTCCATACAAATTTTAGAATCGTTTGTTCCAGCACTTTGAAAAATGCCATTGGTAATTTAATAGGGATTGCACTGAAAGTGTAAATAGCTCTGGGCAGGATTGACATTTTAACAATGTTTATTCTTCCAATCCATGAGCATGGCATGTTTTTTCCATCTTTATGTGTCATCTTCAACTTCTTTCATAAGTGTTCTGTAGTTTCTAGAGTATAGATGCTTTACCTCTTTGGTTAGGTTTACTCCTAGGTATCTTATGGTTTTTGTTGCTATTATGAATGGGATCAATTACTTAATTTCTCTTTCTACAGTTATATTGTTAATGTATAGAAAAGCAACTGATTTCTGTGCATTGATTTTGTATCCTGCCACATTGCTAAATTGCTGTGTGAGTTCTAGTAATTTGGGGGTTGAGTCTTTTCAGTTTTCCACATAAAATATCATGTCATCTGTGAAGAGAGAGAGTTTGACTTCTTCTTTGCCAATTTGGATGTCTTTTATTTCTTTTTGTTGTCTGATTACTGAGACTAGGACTTCCAGTACTATGTTGAACAACAGTGGTGAGAGTGGGCATCCCTGTCATGTTCCTGACCTTAAGGGAAAAGATGTCAGCTTTTCCCCATTCATATTGATATTTGCTGTGGGCTTTCTACAGATTTTTTAAATAGATTTTTTTATGATATTGAGGAATGAAACTGGACTGTTCCCTTACACCATACACAAAGATAAACTCAAAATGAATGAAAGATCTCAGTGTGAGGCAGGAATCCATCAAAATCCTAGAGGAGAAGTGCCTGTTCATATCTTCTGCCCATTTTTTGATATGATTGTCTTCTCCAATGAAGACATACAAATGGCTATCAGACACATGAAAAAATGTTCATCATCACTAGCCATCAGGGAGATTCAAATTAAAACCACATTGAGATACCACCTTACACCAGTTAGAATGGCCAAAATTAGCAAGACAGGAAACAACATGTGTTGGAGGGGATGTGGAGAAAGGGGAGCCCTCTTACACTGTTGGTGGGAATGCAAGTTGGTGCAGCCACTTTGGAGAACAGTGTGGAGATTCCTCAAGAAATTAAAAACAGAGCTTCCCTATGACCCTGCCATTGCACTACTGGGTATTTACCCCAAAGATACAGATGGAGTGAAAAGAAGGGCCATCTGTACCCCAATGTTTATAGCAGCAATGGTCACGGTCGCCAAACTGTGGAAAGAACCAAGATGCCCTTCAACGGACGAATGGATAAGGAAGATGTGGTCCATATATGCTATGGAGTATTATGCCTCCATCAGAAAGGATGAATACCCAACTTTTGTAGCAACATAGACGGGACTGGAAGAGATTATGCTGAGTGAAATAAGTCAAGCAGAGAGAGTCAATTATCATATGGTTTCACTTATTTGTGGAGCCTAACAAATAGCATGGAGGACAAGGGGAGTTAGAGAGGAGAAGGGAGTTGGGGGAAATTGGAAGGGGAGGTGAAACATGAGAGACTATGGACTCTGAAAAACAATCTGAGGGGTCTGAAGCAGCGGGGGGTGGGAGGTTGGGGGAACCAGGTGGTGGGTATTGGAGAGGGCATGGATTGCATGGAGCACTGGGTGTGGTGCAAAAACAAGGAATACTGTTATGCTGAAAAAAAATTAAATTAAAAAAAAATCCTAGAGGAGAACATAGGCAGTAACCTCTTTGACATCGTCCACAGTAACTTCTTTCAAGACACGTCTCCAAAGGTAAGGGAAACAAAAGCAAAAATGAACTTTTGGGACTTTATCAAGATAAAAGCCTTCTGCACAGCAAAGGAAACAGTCAACAAAACTAAGAGGCAGCCCACAGAGTGGGAGAAGATATTTGTAAATGACATTACAGATAAAGGGCTGATATCCAGGATCTATAAAGAACTTCTCAAACCCAACCCACAAAAAACAAATAACCCAGTCAAAAAATGGGCAGATGATATGAAGAGACACTTCTCCAAAGAAGACATACAAATGGCTAACAGACCCATGAAAAAATGCTCAACATCATTAGCCATCAGGGAAATACAAATCAAAACCACAATGAGATATCACCTTACACCAGTTAGAATGGCAAAAATTAACAAAACAGGAAACAACAAATGTTGGCAAGGATGTGGAGAAAGGGGAGCCCTCTTACACTTGGTGGAAATGCCAGCTGGTACAGCCACTCTGGAAAACAGTATGGAGGATCCTCAAGATGTTAAGAATAGAGCTACCCTATGACCCAGAAATTGCACTACTAGGTATTTACCCTAAAGTTATAGATATAGTGAAAAGAAGGGGCACCTGTACCCCAATGTTCATAGCAGCAATGTCCACAATAGCCAAACTGTGGAAGGAATGCAGATGTCCTTCAACAGATGAATGGATAAAGAAGATGTGGTCCATATATACAAAGGAATATTACTCAGCCATCAGAAATGAGGAACACCCACCATTTGCATTGACTAGAGGGTATTATGCTAAGTGAAGTAAGTCAAGCAGAGAAAGATAATTATCATATGGGTTCACTCATATGTGGAACATAAGCAATAGCATGGAGGACCATAGAGGATGGGAGGGAAATCTGAAGGGGGAGAAACTAGAGGGAGAGATGAACCATGAGAGATTATGGACCCCAAGAAACAAACAGGGTTTCAGAGAGAAGGGAGGAGGGAGGGAGTAACAGGGTGATGGGTATTAAGGAGGGCACATGATGTGATGAGCACTGTGTGTTATATGTAACTAATGAATCATTGAATACTACATCAAAAACTAATGATGACTATACAGTGGCTAACTGAACATAATAAAAAAATAAATAAAATCAAGATTTTATTTATTTATTTGAGAAAGAGAGAGAGAGAGAGAGAGAGAGAGAGGAAGAGCACAAGCCAGCGTAAGGGTAAAAGGAGAGGGAGAAGCAGGCTTCCCACTGAGTAGGGAGCCCAAGGCAAGACTTGATCCCAGGACCCTGGGATCATGACCTGTGCTGAAGGCACTTAAGCGACTGAACCATCTAGGCACACTATAGATGGAATTTTTTAAAGTATTTGGCTTCATTAAACATCACTGTAAACATCGTATTAATTATTAGACCTTGAAGAACCATAAAATCCAAGTTATAATGGATCTTGAAGTCATTTAGTGTTACTTCAATTGGGAGAAGAAATACACATGGATATATCAAAGTTGACAATTGAAATAAATCATCTCCTGATAAATTGTTCTCAAAAATCATGACAATTTGTTCCTCAATCTTTTTTATTTTAAGTCCTTTCTGGAGCCTTGGAGCCCTCCAAATATAACAACACACCTTCTCCCATGGCCTTTTCCTACAACCCTAATTTGGATGAGATGATTACTTTCTCCACAGGCTCCCACCACTTTCTCTACCATTTCTATTTCTTAAAAACAAAACAAACAAAAAAAAAATCTCCATGCATTCTGCATCTTCTATGTGCAGACACAGAGATGTGGTAGAGGGGAGGAGACTTGAGGATGTTAAAACCCTGACCCTGGGCTTTGGAAATCCCAGCCTAAATGAACTCCTAATTTATTATATCAGACACTTGGCAAACTCCTTTGGTTTGAACTTAACTGTTTTCTTTTGAAACAAGCAAAGAGAAGGAAACTCCATGACACCAGGAGACCTAGAGAATTGCCAAAGGATTTTTCTGTTACCCCCCCCCTTTTTTTCCTTAATAAAAACACCTGAATACAATCATTAGAGATATTCACACAGGTTTCAGCCCTCTGATAGGCATATTTTTTCCCATGTCTCAGTAGAACTGGCCTCACTCATTATTTTAGGGGGCAGACAGAGGGTCGTACAGGTGCTACTGAACAGCATGGCACAAAGGACAGCTCTATTACCCCATCTGAGATGGTTAAAGGACATGTCCTGCTCCTTCTTTCCCAGCATAACTTTAGGGCAAAGATTTCTCCTAAGGGCTTTGCAAGCACCATGTGTTCCATTCGGTGCTGTGATGAGAAAGTCATACTTCAGAGCAAGGTGCACACAAGTCCTAGTGGGGCTTCCCTGAGAACTATACAGTAGCCACAGTTTATTATTTCAATTTGTCTCTCACTGGAATGGAAAACGCATCAGCTTGACGATGAGCACTGGAGGACCATAAAGTGTAGCGACTGTGGGTCTCCTGGACCACCTGGGATTCGCTCTCGCTTTCCCAGAAATGGGAACGTCTGGCCTCGTTCATGGTTCTCTTCTGGCAGATGGTCATTTCCTTGTTCATGAACATTGGCTTCCAGGCTTTGGGTGATGTTGGAGGGTACCGGGGCTTTACAGTTCAGAGGGCACCCTCAAAGTCACAAGTTAAGTCCTTTTCCTTGGACAGATGAGTGCACTTGCAGGCCAGTCCCCTGAAGCCATGTGGCAATCGCACAGACCTTCTGGTAACTTACTTGACAATGTCACTGAGGAGCTCCCAGCCCTGGGACCAGTCTGCAGAGCCCCGGCACATTCCTCGTGCAACAAGACAGTCCTGTTTATTTGCTTTCTCTTCTCTTAGAGTGATTCTTTCACACATTCTCTGTATAATTAGAGGTTTCTCCCCCAGTTTAACATACACTGTCTTTGCTTTCATGAGCATTTGCTTGATTCAGTGAGATTCTTATATTAAAAAACAGAGTTTATCTGGACCCAAAAGATGTTTTCATGACATTGGTCGTTTCACACTCTACTACTGTTGGATTTGGATTACCATTTCTTGTCCCCTTTTCTAAGTCCCAGATTCCCAATTTCTTACGGATTAAAGATCTCCCCTGAGGAATGCTAAATTGCCTAGAGTGTTTCCACCACGGAATCATAACTGGAATTTTACCTCTCTGCGGATTTGCAAGAACTGGAAACTTCTAGATCATGTAGTCTTGAGTCTCGTATGCACAGGGATGGGATCCTGTTTGTTTATGCATCTTTCATGACCTCCTTGAATAATGTCAATGCTCACAACAAGTTTCCCGAAACAAATTAGATCGGTGATGGGCAAGCATGTTCCATGTCCTCCCTGCTGCTTCTGACTTTTACTCCAGACTTGGCTGCTGTTCTGCAGCCTGGAGAAGTCTCTACAGCTGCTCCAAGTCTGCTGCTTTGCCCTTGAGATGAACTTCACAGCTTCTCCTAGAAGGAATGTTTTCAGCCCTAAAATACAATATTTGCTAACCTGTAAATGGTTTTTTTGTCCTTTGAAATCATCTTTACTCCTTCCTGAACTCCTTTCCTGAATTAGTATTCAGCAAATACTCCATGAAAAGGGAATACCGAATCTCTGCCCCATTCTGATTTTTTTACCTCTTACCACCTGTCTTTTTGTGCCGCATATTAACAATTATGCTCCCAGGCCAGTGAACCCTGTTCCTTCTGGAAGAGCGAAGGCGGTCTGCCTTCTGGTCAGCAGCATGCCTCTTGTTCAGACTTGTTCCTCCAGAGTGACATCTCTCTTAAACAGTCTCTGTGTCTCCTCATTGCCTGCAGGCTTGTCACTCCTGTCCAGCTAAAGGTTCTTATCCATCTTCATGCTTGTTTCCCCACAACGTGGTTCTGTGCTCTGACTGGGTCACAGCCCAACAAGCACCTGCTCCAAGGGCTTAGATCTTCCTGCCCTACTGCTCTCTGGAAGGTCAGGACTGTTTGGGAAGAGAGGTTCATGTTATTGTGGCAGGAATTCTCCATCGTGGCCCAACTGACATATTGGGCCAGATCATTCTTTGTTGTGGAGGGCTGTCCCATGCATTGCAGGATGCTTACACACTAGATGCCAGAAGCACAAGCTCCCTCCAGCTGGGACCACCAAAAAATGTCCCAGATGTTGCCCAGTATCTCTTGGGGGCAATTCGTTCCTGGTTGAAAACTCTAGCTTTAAGGGACCATGTGAGCCATTCATTAAACCCAAATACAGAAGGCAGGGCCCTGTGATTTTCTACCTGTGGGGCAGTGGCTGGGAATGATGGCTGGAGTCCTGTCATAAGAATAAGGCTCTATGTTTCAGGACACCCACACTCAAATATAAGCTAGCACTGTGGAAACGCCTGTGTATTTTCTCAAAAAACAAGAAAACCTCTTGTTAGTTCCTTAGTAGACACAGAAGCACATTGAAGAAGGCGGTATGACTCTGGCATAATGATAAGGTTTGCATTGATATGCTGTATAGAGCGTAATAAAGCTTTCTACATTTATCAGCTCATTTTGGTATCGATCTTCGAGGTACTAAAGGGAAAATTATGATGATAATGATGATTCTACTGCTTTGTTAAAATCATCCTCTGGCAACTCAATTCAGCCAGTTTTAAAGACTTCTCTGCAGATATATCTTCTCGCTGGACAAATTAAGGGCAAATACATATTTCCTTTGGTCAGAACCTATGCAAGATGGAAATAATTTCATGAAAACATTTGCAGAGTTTAGTAGGTTATATCCTGATTGTTTCTCACTCCCTCTCCTGTTTCCTACCCCAAATGGAAAAATTAATTCAATTATCTTTTATAGCTGGAGAACATCTCCTTAGCAGAGGATGGGCAAGAAATGGTTTCTGCTACTCCAGTAGCTTGATAAGCATTCTGCACTCTTAATGCTTCTTGGTAACCAGTACACAAACAGCAAGGGACCCTGGCAGCCCAGCATTTCCAGTACTTCCTTAACATTTTCCTAGTTTTCCTGACCTTACAAGCTCATCCCTGATGCCCAGGACTGGTTCAATGTGTTCTTTTCCCCTCTGTCTTAATCAGACCAAGTGATAGGCTTGACTGGGTGCTTCTCACCCAGAAGGGGATGTTCATCACCACCATCTGTATTCCAAAATGGCTTATCTTTGGCCTGGTGGGTCCATCAGCATTGTGGGAAAGACAGACAGCCCTTCCCAGACAGCTGTGTGCCATCAAGTTTTCTCTGGTTGTAGGAGCTGTGCCTTTAGAAGAAATGGCTTGATCTGTAGTATGGATTGGTATAGCCATAAGCAAATCATACTAGGGCCCAACTAGGCTTAAAACTATGCCTGAACAGCCATCAAAAGAAATGAAATCTTGCCATTTGCAATGACATGGATGGAACTAGAGGGTATTATGCTGAGCGAAATAAGTCAGTCAGAGAAAGACAAGTATTATATGATCTCCCTGATATGAGGAATTTGAGAGGCAACGTTGGGGGCTGGGGGGTAGGGAAAGAAAATTGAAACAAGATGGGATGGGGAGGGAGACAAACCATAAGAGACTCTTAATCTCACAAAACAAACTGAGGGTTGCTGGGGGGAGGGGGGTGTGGAAAGGGTGGTGGTGTTATGGACATTGTGGAGGGTATGTGTTATGGTGAATGTTGTGAAGTGTGTAAGTCTGACGATTCACAGACCTGTACCCCTGGGGCAAATAATACACTATATGTTAGTAAAAAAAATTAAAATAAAAAAAAACTATGCTTGAACATATTAATTGCCCATGTAATTTTGATGGGCATAGATTGAACACCTATAATTTGGTACTTGTCTAACCAAGTTGGGCTGGCTGGTAGAGATTCAGGGACACTCAAGAGACGATGCTAAATATATGGCTGTCAGGGGAGGGGAGGAGTTATGTGAAAGATGTGGGAACCAGGAAACTGACACAACGTTGCCCAGGTTGGGGATGACCATAGCCCAAAGCAGTGGGACTCTAGTGAACATGTGGTTTGTTGGCTCTTGATTCATTCTCACAGATTCTAGCTGTCCCCTCAACCCCTGACCCTAGAGTCCTGTCAACAACTTGTGGAGCAAACAGACACATCCTAACCATCCCATAGAACCACAAACCAAACTATAGAACAGTCATTATCATCTACAGTGAACTCAGGATGGCGTGGAAAGTGGAGCTCATGACATAATTGTCAGAACCTTCTTTTGGAATTTGCAAAAAGTTCTAGCCTTAGGCATCCCAGAAATAAATTTTAAATTCCTTGTCGGACAGGAATCAGTTACGAATCCATTTCTTTCTTTTTAACAAAACTGAATTTGCAGACACCAGCTGTCCTAACATGGGGTTAATTTTCATTTCCTTTATTGTATTCTCAACAAAGTGGCTATTAGGGGACTTTGGGTGACAACAATCCAGGCAGTTGCTCCAAATGGTTTTAGAACTATAGGGATGCCCAGTCTCCAAGCCATTGCGGATATATAGTGGGCAATCATAGCACACATTGTACAGACAGAAATCTACTTGAAATTGACTCATCAGAGAGGCAAGAGGGTTTCCAGTGAAAGGAAATCAATACAGAGCGATCACAAAGATGCTGAACTAGGAACAGACAGTAAGTGAGGGGCTGCTTTCTTTGCACATCAGTCCAAGACAGAGGGACGTGGGTTCTTGGTGCTTCTGGAAGAAAGCCCTTCTCATCAGAGCTTCCCATTAATCATGCTGCCAGCCGTCAGAGGCCCAACTGCAGCGGAGGAGCGTGACATCCTCCCGCGTGAGACCCAGAGAACCTGACATCTTAGGAATGTGCCCTCAGAGCTGCGATGCCAGCCGCGATCATCTCCCCCATTTACAAAGCCTGGTTTGGTTTGCAGAGAGCACTCTGGAACGCTCCATCATTTGAAATGTAATCTGGGGAGTTGGGCTTGATGGTACTGTAGGTAAATGAATGGGCATCCTAAGAGGGGGATGGCGTGGGCTCTGTCTCTCTGGGGCAGAGTCGCCGACAGCTAAAGCATCTGGAAGGTGGATGGATTAGCCTCATTAGCAGCTTCTGCTCCAAGGCAGAGCATAGGAATGATTCACCTCTTCTTTCCATCACTCTCTTCTGGAGGCCACTTCGTTTTTAGTTAAAAAATATTGTTCACAGGACAGGAGCTCGTGCTTCTCGGCATGGCTTTCTGAGGTCACCAGGTGAGGAAGGGAACAGCTGCACAGTGGGCTTCCTGACGTCAGCCCCGAGCAGTCTCCTTGCTCTGGAAGTAAGCAGCTCACAGGTGGATATTAACGCTCGTGAGCCTGATGCCAGCTGCCACATGTGTATTTACAATCCAGCTGACTCACTGGGCGTCCCACCACGGAGGGAGGCAGGGCCCCCTTCCTGCCCACACTCCATCTGGCCTGCAGTCTGTGATGGGGTGTGAGTCCCTCATAAAGCAGGCAGGAAGGAGAGAGGGACATTTCAGATCTGGGTCCAAGCCAGGCCTGGTGTGGCTGCCAGAGTGTCCCTGGGTCCCTTCTCCAGCAGCAAAGATGCAGAGGCCTCCAAGCACAGGACTTTGACCCTCGGGGGACAGCCACCCTGCAGGACATTTAGCCTAGCCTCCTGCATCTGCTCCGAAAAAGCAGTGGTGGTGGGAGCAGGGATGAAAGTGGGTATCATAAGGCTATTTCTCTTCTTCTCTAATACGTATGTTTAGCTGTTCTCATCTATTCCATTGGCTCACACAACTAAAGCAAGTTCACCATGGAAAAATTAAAAAAATACCAGTAGAGAAATCGAAAGAGAAAAAGAATATGCTATCCTACTGCCTATAGAAAACACAAGTGGGGGCACCTGGGTGGCTCAGTCGGTGAAGCATCTTCCTTTGGCTCACGTCATGATCTCGGGGTCCTGGGATCGAGCCCCATGTGGGGCTCCCTGCTCCTCAGGGAGTCTGTTTCTCCCTCTCTGTCTGCCCCTCCCCGCACTTAAGCTCTCTTTCTCTCTCTCAAAGAAATAAAATCTTTAAAAAAAAATTAAAAAAAAACACGAGTGGATTTCCTTCCTGTCTTTTGTCTATGTGCATATTTATGTATCTTAGAAATGCTCCACCCGATACATGCTCATCTGACCCTGCTCTTCACACTTTGTAAATCTTGGCGATTTTGCCATGTCATTAACTTTAGGGACTAGCATTACATGAAAACAGTACACAAAGTTGGGTGATATTTTGAGAGATTAATTTACATTTCTCCTCCCCAAATGCCTCCCTCCCATTCTTCCTACCCTCATTCTCCCCACTTTAAAGCAGAGAGTAAGCTCTGTGTTTCCCTGTCCCAGTAGGAGTCTACTGCTAGATAGAAACTGCCAGCAAAACGTCTCCTGTCCTGGGTTTTGTTTCTAAAAGTCTGAGCCCAGTGAAGGGGTTGGTTCAGGCAAGTCTGGAAAACATCAGCTGAAAGGCTCGTCTTGGAGAGAAGCATGAAGAACAGAAAGGGTTGATGTGAAGAGGTCTCTGGTCCCTATGGGACAGGCCTGAGGAGGTGACTGGAGCTGAAAGGGGAAGGCACTGACCATGGGTCCAGAAAGACAGGCTATGGAGATGGGCTTCCAGCTTTCCCCAAGAGACTGCATCCCGGGGTGGTCCAAGGTCAGTAGAGAGCCACCCCCACGCACCAGCAAGGGGGCGTTTTGTCAGGACAGAGGATGTCCACCAGCCACTGCTATGAAATACAATTATAATCACTGCACCCCACCTTCCACACTCTCCCCCAGCCATGACAGTGAAGATGGCATGGGCATCTCATCATGACCAGGAGGCAGGGTGGGTAGTGCCATCAGAGGAACTAAGACCACTGGGACACCTGGGTGGCTTCATTGGTTAAGCATCTGCCTTCAGCTCGGGTCATGATCCCAGGGTCCTGGGATCAAGCCCTGCATTGGACTCTTGGACTTCCCACTCAGTGGAGAGCCTGCTTCTCCCTCTCTCCCCACTCTTGCTCTATCTCTCTCTCTCTCTCTCTCTGACAAATAAAATCTAAAAAAAAAGAACTGAGACCATTTTTCCCACCAGCCCAGAAGTTTGGGAGACTTGAATCCAAAATTAGGAGGTACTAGATTCCATAAAGGAATTGAGAATTCTTATAGAGCCGAGCTTGGGAAAAGTCAGTCTCCTTCCATGTGTTGAACCCATCCTGTTGGTGCTCAATAATGAAAACATTTTTAGTTTTTCCACGATTTGATCTTCTCAGTCTTAACTTTTTGTCAGATCATTAATTTGTTTATAAAATTTTGTTGATTTTAGCTTTCTGATTTTTGGGGTCTAATTTTATGTGTTTACTCTTACCATTTTGCACTTTTATCCAGGCTTCTCCTGTGCCAAGTGGGAGGTCCAGGCATCTGGCGGCGAGAGTGCAAGGTCTGCATCCCCTAAGCAAGTGAGCAAGGTCTTGTTCTCTCTCCAGCTGGTCCTGCCGTGACCATCTCGACCTCCTAGCAGAGACCACGCTCTCTGCAGGGAGGAAGAGATGGGAAAAGCACCTGACCGCGGCCGAATCTGGCTGGCCCAGGCAAAGCTCAGATCAGAGTTCTCCCCCAAATTAACAAGTCCAACCTTCCTCAGAACACATGGAACGTGTCAGAACAGTGGTGTTCTCTCACATTTCAAACTGTCTAGACTATTAACCAGGAAAGATATGATCCCAGGTACCCCCAGTCATCTCCCAGTCTGTTCTCTGAACTTACATTCAGCCAGACCTGAGGGTAGCAACACACTCGTCACTGAACGCTGAAAGTGTCAGGTGGGGACAAGTGCCCTTCCAGATGAGGGGGTCACAAGAGCCATCTTCTACTGAGAGATGCCCTGATGGGGGTAGAAGTCAAACTGTAGTGAGCTGGGGAGCCCATGGAGACTGAGGAAGCAAAGCCTCCCCTTTGGGGAAGATGAAGAGACAAGACAGAACTGCACCAGACCCAGTTCAAGAGAGGACTGATGTGGCACATGAGACCTTTGTGTTTCTAGGCTGAAAGCAGGGACACAGAAAGAAAGCCTGAAGCTTCAAGCGGGCAGACGTCAGAGCAGCCAGGAAGGAGCTGGGCAGGTTGGAAGAAAGTGGAATCAAGAGACTCATTAGTCACATTCACTCTTGTGTCTTCTTCATCTCGGTGGCTGCCGGTCTCTTGTGCTGCTTTCTCCTCCCCTGTGTGAATGGCATCATCATGAAGACAACAAAATAACATTTAAAAGTCAAAACAGAACCAGAAACCCATCTCTCCTCTCATTTTGGATTGCAGTGACACCAATTTGGACAAGTGTCAAAACTTGTTGAACTGAATACTTACTGTTGGTACATTTTATGGTTTGTATCTCGATACAAAAATCAAAAAGAAACCCACCTCTCTTAGAAACTATAAAAAGATTAATCAGGGGTTCTGTTGATAAAGATGTTTGCGGTATTGGGGGGGGCAGTAAGAATTTCAAGGTTTGAAAGCAGGAGTGAGAAATTGTTCTTATTTACTTATTTAAGAAGTAGGATTCTGGGAGTCAAGATGGCGGAGAAGTAGCAGCTGAGACTACTTCAGGTCTCGGGAGATCAGCTAGATAGCTTATCTAAAGATTGCAAACACCTACAAATCCAACGGGAGATCGAAGAGAAGAAGAACAGCAACTCTAGAAATAGAAAATCAACCACTTTCTGAAAGGTAGGATGAGAAGTGAATCCAAAGCGACGGGAAGATAGACCGCGGGGGGAGGGGCCGGCTCCCGGCAAGCGGCGGAGCAACGGAGCACAAAATTGGGACTTTTAAAAGTCTGTTCCGCTGAGGGACATCGCTCCAGAGGCTTAACCGGGGTGAAGCCCACGCGGGGTCAGCGTGGCCTCAGGTCCCGCAGGGTCACAGAAGGGTCGGGGGTGTCTGAGTGTCGCAGAGCTTACAGGTATTAGAACAGGGAAGCCGGCTACAGAGACAGAGCCGAGGAGTGAGCTCTAAGCTCGGGGTTACCTTGAGCCGGTCACAGGCTCGGTCAGCTCGGAGCGCGGCCGGAGGCCAGGGTGACGGGAGTAAATCGGCGCTGTTCTCTGAGGGCGCACTGAGGAGTGGGGCCCCGGGCTCTTGGCTCCTCCGGGCCGGAGACCGGGAGGCCGCCATCTTCATTCCCTCCCTCCGGAACTCTACGGAAAGCGCTCAGGGAACAAAAGCTCCTGAAAGCGAACCCGAGCGGATTACTCAGCCCGGCCCCGGGTAAGGGCGGTGCAACTCCGCCCGGGGCAAAGACACTTGAGAATCACTACAACAGGCCCCTCCCCCAGAAGATCAACAAGAAGCCCAGCCAGGACCAAGTTCACCTACCAAGAGTGCAGTTTCAATACCAAGGAGAGCAGCGGAATTCCAGAGGAGGAGAAAGCAAAGCATGGAACTCATGGCTTTCTCCCCATGATTCTTTAGCCTTGCAGTTAATTTAATTTTTTTTCTTTTTCAATTTATTTTTCTTCTTCTGCTAATTTTTTTTAACTTTTACCCTTTTCTTTTTTAACGTTTTTTAACTAGTTTATCTAATATATATATATATATTTTTCCTTTTTATATTTTTTTCTTTATTGGTTTTCTTTTTTTATTTGTTTCTTTTTTTTTTTCTTTCTTTTTTTTTTCTTCTTTCTGAACCTCTTTTTATCCCCTTTCTCCCCCCTCACGATTTGGGATCTCTTCTGATTTGGCTAAAGCATATTTTCCTGGGGTTGTTGCCACCCTTTTAGTATTTTACTTGCTCCTTCATCTACTCTTATCTGGACAAAATGACAAGGCGGAAAAATTCACCACAAAAAAAAGAACAAGAGGCAGTACCAAAGGTTAGGGACCTAATCAATACAGACATTGGTAATATGTCAGATCTAGAGTTCAGAATGACGGTTCTCAAGGTTCTAGCCGGGCTTGAAAAAGGCATGGAAGATATTAGAGAAACCCTCTCGGGAGATATAAAAGCCCTTTCTGGAGAAATAAAAGAACTAAAATCTAACCAAGTTGAAATCAAAAAAGCTATTAATGAGGTGCAATCAAAAATGGAGGCTCTCACTGCTAGGATAAATGAGGCAGAAGAAAGAATTAGTGATATAGAAGACCAAATGACAGAGAATAAAGAAGCTGAGCAAAAGAGGGACAAACAGCTACTGGACCACGAGGGGAGAATTCGAGAGATAAGTGACACCATAAGACGAAACAACATTAGAATAATTGGGATTCCAGAAGAAGAGGAAACAGAGAGGGGAGCAGAAGGTATATTGGAGAGAATTATTGGAGAGAATTTCCCCAATATGGCAAAGGGAACAAGCATCAAAATCCAGGAGGTTCAGAGAACCCCCCTCAAAATCAATAAGAATAGGTCCACACCCCGTCACCTAATAGTAAAATTTACAAGTCTTAGTGACAAAGAGAAGATCCTGAAAGCAGCCCGGGAAAAGAAGTCTGTAACATACAATGGTAAAAATATTAGATTGGCAGCAGACTTATCCACAGAGACCTGGCAGGCCAGAAAGAGCTGGCATGATATATTCAGAGTACTAAACGAGAAAAACATGCAGCCAAGAATACTATATCCAGCTAGGCTATCATTGAAAATAGAAGGAGAGATTAAAAGCTTCCAGGACAAACAAAAACTGAAAGAATTTGCAAATACCAAACCAGCTCTACAGGAAATATTGAAAGGGGTCCTCTAAGCAAAGAGAGACCCTAAAAGTAGTAGATCAGAAAGGAACAGAGACAATATACAATAACAGTCACCTTACAGGCAATACAATGGCACTAAATTCATATCTCTCAATACTTACCCTGAATGTTAATGGGCTAAATGCCCCAATCAAAAGACACAGGGTATCAGAATGGATAAAAAAACAAAACCCATCTATATGTTGCCTACAAGAAACTCATTTTAAACCCGAAGACACCTCCAGATTTAAAGTGAGGGGGTGGAAAAGAATTTACCATGCTAATGGACATCAGAAGAAAGCAGGAGTGGCAATCCTTATATCAGATCAATTAGATTTTAAGCCAAAGACTATAATAAGAGATGAGGAAGGACACTATATCATACTCAAAGGATCTGTCCAACAAGACGATCTAAAAATTTTAAATATCTATGCCCCTAACATGGGAGCAGCCAACTATATAAACCAATTAATAACAAAATCAAAGAAACACATCGACAATAATACAATAATCGTAGGGGACTTTAACACTCCCCTCACTGAAATGGACAGATCATCCAAGCAAAAGATCAACAAGGAAATCAAGGCCTTAAATGACACACTGGACCAGATGGACATCACAGATATATTCAGAACATTTCATCCCAAAGCAACAGAATACACATTCTTCTCTAGTGCACATGGAACATTCTCCAGAATAGAACACATACTCGGTCCTAAATCAGGTCTCAACCGGTATCAAAAGATTGGGATCATTCCCTGCATATTTTCAGACCACAATGCTCTGAAGCTAGAACTCAATCACAAGAGGAAATTTGGAAAGAACCCAAATACATGGAGACTAAACAGCATCCTTCTAAAGAATGAATGGGTCAACCAGGAAATTAAAGAAGAGTTGAAAAAATTCATGGAAACAAATGATAATGAAAACACAATGGTTCAAAATCTGTGGGACACAACAAAGGCAGTCCTGAGAGGAAAATATATAGCGGTACAAGCCTTTCTCAAGAAACAAGAAAGGTCTCAGGTACACAACCTAACCCTACACCTAAAGGAGCTGGAGAAAGAACAAGAAAGAAACCCTAAACCCAGCAGGAGAAGAGAAATCATAAAGATCAGAGCAGAAATCAATGAAATAGAAACCAAAAAAACAATAGAACAAATCAACGAAACTAGGAGCTGGTTCTTTGAAAGAATTAATAAGATTGATAAACCCCTGGCCAGACTTATCAAAAAGAAAAGAGAAAGAACCCAAATAAATAAAATCATGAATGAAAGAGGAGAGATCACAACTAACACCAAAGAAATACAGACAATTATAAGAACATACTATGAGCAACTCTACGCCAACAAATTGGACAATCTGGAAGAAATGGATGCATTCCTAGAGACATATAAACTACCACAACTGAACCAGGAAGAAATAGAAAGCCTGAACAGACCCATAACCAGTAAGGAGATTGAAACAGTCATCAAAAATCTCCAAACAACAAAAGCCCAGGGCCAGATGGCTTCCCGGGGGAATTCTACCAAACATTTAAAGAAGAACTAATTCCTATTCTCCTGAAACTGTTCCAAAAAATAGAAATGGAAGGAAAACTTCCAAACTCATTTTATGAGGCCAGCATCACCTTGATCCCAAAACCAGACAAGGATCCCATCAAAAAAGAGAACTACAGACCAATATCCTTGATGAACACAGATGCAAAAATTCTCGCCGAAATACTAGCCAATAGGATTCAACAGTACATTAAAAGGATTATTCACCACGACCAAGTGGGATTTATTCCAGGGCTGCAAGTTTGGTTCAACATTCGCAAATCAATCAATGTGATACAACACATTAATAAAAGAAAGAACAAGAACCATATGATACTCTCCATAGATGCTGAAAAAGCATTTGACAAAGTACAGCATCCCTTCCTGATCAAAACTCTTCAAAGTGTAGGGATAGAGGGCACATACCTCAATATTATCAAAGCCATCTATGAAAAACCCACTGCAAATATCATTCTCAATGGAGAAAAACTGAAAGCTTTTCCGCTAAGGTCAGGAACACGGCAGGGATGTCCGTTATCACCACTGCTATTCAACATAGTACTAGAAGTCCTAGCCTCAGCAATCAGACAACAAAAGGAAATTAAAGGCATCCAAATTGGCAAAGAAGAAGTCAAACTATCACTCTTCGCGGATGATATGATACTATATGTGGAAAACCCAAAAGACTCCACTCCAAAACTGCTAGAACTTGTACAGGAATTTTAGTAAAGTGTCAGGATATAAAATCAATGCACAGAAATCAGTTGCATTTCTCTACACCAACAACAAGACAGAAGAAAGAGAAATTAAGGAGTCCATCCCATTTACAATTGCACCCAAAACTATAAGATACCTAGGAATAAATCTAACCAAAGAGACTAAGAATCTATACACAGAAAACTATAAAGTACTCATGAAAGAAATTGAGGAAGACACAAAGAAATGGAAAAATGTTCCATGCTCCTGGATTGGAAGAATAAATATTGTGAAAATGTCTATGCTACCTAAAGCAATCTACACATTTAATGCAATTCCTATCAAAGTACCATCCATTTTTTTCAAAGAAATGGAACAAATAATCCTAAAATTTATATGGAACCAGAAAAGACCTCGAATAGCCAAAGCAATATTGAAAAAGAAAGCCAAAGTTGGTGGCATCACAATTCCGGACTTCAAGCTCTATTACAAAGCTGTCATCATCAAGACAGCATGGTACTGGCACAAAAACAGACACATAGATCAATGGAACAGAATAGAGAGCCCAGAAATAGACCCTCAACTCTATGGTCAACTCATCTTCGACAAAGCAGGAAAGAATATCCAATGGAAAAAAGACAGCCTCTTCAACAAATGGTGTTGGGAAAATTGGACAGCCACATGCAGAAAAATGAAATTGGATCATTTCCTTACACCACACACGAAAATAGACTCAAAATGGATGAAGGATCTCAATGTGAGAAAGGAATCCATCAAAATCCTTGAGGAGAACACAGGCAGCAACCTCTTCGACCTCAGCCGCAGCAACATCTTCCTAGGAACATCGCCAAAGGCAAGGGAAGCAAGGGCAAAAATGAACTATTGGGATTTCATCAAGATCAAAAGCTTTTGCACAGCAAAGGAAACAGTTAACAAAACCAAAAGACAACTGACAGAATGGGAGAAGATATTTGCAAATGACATATCAGATAAAGGGCTAGTGTCCAAAATCTATAAAGAACTTAGCAAACTCAACACCCAAAGAACAAATAATCCAATCAAGAAATGGGCAGAGGACATGAATAGACATTTCTGCAAAGAAGACATCCAGATGGCCAACAGACACATGAAAAAGTGCTCCACATCACTCGGCATCAGGGAAATACAAATCAAAACCACAATGAGATACCACCTCACACCAGTCAGAATGGCTAAAATGAACAAGTCAGGAAATGACAGATGCTGGCGAGGATGCGGAGAAAGGGGAACCCTCCTACACTGTTGGTGGGAATGCAAGCTGGTGCAACCACTCTGGAAAACAGCATGGAGGTTCCTCAAAATGTTGAAAATAGAACTACCCTATGACCCAGCAATTGCACTGCTGGGTATTTACCCTAAAGATACAAACGTAGTGATCCGAAGGGGCACCTGCACCCGAATGTTTATAGCAGCAATGTCTACAATAGCCAAACTATGGAAAGAACCTAGATGTCCATCAACAGACAAATGGATAAAGAAGAAGTGGTATATATACACAATGGAATACTATGCAGCCATCAAAAGAAATGAAATCTTGCCATTTGCAACGACGTGGATGGAACTAGAGGGTATCATGCTTAGCGAAATAAGTCAATCGGAGAAAGATAACTATCATATGATCTCCCTGATAGGAGGGAGAGGAGATGCAACATGGGGGGTTAAGGGGGTAGGAGAAGAGTAAATGAAACAAGATGGGATTGGGAGGGAGACAAACCATAAGTGACTCTTAATCTCACAAAACAAACTGAGGG